>NC_059074.1:4897924-5204348 GCF_020497125.1 Mauremys mutica
GTCTCAAGTCTAATACAGAAATTTTATAGGAAGATTGTCAGGAGTAATAGTTCTTAATCTAGTGGTTCTTCTGGCATGAAAGCTTAACTAGCATCAAATAGTACAGTATCTGGGATGAAAACTGAATAGTACATGGAATAAACTAGAGCATTCTTGTACTGTAAACACTAAAACACTGGATTAGATGACATATTTCTCCAATGCAGAGGAGAAATAACTTTTCAGATGGCTTCCATCCAGATGAAACTATCTTTGCATGGAACGCTTGCGTATAATGGTCTGTACTTGCAAGTGTTGCATGCTATTAATTGGTGTCTGCAATGACAGTTAGTTACTTTAGAAAATTACTTTGCAGCAATCCCGTTATGGCTGTGATGCAGTTAAAACAGATTGTTTAAAACTTGTCTTTGTTTGGAAATGCATTGTGGGAAATGTTCATTGTAATGCCTTTGAGGATTTACTTTTCAAATTTAAACACTGCATCAGTATATCAAGGAATACTTTTAAAACTTAGCCAGAGTAGCTCTTGGTCATGACTCATCTTAACTAGAAGAAACTGAATACTTTCAGCTGTCTGCTTGTGCTTTTGCTGGCAGCTCACTTAGCAATATCCTCTGAAGGTAAATGTCCTTTTATAGTGCTTCCTCAGCAAGCCCTAAAGTGTCTGTATAGGGCATTCCTCTAATGAAATGGGTTTAAAGCCATGAAAGGCAGGTTTAGTTCCTCTTGTGGAAAGTGTTCCATACTTCACATAAGAAGCAAATGTCTAACTTTATTTACTCTTTTTTGTTTCACAAGCTTGAAACAATTTATATTTTAAAATGACTGTTTAATCATGTACCCTCAGAAATAAAGCCAGATTGGTTATGTATTAAAATAATTTTGTAATATTTCCTCAGAAATGATCCATTCCAGCAGTGTAGTGATCTTGTGGGTAGTTAGCAGTGTTTGAGCCCATGACCTTTATCTAAAGTAACCCCATTAGCTGGTGTGAGCACTAGGCTGGTTTCTAGGGCAGTATTGGTGGTGATTGGGGGCCTTCAACCACACAGACATCTATTGGGAAATTAACACAGGAGGGCACAGATTATCCAATAAGTTCTTGGAATGTATTGGAGACAATTTGTTTTTTATTTCAGAAGGTGGAGAAAGCTACTGGGGAGAGTGTTCTAGAGTTGATTTTGACAGGGAAGAACAGGTTGAGATTTTGAAAGTGGAAGGCAGCTTGGGTGAAAGAGTTCATGATTCTAAGGTGGGGTCGGCAGCCTTTCAGAAGTGGTGTGCTGAGTCTTCATTCATTCGCTCTAATTTAAGGTTTTGCGTGCCAGTAATACATTTTAACATTCTTAGAAGGTCTTTCTATAAGTCTATAATATATAACTAAACTACTGTTGTATGTAAAGTAAATAAGGTTTTAAAAATGTTTAAGAAGCTTCATTTAAAATGAAATAAAATGCAGAGCCCCCCAGACCAGTGGCAAGGACTCAGGCAGTGTGAGTGCCACTGAAAATCAGCTCGTGTGCCGCCTTCGGCAAGCATGCCATAGGTTGCTTACCCCTGTTCTAAGGAATAGTAGGAGGGAAAACAGCACAGTAAAGAATGGTTTTCAAGAAGGCA
Organism: Mauremys mutica; assembly: GCF_020497125.1. Lineage (NCBI taxonomy): Eukaryota > Metazoa > Chordata > Testudines > Geoemydidae > Mauremys > Mauremys mutica. The sequence continues at coordinate 4,899,542 of NC_059074.1, forward strand.
AATTTTAGCAAACTCAGGGAATTGGTTGGTAAGATCCCATGGGAAGCAAGTCAAAGGGGAAAGGTTGGCAGTTTGTCAATGAGACATTATTAAGGGCACAAGAGAAAATTATTCCGCTGTCTAAGAAAGATAGGAAGTATGGCAAGAGACCACCCTGACTTAACCAGAAGATCTTCAATGGTCTGAAATGCAAAAAAGAGTCCTACAGAGTGGAAATTATGTCAAATTACAAAGGGCGAATATAAACAAATACTACAAGCATGTGGGGACAAAATTAGAAAGACCAAGGCACAAAACGAGGTTACACAAACTAGAGACATAAAGGGTAACAAGAAAACAAATTATATTAGAAGCAAGAGGAAAACCAAGGACTTGTTAGGCCCGTTAATCAATGAGGGAAGTGGTAACAATAACAGAATGTGGAAATGGTAGAAGTGTTAAATGACTGTTTTGTTTGTTTTTTTACCAAAAAGTGTAGTAGCCGGCACAGAGTATACTTTTTGATAAAGCTTGCGGACAGTACCAAGCTGGGAGGGTGTGCAAGTGATTTGGAGGATAGAGTTAGAATTCAAAATGATCTGGACAAACTGGAGAAATGGTCTGAAGAAAATAGGATGAAATTCAATAAGGACAAATGCAAAGTACTCCACCTAGGGAAAATGGGAAATGACTGTCTAGGAAGGAGGACTACGGAAAGGGATCTGGGAGTCATAGTGGATCACAAGCTAAATACGAGTCAACAGTGTAACATTGTAAAAAAAAGCAAACGTCATTCTGCTATGTATTAGCAGGAGTATTGTAAGGAAGACACGAGAAGTAATTCTTCCGCACTGATTAGGCTTCAGTTGGAGTAGTGTGTCCAGTTCTGGATGCCACATTTCAGGAAAGATATGGACAAATTGGAGAAGGTTCAGAGAAGAGCAACAAAAATGATTAAAGGTCTAGAAAACATGACTTATGAGGGAAGATTGGGGGGGGCAAATTTGGGTTTGTTTAGTCTGAAGAACAGAAGACTGAGAAGGAACATAAGTTTTCAAGTACATAAACGGTTGTTACAAGGAAAAATTGTTTCCTTAACCTCTGAGGATAGGCAGGAAGCAATGGGCTTAAATTGCTGCAAGGGTGGTTTAGGTTGGACATTAGGAAAAACTTCCTACCTCTCAGGATAGCTAAGCACTGGAATAAATTGCTCAGGGAGATTGTGGAATCTCCATCATTATCTAACTTTCTGTGGTCTAGAACTATGGTCCCCCATACTTCTTCATGTTGCGCCCCCTGTACCCATAATGTAATCTGTCTGGGACCAGGGCCTTGGCTGGGGCTGAGGCAGAGCTGGGCTGGTGGCGCTCCCTCCCACCCCCATGGGGGCTGGCCTGGGCTCTGCCATGCCCTCCGACCATTCCTCTGTGCCCCCGTTGCACCACCCCCCAAACATTCATCTGTGTGCCTACCCGCTCCCCCATTGGGCCATGACCCACAGTTTGAGGACCACTGGTCTAGGAAATACTTTTGTCCTGCCTTGAGTGCAGGAGACTGGACTAGAAGAGACCTCTCTAGGTCCCTTCCAGACCTATGCAATTCTGATTCTCAACAGGTGTGCAGCAGAACTTTGGAAAAGTCACTTGTGAAGGAAAATTTTCATTTTAATGTTGTCAGAGCCAAATTTCATTTTGTGCTGTTACTCTTGTGGCGTACATGCATGAGAAGACATTGCATCAAATTTCTTATTAAAGTTTTGTGTTAATAATTTTAGCATGGAGGTGGGGTATAACCAGAGTGAAGTATTATTTCTTTCAACTACTTTATGCCACACTGCAAAATTGAATATTATCAATTTCAACTTGTGAAGTTCAAAATACCAATTGATTTCTGCTATGTTTTTGCATGCTCAGTACTACTGTAATGGGGGGCATATAAATACCAGAGATGGGGGGGTGGTGGGGTGGGAAGGAAGTGCTTTCCTGGAGAATGCGGTTTTTTCTCTGCTACCCAGTTCCTGTGTCATGTTAAGCAAGTTGCCTAAACTTAACCTTTTTTTTATAGGTGGCAGCTAATTTGTGCGTCTCTTCCAAGGTGTCTCAAAATGGTTAAAGTCTGGCAAAGTTTTTTTAATAAGCAACTGCAAATGAGCTTTTATTGAGAAGTATTAAGCCCTCTCAGGGCACGTCTTCACTGGCAATGTTAAAGCGCTGCTGCCGCAGTGCTTTAATGTGGCTTGTGTAGTCACGGCACCTCCACCCCCACAAGGGGAATAGCTCCAGCGCTAGTGCACTGTCTACACTGGCACTTTACAGCGCTGAAACTTGCAGTGCTCAGGGGGGTGTTTTTTCACACCCTGAGTGAGAAAGTTGAGGTGCTGTAAAGTGCCAGTGTAGACAAGCCCTTAATTTGTAGGATCCACTGACAGCTCTGCTTAGAATATCAGCACAGTATCTCTGGGAAGAAACACTTACAGGCCCCATGGAATAAATACATGACTCAAATTGCTACACTACTGCAAATGATACAAATAGCGGAAAGTAAGCAAAATTATTCCAATATTTCTGAAACATGTAGAAAATGGCTTTCTTGGTAATTCTTTCAAATCTAGGATTCAATCCTGGAGGATATCGGAATGATCTGAAGTATGCAAATGAGTCTGCAATAACTTAAAATCTGAACTTCCTGTGGGGACAAAAGGCAATCCCCCTGTGATGATGCTGCCCATGGGAGCTGAGATCACTCAATCAGGGTGAACTGCAAACAGAATGGGGCAAACAAACCCCAAACGCTGGTGGATATTCCAATACTTAGATTTACCAGGCCAGAACAAAACAGCTTCTATAGGACCTCACTGGTTACTCAGAAGTCCAAATAATGCAGTTCATTTAAAGTACCCAGCCTCAGGCCTCCATCCAGACACACATGTCAAACATATGAAGATAACTGAATTTTCTCATCATGTAAAAGAAAAGGTTCTTCCAACCGCAAAGGATCAGTCACACACCCAGGTCCAGTCATAACTTGGCTCTTACCCAAAATACACGCTATAGTCAATTCTTTTTAACTAAACTAAAATTTATTTAAAAAGAAGATTGGTTAAAAGATCAACACTCTCTATACATACAGACTTGAATTCAATTCTTGAGGTTCAGGTACATAGCAGAGATGAGCTTGTAGTTGCCAAAAGTCCTTTTAGAAATAGTCCATAGGTTATAGTCCAATGTCCATATTCATAGAATCATAGAATCTCAGGGTTGGAAGGGACCTCAGGAGGTCATCTAGTCCAACCCCCTGCTCAAAGCAGGACCAAACCCAACTAAATCATCCCAGCCAGGGCTTTGTCAAGCCTGACCTTAAAAACCTCTAAGGAAGGAGATTCCACTACCTCCCTAGGTAACCCATTCCAGTTCTTCACCACCCTACTAGTGAAAAAGTTTTTCCTAATATCCAACCTAATATCCAATCCAATATTCAGGGTGACTCCAGTCAGTGATTGGAGATCTCAAACCTTGTGGCTTAAAGTTTCCGCCTCTTGAACCCCAAAGCAGATCTGAGATGAAGAAGGATCGTGTCCCAGGGTTTTTGTACATTTCAAGCTTTTGGCCTGAGAAAACAATAGGCTTAACATTCCTTCTCCTAAACATCATGGCCATTAGCACAGGATAATTTATCCATTAAACAGTTCAGATACAGGTTACCACAACCTTCAAAGAGACATATAGAGAATAATACTATTTCCCTCAAGTGTCTTCCTAAATACTAATACTCCTTTTTTTGATCTTTGAATCAAAGCTATAGCAAGAGACAAGACTTGTTTCCTTACATCACAAGACCTGAGCAAACACCTCCCCTTTTACCTCTAACAATGCAGACTTGCATTTCAAAGTTGTATTCATTTACACATCTTCCTAACAGTCTTTAAATTTCTGCCATGGGTGAGGTCGGTCCATGAGTTAATTAACTCTTTTTGGCCTTGTCACCTTTCACTGAGATATTATATTGCACTCATAACGTCACACCGCCGTAAGCTGGCAATCCCTGATAAGCAAGGGGTATTTCCCAAAAGAAAAGCTCTATTTTCAGGAAGCTTACACTCTGTGGAGGTTTTTCTCAAATTATTTTCCTTTGTGGAAAATAATATTCAGATATTCAGAAAACAACACAAGACTTTCCTTCCCCTTTTCATTGACTAAAATTAGTAGCCCACTAAAGACTCCAGATTACTGAGACATTTTGATCATGGTGTGGTATTCCTATGTGCCCTGTAGTGTGTAGGTGGCTTGGAAGGGAGGTAATGCATAAGACTTCTCCAGCAGGTTATCTATGCTATGAAAACGTTTGGGAAGCCTTGCCTTAAAATGTGAGGAAATGTCGTCAAACTAGCATGCTAGCCCTTAGGGCACTACACACACATTGGCCTTCAACCACTAGTCATTTGTAAATTAAAGACCTGGATGAATCCCTTGGATCCCTATTTTCTCCCTAATTTCACATTTTGGGACAGGTTAAAGATGTTAACAAAACAGGTGACATCTGGTTGTTGGCATTTTTTTCTACTCTTTGAAGAGTTCTCAGCACAGATCAAACATTTAAATAAATCAGTTTGGAGTGCTGACAATGGAAATGCTGCCAGTTCTCGTGGTTTACGGCTGCACAGTTTACCTACTATGCTTCTCTAATGTTTGAGAGGAATGTTTGTTGCAGAAAGCAGTGTGATTTGGTAGGTGATACTGTGCCTCTTAGACCCAGTGCTTCAGAATAAGGGCACTGACTTATTGGAGAGGCCATTGTTTGGATGAGATGTCAAAGAAGGTGCTGATAACATCTTGCTACTTATCCAATAAGACTGTCAGGAAGACCCAGCTAGTCCACTGTCTTTATAAAATTTTAATTGCAATGCTGTCTGTTCAAATTCACCTGTTGGCTTCAATTGCTTATACCTTTGTTAGCACACTTTCATCTATTGAGCTAAATACTTTAGGAAGATGTAGTAGCATTGGCTTCAGTTCCCACAAGTGAAACTGAAGCTCAGAGGCTTAAGGATATGCCTGAGTTAAGAGCTAGTCAGGTGGAGAGCTGAGGATTACCAAGACCATAGGACTCCCAGTCCAAGCCTATTCGCTAAGGTTACTGTGTAGACAAGGAGTGAATTTAAAATGCACTAGCTACTCTGCATTAAGGCCTTGGCTACACTTGCCAGTTACAGCGCAATAAAGCCTCCCACAGCGCTGTACCTCACTCCCCGTCCACACTGGCAAAGCATGTACAGTGCTGTCTCCGCGGCTACAGCGCTGCTGGTACTCCACCTCCCCGAGAGGAATAACAGCTGTTGCGTATTGGCTGAGACGCTGCTGCTCCAGTGTAAATGGGGAGTAACGTTATTATGCACTGATTGACCTCCGGAAACTCCCCATAATCCTTTTAACTGAAGTGTCCTCTCTTGTTTTCTTGTGAACTTTGGAGGAGGAAGTGCCCTTTCAAAGCTCTGTTTTGGGGGCTGCTTATCAAAAAACAAACACAGCTACTGTTTGCTTTGAATGAGTGAGAGGCAGGCAGGGGGTCTGTATGGAGTACCCACAGCTAATGTGTCAAGTATCAGAGGGGCAGCCGTGTTAGTCTGGATGGATTTCCACAGACTACCACAGCTAATGTTTGCTTGAAGAGAGAGGCAGCAGGGAGGGGAAGGGGGGTTGGGGTCTGGTTTTGGTGAGTGACAGCTTATCTGGTCTATGAGGAAAAAAAGAAACAGCTGCTGTTTGCTTTCAGCGAATGAGAGGGAGGGGGGTCCTGAACTTACAAGACAGCGTGCTGACACACTCTCAGCACTCCAAAAACCCACTCTCTTCCCCCCCCCATGTTCCCTGTCACACTTCACCCTCCCCCCCCAATTTGAAAAGCACGTTGCAGCCATTTGAATGCTGGGATAGGTGCCCATAACGCATTGGGAGCGGTGCAGCTGCAAGTGTGGCCCCGACAGTGCGCTTGCAGCTGTGGACTGACTGCAGCGCTTTCTCTACTCAGCTGTACGAAGGCGGGTTTAACTCAGTGCTGTACCTCTGCAAGTGTAGCTATACCCTAACTCCCTGTGTGGACAGTCTTACAGTAGTGCCCTCAGGCAGTTAAGCTTAGTCCACTTCCAGAGTGCATAACGCTAATGCACACAAGGCACTCTTAGTGCCTAGTAAGTGTGTCCACATGGGGAGTTGATGCAGAGTAACTAGTATGCACCAGCTACTGCAGGCTTTTCCACCCATTTAGACAAGCCTACCATGGAATGTTGTGTTGTGGAACATCTTCTATGTTGCACTCCAAAAGTAGCTGATTGATGTTCACAAAGCTCTTTAGGATTAATTGTACAGTACCAACAGCATACATGAAGCTTTACAGACAAGATGGCTAGGTTCCTGCCTCAAAGAACTTGTAGTCTACGAAATCTCTACCTGGATTTGCTGGAATAAGACGCCAGGGTGGATTTGATATCTTGATTTAAATCACTAGTCAGGAAGACTCGATTTAATCATGGATTTCTACATAATAAAAGTGCATTCTTGTTGGTTATAACCTTGATACATATTCTTCACAACTCAGAGCTAGATGTAGGTTTCATTTTTAGAAGGTACGCTATACATTTAAGTGATTTAATCTTGATTACTTTTCAGAGATTAGTTTTACAGCTATATCAGAGAATGAATGATTGGTTATTTCACTTACCAAAGGTAAGCAGATAGTTCACCTCCCAATGACTTCATAAATATCTCCAATTCAACAGGTTAATCATTAATATTCGGAGGATTTTCTTGCCATGCTGTATTTTCATCCAATATTAGGGTTGGAAGAGACCTCAGGAGGTCATCTAATCCAATCCCCTGTTCAAAGCAGGACCAACCCCAACTAAATCAGTCAAGCCGGGCCTTAAAAACCTCTACGGATGGAGATTCCACCACCTCCCTAGATAACCCTAGGAAGAGACCACCACCAGACAGACATTTAAATTGTTTTATTTAATTAAAACAACAACATTATGTATTCTGGATTTTTTTTCTTCAGCAGCAAACATGTAATTTTAACAAAACAAACATATGAATTTTTGTATTTAGTTAAACATTCAAGTTTTTTTTAAATCAAGTTTTTGTTAAAATTGTTTAACTAAAATAGTTAAATGAAACAGATTTAAAAAAAACCCTCAAAATTAAATCAGCTGTGTCAGCCAGATCAACATGAGAAACTTAAAATATTGGCTTCTGCAGCTAACTCAGTTGTCTTCACCTTCATTTTCCTGTTTGTTCATAATCTAGAAAAGAAAAACAAGCTTTCCTGCTTTTTCAGGTCCCAAACGATTTCTCAATTTTAGAATGAATTAGTCCAAACGAAGAAAACATTCTTTCTACGCTGGCAGAAGAAGCTACTGCTTTAAGTGAGATTATCACTTCAGCATCTCTGAATCCAAGTGCTTAAGTGACCTCCACTAGTTCACTGGTGTGACTTTCTTTAAAACATCAGCAAACATATTTCTTGAATGGTTCACCCTTAGCTCTGAAGTTTCATATAGTTGATATTATGGAGGGATGATTGCTGGATGTCCATGTCATAGCCAACTCCTCTTCTTCAGCTGTTAAGGTTTGACCCTGGTACTGAGCGTTGAGAATAGTTCCAAGAAAATGAGCTGGAGATAATGCTTGTCCCTTTTGCTTTTTTTAATGCTTGTAATTTAACTCTGTCATTGCATATTTCTCTTTTTAAGATCTCACTCAGTTCCTTCCAAATTTCAGCAATAAAACAGCTATTTCCCTGCATTTTGTTCAAGCCTACAGAAATAGGCTTTAGTGTACTCAGCATGTGTTCAACATTTCTCTTAAGCCCAATGTTGAGAACTTTAGCTGTGACAGTGGTATCTATTTTTTCACAATTTTGTTCAAACTGTCATCAGTTTAGGCCAGTTCTTGATATAGTTCTCAAAACAGTCCACTACTGAGTTCCATCACACACCTTGTTGGGAGAGTTAGCTTGGTTCCTCCACTGTTTTCAGAGTAGCTGCTACAAAGTGGTTGTTACGGAAGTATTTTGCAATTTCAACAACATTAGCCTTTATTTCTGGAACACTGAAGTCTTTGGCTAGGAGGTGCATCAAATGAGCACTGCAACCATATGTTATTAGCTTGGGACTCTTTCTTCTAAATTTCTTCTCATCTTGGATACATTTGCAGCATTGTCTGTGACCAAGCTGCATACTAGACATTTGATTTTTTTTTCCAGTTTGTTATAGCTTTTACTGCTGCTACTTGTAAGTATTGTGTGTGCATTTCCTGATGTATCAATTGTTTCTGTAAGGAAGACCTTCCCTTCTTCTGTTGTCACACAAGCACATACAACAGGACCATTGTGGACATTGCTCCACCCATCAAGACTCAGGTTAACAATTTTGCTCTCTAGACCTTTTGCACACTGCTCAATTTCTCTTTCATACACTTTATCCAGCAATTTGCCTGCGAACATTTGCTCTGTTGGGTGGACTGTATCCTGGTCTTAATGAAGTGTGGGTTCTCAATTATACGGAAAGGAGAGTTTGTTGCATAAACAAACTGGGCAATTTTTTCATCAATTACCTCTTTTTGTAATCTGCTGGTTCTTCTCACAAATTTATCTATGGTGGTTTCTGGATGATGGAGATTTTGCTACAGGTGATATACTGTGGCTATGTGATATACATGATGTGACTGAAACACTGTCATTGGCAGATAACTCTGAAACTATAGAAAATGATGGTGATCTTGAAGGTTGATGGTCTTCTAAAAAAAATAAGTCAATGCAGCTATTTAATTATTATTACCATACTGCTCATTTAGTATTACTCATTGCATTCACTGATAGAGTACTACTTTAAAGGTGAAATTGTAAAAGGAAGATTATTTTAGCTATTTATTTTTTTATCACCACTCCGTCTAAAATGATAGTTCCACAGAGTAAAAACTATATATTTTTTGCTCAAACATGATAATTCAAGAATAGTCCAGAAAGAAGACAGGCAGTCCTTAAGAAAAGTATGAAATAAAAAAGTTTGCCAACCTGAAGATTCTGCATGTTCAGACATGTTCCTTCCATCATCTTCAACACAGCTTCCTCCTGAGAAGGAACACTTCTCATGGTGTTGTTTCTGGCAATCAGCCCTTGCATTTCTTTGTTGCACCGTTTGCATTTTGCACCCATGCCTGTCTTACCCACAAGTGGAGGAACTTCATTTAAAATATTCCCAAACTGCGTCTCTCTTATGGCCTGCTGCCATGATAGTTTTTCCCTTCTAGTGAGAGAATGGTATGGTAGATCTCAAATCAATGAAGGACACACTCAGACCTCAAGACTTCTGGAATATGCTGCTCAAACAGTTTCACTTTTGTTTCTACTGCCTGTCCCGCCTCACATTTATCTCCAGACGATTTCTCCTTGTCCAGATCTATTCTGCCCTCAACAATCTTATAGTCATTGAACTTTTTGAAACTTTGCACTTTTAGAGAGAGGTAAGGGATTGATGCTCTGTACACAAATTTGCAGAGGGAAAATAGGGTTGAGGTCTGTTATTTCTCACCTCTGTATATCCACAGTTCGAGAACTGCAAAGCCAAACATCTTTAGTATCTTCTAGACTGTGGATTGAGTCCCATTGGATAGATAGAAAGATTAACCTAAATCTAAACAGAAGCCCTTGGAACCCCATAAGATTGGGTCCCTAATCCATCAACTGTTGGAACTCCATTTACAAAACTTTTCTTAAACATTACATGAATATATTCTCATACTATAGAATTAGAATTTATAATTCCTATTCCGTGAGGGATAGCTCAGTGGTTTGAGCATTGGACTGCTAAATCCAGGGTCGTGAGTTCAATCCTTGAGGGGGCCACTTAGGGATCTGAGACCAAAATCAGTACTTGGCACTGCTAGTGAAGGCAGGGGGGTGGACTCCATGACCTTTCAGGGTCCGTTCCAGTTCTAGGAGATAGGTATATCTCCATATGTATATAATGCATCTTAATTAAACCTATCTTTTTCTCAAAAAGCATTTTATCAAAAAATCTGATTTAAATAAAAAAAATCCAATTTTGTTGAATTTTTTTAAAATAACTGATTTTTATCCACCCTGTAAGACACTGTATACTCTTATGCCAACAAGGTTTCCTTTGGATGTCAGGATTATAACCAAATTTGACGATTCTCATTTTTAGATCCTAAATATATCATCCTTTGTGTTTGGGGGAGGGAATTGGGGAGAGACTGTTATAAGAGACTTTTTTTTTCTTCTTTTTAATGAGAATTCTCTTTCCCAATATGGAGATAGCTGAGTGTTCTCAATCAGTTTCCCAGGAGATCTGATATGTGGCTGAAGAGTTTTGGCTTCCTCCTAATTATTCACCCAGCATTTCCCAGCCAATGGAGCACAGTTGTCAGACATCATCCAGTAGCGCTCTAAGAGATGGGTGAGACTAGCACTTCTCATCTCCTTCATTCTGGGATTGACTGCACCTTATTCTGCTTGCAAGGAATTGAGTTGCTGAGGTGACTCACTTTAGGTTCTCATGGACCTTTGCAGCATATGGGAATAGCAGAATTCCACATAACATCCAGGATTCTTGCCTCCTGCTTTTGGGAAGACACCCACTGTCTAGGAAATTTAATGTGGATAAATGTAAAGTAATGCACATTGGAAAAAATAACCCCAACTATACATACAACATGATGGTGGCTAATTTAGCTACAACGAGTCAGGGAAAAGATCTTGGCGTCATCGTGGATAGTTCTCTGAAGATGTCCACGCAGTGTGCAGAGGCGGTCAAAAAAGCAAACAGGATGTTAGGTATCATTAAAAAGGGGATAGAGAATAAGACTAAGAATATATTATTGCCCTTATATAAATCCATGGTACGCCCACATCTCGAATACTGTGTACAGATGTGGTCTCCTCACCTCAAAAAAGATATTCTAGCACTAGAAAAGGTTCAGAAAAGGGCAACTAAAATGATTAGGGGTTTAGAGAGGGTCCCATATGAGGAAAGATTAAAGAGGCTAGGACTCTTCAGCTTGGAAAAGAGAAGACTAAGGGAGGACATGATAGAGGTATATAAAATCATGAGTGATGTTGAGAAAGTGGATAAGGAAAAGTTATTTACTTATTCCCATAATACAAGAACTAGGGGTCACCAAATGAAATTAATAGGCAGCAGGTTTAAAACAAATAAAAGGAAGTTCTTCTTCACGCAGTGCACAGTCAACTTGTGGAACTCCTTACCTGAGGAGGTTGTGAAGGCTAGGACTATAACAGTGTTTAAAAGAGAACTGGATAAATTCATGGTGGCTAAGTCCATAAATGGCTATTAGCCAGAATGGGTAAGAATGGTGTCCCTAGCCTCTGTTCGTCAGAGGATGGAGATGGATGGCAGGAGAGAGATCACTTGATCATTGCCTGTTAGGTTCACTCCCTCTGGGGCACCTGGCATTGGCCACTGTCGGTAGACAGATACTGGGCTAGATGGACCTTTGGTCTGACCCGGTACGGCCTTTCTTATGTTCTTATGATATCTGTAGTAGAACTTTTGCTTTGATGCTTCTTATCAACAGGGTTCCAGATCTTTTTGAGCTAAGAGGCACAAATACAACATAGCTTTACTAAAAGAGCAGATAATGTATCCCAAAGACTAACTGCTTACTGTGTTTTTGGGTTCTGGTCTTGTATCAGGCTTTCAGTGGTTTAGAAGCTGTTCAGTCCTTATGCTTCCGGAAGTCAATTCAGTGTAGAATTCCATACAAAAAAACTACATGAAAATAATGAAGGTTTCAAAGCGAACCACTTTAAGTATCAGAGGGGTAGCCGTGTTAGTCTGGATCTGTAAAAGCAGCAAAGAATCCTGTTAGTCAATAAGGTGCCACAGGATTCTTTGCCACTTTAATTTAGGAAAATAGCTAAATTAAGGTTCCATGGGCAGCTTATCTCTGCCTCTTGTGCAGTCAATTTTAGATCTTGCAGAAAAGATCACATGTTGGGTGGTGAAGGAGTTATGGGGCCACACATTACAAGGAGGGTAACAAATATTGATTATCCAACCTGAATGAATGAATTGGAGGTTCTGTGGGAGAACAGCATGTGATGGACTGCATGTGATCAGTCAGTCTGTAGGACAGAATTAAGATAGCATGCTCTGCCTAAATATTGTCACTACTTCATTTTTAAATTGCTAAACTTTTTTTTAACCTTAATGCTTTGTCTTGTGTGATATGTGCTTAGAGTGGGTAAACAATGATATAACTTTAAAAAATGTAACTGAATTCAAACAGTATATGAAGATGTCCTATCCTGATTTAGTTGCTTTCAGTATTATACCTGCAGATACTTGTAGAATTTAAATAACAAACGCATTGCCTATAGTTCTTTCTAGCAGCTCTGTCAGAAAATCAGTGGTTTTCTGACTGGTGGCCATTCTTAGCACAAACTGATTTAGGTTGTAATTCTGTTTCTTAGTCATTTGCTCTTCTTCCAAGGTGAAATAAAGCAAAGTTAATGTCCTTTTTAACTACCCTTTTACAGCTTGATGAAGCTGCAGTTCAGAATCCTGGACTATCATTTTTAGATTGGGTTTTTTAGTTAAAAGTAAATGTTTAAAATATTCTGCATAAAATAAGGCACAAGATATTCTTGGAAAAGGTGTTCCCGAGTATGTAACAACTTGCTGACTAGCAGTGGAGTGCTTTTTGAGTGAGCTCACCCATGAGACCTTCCTTAAGCAGAATTCCTCTATCAGATGCAGCCTTTTCCAAAGGTAGCAGAATCTTCAAGGGGAAACTGGCATGCTGTTCTCCAGCCCCAGGCCAGTTTCAGTGACTTTAGTTTACAACCAAAGGCCAATATATTCAGGTGAATTAAATCTCAAATAGGCCTTGTGACAGCATCCTGAGGCCCATGTAGCTCTCCCTAAACTGTGGAGTTGGTTCCCTTTAATCTGTGGCATTCTGATGCAGCACAGTCAGATGTAGTGGCAACTTCATCTAGATTTTTCTAGGAGTGTCTGAATTATGAAATTAACTATAAAACATGGTGGTTGATTTGTCTGTTATGGTCTCCACTTCCAATTTTATATGTCACAGAGATTGTATTGACAGAGCATAACTGCATCAGAAATCGTTGGATGGAAGGAAAAGCTGGGAGTTTTGGCAAATGGGTAGGAGATATTTAGCTTCTAGCATGGAGACACATGGAGGAAGTTTGGAATTTTGGGAGCACTAGTTAGCTGTTTCTGCTAAACTGATGCACAGTAGAACTTTGAAACCTAAACCTAAATTAAATATCAGTTAAATAGATCCCACTGCCTCTCTGGTATGTCCATAGCTGTCAGGACTAAAACACTAATTTTGTTTTTTCTTCAGTTAGTGTAGATAGCTATGAAACAGACTTAAATTCAGCACATCTGTCCCAGTTTTCTGCATGTAACTTGCCCTGTGTTGCTCTTTTAAACTGATTTTCACCCCGATTATGACTTTGCAGAAATCTGGAACCTAAAACTTATGGCAACTTTCATGAAACAGTCTGCCTCAGTCACTTATCCAGCAAATTGTTTGAAATTGCTAAAACTTGGGGAGAAGCTGTGGTTTTTTAAAAAAAAATTTGGGGGGGAGGGGGAGATTGGTTATTTTTTAAAATAAATCTATACATTACTTTTCAGATAAGCCAGTGTGCTTTCTATAAAGAGTCTAAAGCAAATGTGCAGGGGTTTAAATGGAATATAGTCACTACAACAGGTCCATTGAGGCATGTGTATATACTTTAGCCTTGTACTCTCTTAACATACTAAAGACCTTCCAAAAAATACATGGGTAGCTGAAATCTGCCTCAGAAAGGCTTTTTACCTCTAAGGTTTTTATGCTGCACATAGTCTCAGACTGCTATTTTTACATTCAAATGGTAATAAAGCCAAAACAAATGCTCACTTTGTCCTTTTCTTGTTAAACCTAATCTTTGAAGCTGTAATTGGTAGTTGAAAAATACTTCTGTTGCACTGTTAGCCCATGATTGCGAGTGGTTCAAGCTTCTTTCTAGTGCCTGAGGAGGGGACTAAAACATTCAAAAGTGGGGAGAGGAAAGGGCCTCATGAGTGTGCTCTCACCAGACCCTACTATCTGGGTCTTGTACTGTGCCCTTTTATAAGTATCTGAGTTCCTGTTAAGGTGCTGTTCTCAGTAATATGGAAACTTCTCAACTACCAAAATTAGTTTGCTTCTCCTCCGCTTCGGAATGGTTTAGCCTTCCTCAGGGAGTCTGTGACTACTTGGCTTTTCCTAGAGGATCTGCTTCTGTAGACAAGCCTGGTAGACTTTAAAATGAGTTACTGGACACGAAGTAAATATTAGGACAAATGATAAAATTTGCAAAAGTCTAACTTAATCTTTGCAGTGAGAAAGCAGAACACTTAACATGCAGACATTGTGTACAGTATGAAGTACAGTATTCCATTTAACTAGAGGCTACATGCCTTCGTCTTGAAGCCTTGTCTCTTTGTCAAATTCTCCTACAGTCTTCAGGTTGGGAAAACAGGTGACACTGAGTTGTTAGACAAATATGCAGTGTAACAAGATAGGTGGCCCATTTTGCCTAAGTAATATCTTTTATCCACTAATGTGTAACACAGCACTCTGGATAACTCATTTCTACATTCCTACCCAGAAACAAACCTAAAATCTATTCCTACTGTGATCTCAGTGGCTATGCAGTGAATATTGTGATATGGTCTTAAGTTACCAAAGTGTGGATTGTTCTCATATCCTTTAAACCCCCCGCCCCCCCAAGCAATTTTGGTTCTTTTGAAATGACTGATGCTCAAGGTCAGTGTACTTTACCACTTTTCTACTTAGCAAAGATGGTAAAATTTGAGCAGCCAGGTGAGGTTAATCTCAAAGCTGTATTCTTTTGGAACATGTTTCAGAGATATCATATTCTAAAACTGACTTTTTTGATGGTTCCTATGCGAAGATGATAGGTTTTGATAGGCAGTTCTAATTTATAAGGAACCAACAACAAATGTGCTAGTTGCTTAACTGAGCAGATGGTGTATAATGGAGTGCATGTAACACGCACAGCATAGCTGCTGATCTTCTGGGACATTTTGATGATTTTTAGTAGTGTAAATTAACTTGTAATGCAGCACAGAACATGAGCATTCACGGAAAGCCAGGTACAAGGAGTGCTAAGATCCTCTTGTGGGGAATTGCAAGTGGAACTTCTGGTTTCTTGCTGTTTTGCTCATGAAGAACGATTGAATAAATTTATCAAAAAGTACTGCATGAGATGTCAGTGTCACAGTTCAAGTTTCTTAACACACACAGGTAGCATGCAATGTATGGGTATTAATGCAAATTTGTAGTGAGAGACTGTTGGAGCGAAAACTCACTTTGCGCATGACGAAATTCTGGATTTGACTGCCCTGCCATCCATAGGAGATGATCTAAAAATACTATTAATCCATGCCAGCTTGTGCCAACACTGACCATGATTCTGCTCATGTCCTCCAATACTGATGCTTAAGATAAAATCCGTTCCCGCATACCATCCTTAGAACAATAGGGAGTAAAAGATAATTTGTACCAGCTATTATATGCACTTCAGTGAAATACTTCTGCTCCTTCAACTGACAAGTTTCTTGTCAAGATGAGTTTAGATTTCAATAATTGTAAACTGAAATGTGGAAAAAAACCAATTGTTATGACCTGAATCTTGTATGACTTTTTTGGGTTGCAATTTAGTTTAGAAATTTTCTTTTGAACAAAATAGTCTTTTGGAGGTTTTTTGGTTTTGTTTTTTTTAAATCAACTGCCAAGATCAGTGTTAGAGGAATTGTCCTTCTGGAGACTTCCAGTGCATCTAGTCCGGGAGCTTTCCCAAACAGATTTCATGGATTTGAATGCACTTAGTTTCCCTCTTTTATTTTTATTTCACTTTTTTGCCCTCTATTCCTTATTTTAGTTGCAGGGAGAACCACAAGTATAAACCAAACCTAAACTTAAGCAGTCATGTGTTAGGCTTCCTGTGGCCTATTATTCTAGTGTGAGAACCTTCCACATCAAATCCACTAGCAGTGGAAAAGTCCCTAGTGGATTTTGAAGTCTCTGGCTCTTCTCCCTTAAATGTCTGCCTTCATATGCAGACAGGCTGAACCTGATATCTCTGAAACACTCTGGGGAATGTGTGATGTGGGGGTTGTTTTTTTTGTAGCAACCTTGGAACTTTTTTTTTAGTACTCCAATTCAGTGTTTATGCTGAATAACTTTATTGATCAGTATCGGCTTGGTCTGAATGCTTTCCTCTGGTGGAATATGAACATAATCACCAAGCAAGATTGAAGCCTTCAGTGTGACTAGGTTTCTCTGCCAAACATGTCAGAATTACACTTGGTTTCAAAGCTAAGTACTCATGCCTTTGCCATAACTTAATCTCTGAATCAGTTTTTAGTTCTAGTTGCTGTTTTAACAAAAACAAAACAACCCTCCCCCCCCCCACCTCTTCCCACTTTACTGCTGAAGATGACCTGTGGTGTTCCTAACAGAAGTGTTTTACCCAAGGCTCCATTAAATCAGTGTCCGGTTTCGAAAGCCATTCCAGAGGAGATCACTTGTATTGGAGTGTGACTAGTTGAAAGTCAGAAGTATATGCATGTCATAAAAGGAATAACTGAAGTGGAATGTTTACAAAATGACTTTGATGTACCTTGGGTTTTGCAATAACAAATATCCAGTGCTACATAATAACTTGTATCAAAAGTTAAATCATCCATATTTCTAATGCTAGTCAGTGCCCAGAGACTACAGTGGAGAATTTTGTAAGTTAAAGAAACAGTGAAAGCAGTAGTCCAGACAAGACCATACTTTTTAGGCCAACCTTGTAACAAATGTGAAGGCCTTATAATTGTAAAAAGTGGGTTACTTTGAATATGACTAGCAAAGAAAAATAAGCTTGTCCTTATTCTGTAGCTTTGATATTTTATGTAATATCTCTTGGTTTTAAAGTTTCTGATCTGTTTTACTTTAGAAACTCAGGTTCTGACTAGGTTAGATATTAAGCTGCAGAGCTAGTGAAATGGTGATGTCACAAGAGCCAAGAGTGAAAGTGTGCAGTTGACTAAAATTCGCTTCATTGTTGTTCAATAGCTGTTTAACACCTGCATGACTTGAATTATTAGCCTTTTGAATAAAGTCTTTGTTTAATGCAGTACTTCTTGGCTATTTCAGTTAAGGTGTTAAAACTCCAACATCCCAAGACCTCCCAGAAGTTCTCCAGCAAAATCAGAACAATATTTCTAATATGAAAACTTGGTCTGCCTTCAAAACTTTTTAAAAATCCTTTGCTAATCACCTTCAAAATATGTTATGCCACCTTCAAGCAGCTTTTTAAAATTGATATAGCTAGACCACTCTCTGGGGTCTTGTATGCCAAGAAAGCTCCCACCAGTGCAGCTACTAGTCAAGCTGTACTGGTGGATCTCAAGTGTAGAAAAGGTTCCACTGTCCTCATCTTCCCTGCCTTGTTAGTTAAACCTGCTCCTTCTGCCTAGAACAGTGTCTGACAAGTCTGTCCAAATGTGGAACTGTTTTTTTAGAAGTATTTCTAAAGCTTTTTTTCCTTCGTTTCGTAGGGATAGACTTCAAGATCAAAACAGTGGAATTACAAGGAAAGAAGATCAAGCTTCAGATATGGTAAGTGACATCCTAGAACTTGTACTGCCAACATAATTATGATATGGTTCCTAAGATAGTTTAGCTGAGCTAAACTACATAATGGTTTCTAGTCCTATCAAGATGGATTGCCTTATGTGAATATCCATATGCATTGTTGCTTAAACTTCTTTTTCAGAAAGTAGGAGGAGAACATTAAAATCAGTAGAGATTTCCGTCTAGGTACTTTGCCTATCTCGAGTATAATGTCATGAATGCATTGTGTGTTTCTGATACAGTGATGAAGGTTCATCAATAGGTTTATGGAATTTTCTTAAAGGTTATGACAGCAGAGTTAGAAACAAGAAAAATTAAGTGATTTAAAACTTTGCAGGGGTTAGAAGCACAGTACTAATTCATATTACTTTTCTGAAATATTGAAGGAAATTGTACCTTAATTTTGTTAAAAGTTCAATGCATTTCAATAGGGACAGTAGCTGCATTTAATTTGCAGGTTATTAGCAACTCTTCTCTGAATGTTTGAAAACTGGGACTGCTGATAGTCCATGGTTTTGTGGGAAGTGTTTAAAACTGATTCTTCAACAATGAACTGTATTAGTTTATAATATGCGGAATTGGCTTGTATTTTATAACTTAAATTTGTGTAGATCAAATAAGGCCATGACTGGGGACACAATAAATCTGTAGAAGCAGCAAAGAATCCTGTGGCACCTTATAGACTAACAGACGTTTTGCAGCATGAGCTTTCGTGGGTGAATACCCACTTCTTCAGATGCAAGAAGTGGGTATTCACCCACGAAAGCTCATGCTGCAAAACGTCTGTTAGTCTATAAGGTGCCACAGGATTCTTTGCTGCTTCTACAGAACCAGACTAACACGGCTACCCCTCTGATAATAAATCTGTAATTCTGGTAATACCTGCAGACTTCTGCATCACCAAGAATTTGTAAGATGTCTGTATAATTTTTCTGTTTGGCCTCCTACACAATATCTTACCATAATAAGACATGTAAAGCATAAATACTTAATTGGCTGGTGAGCTTTTTAATACAAACTCCCATGTAAAGCAAACTATATTTAAAACAAAAAAACCCACTTCCTCAGGAAGCGGCTTTCCCCGTCCACTCTGATGACCCTAACTGATGGTTCTTTCATATGTAGTAGCTTTCCTAAAAAAATGGGGTGGGATAAAGATGATATAGTTTATGTGGGTACTGACAGTCTAGGGGCAGCCTTCTCTGGTCAGTTTGCTTGGACTCCCTTTTCTCAGCCAGGTGCACTCTCTGCTTCTTTGGTTGTCTAACTTCCGATTAATCTGCCCACTTCCCTGCTCTGCAGTACAGGCTAAAGAAGAATTTGGTGATTCTGCAGAGCAGGGTAATAGCCTTTTACTTTCATATTCCTGTTTAATGTTCCCATCCATGCCTGTATTGCTCCTACGGCAAAGGACTTTGTCAGCAAGAGCATAAACATATGAAACTGATGCAGCCCTAACCAACTCCAGGCTGTGTCAAAAGGGATGCACCATTCAGGATTAATGCATGTAAGATGGGTGAGGAGAGGGAGGGAGCCTAAAACTTCACTTCCACTTGTTGCTTTAGCAGAGGCATTTTAGTTCGTTCCTGAATTTTTGTCTGTGTACCATTATTTTAGAGTGAATCTTGTTTCCTTTTCACAGCTGCTGTCTTCTGCTTCTGTGTAAGCTGTAACAGACTTTGCACCAGAATATGGAGTGTACATTTTTCTTTGCATTTCCTGGGACAAAGTGAAAACAGTTATTTACCTTATAGGGTTGCTTATAAAGATTGAAGTTGGCACACAACACTTTTCAGGTTCAAGGTATTACCATGCTGCTTGTGTTCTAGCCAGAGGGAAGTGTCTGTGTTGGGAAGAACTTATAGAAATTCAGTCAATTTGATATTTATTGCACCACATGTAAACCCAATAAACTGATGACCCTGCTAATTAACATGCTTTGTATCCTGAACATTATCACCTCTTTTTACACACCATGTCTTCTTTAGCATTTTGCCTAAAAAATGTCCTTTATCTTCTAGGAATACCTCTGAACATATCCAGGATAACAGGGTCAGTAGCAATAAGCAACAGTTGTTACAAAGAACAGATTATACCAGGCAAAGTTGATTGCCTTTTTAGATAGAAATACAAAGCTAGTGGATGAAGAAACACTAATCCCTGTTGAATCACTTGAGCATCTCTGTAGTCAAAAGTAAATCTAAATGAACAGTTTCAGTGAGGGCATTATCACTTGGATTGGAAAGAGTTGGAAAACAAGCTAACAATAAAAGGAATATTGTGAAGGGGAAGGTGTCTAACAAGGTTCAATTTGTAAAGCTGCCCACTAGAGCAGAATCTAATGAACGCAAAGGGTAAAAACGGGACTTTAAGTTTGCAGATAATAAAATGGGGAAGAGTTGTGAATTGAAGTATCAAGGTGATTTAAGGAGGTTTAAAAACTATGGACAGAAAATGGAATGCAACTTGGAAGAATGCCAGATAATACGTCATGGGGAAATTCAAGACACTCACTGAAGACAGAGAAGATTATGAAACAGTAATGCTGAAAGAGACATAGGAATGTTGGTCTGCAAACTAGACGTAGGTTTTCAATATTGTAATGCAATAAAGGCAAAACTTTTTAGGAATAACAAAAAATAAGGTCCTTAAGGAGAAGAATTGTGGATGCTGGCTGTTACTACAGCCTGGGGATCTTTGGATCTAAAATCATGAGCTTTTGTTACCTCAGCTAAAGAAGTAGGTTCTAAAAGTTGTTGTAGACTCAACCCTCTTGACAATGAAGAGCCTCTAGAAAGGGACAGCTACACTTGAAAAATAGAATGAGGGGCTATAACAAAGTCATGGGATGACTTCTTAAAGATTCAGGATGTCTTTGGGGAAAAAAGCTTTTAGCAGATACGAGGTGAAAGAATGTGGAGTAATATTTGCAGAGGTGGAAAGCCTAGTTCTACAGAAATCTAAAACAAGACAGGACAAGACTCCAAGCAGTCTGATTTAGTGCTTAGATTGCTGTGCTGGGATTTGGAAGAGCTGGAGTCTATTTCCAGTTCTGGCCCTGACTGGTGTGTAACTTTGAGCACGTCATTTGAACTCTACCCATTTCTCCTACCGCTCATTTTGTCTTGTCTACTTAGTCCCTGCCTTGAGGAATTTAGCCTCAGTATTTTTACAGCACCTAGTACAATAAGGCTTCATTTTCTAGATCTAACAATACAAATATACAAAATAGTTCTTCTCTGAAAGGCTTATGGACTAGATCAGGGGTAGGCAACCTATGGCATGGGTGCTGAAGGCGGCACGCAAGCTAATTTTCAGTGGCACTCACGCTGCCAGGGTCCTGGCCACCAGTCCGGGGGGCTCTGCATTTTAATTTAATTTTAAATGAAGCTTCTTAAATATTTTAAAAACCTTATTTACTTCACTTACAACAATAGTGTAGTTATATTAATAGACTTCTAGAAAGAGACCTTCTAAAAACACTAAAATGTATTACCAGCATGTGAAACCTTAAATTAGAGTGAATCAATGAAGACTCAGCACAGCACTTCTGAAAGGTTGTTGACCCCTGGACTAGATAATATCTTGGTAGCTGAAGGTGGTTAGGGTAATGAGGAGATCCTGTTTGGGGGGGGGGGGGAACTTATCTGTAGTAGGTGGGGGAGGCTGTTAACTTCTTGCTTGGTCTCTTCCAGTTTGGCAACAATGTTACCTGGTACAACTTTCTATAATGGCCTCCCAAAAACCCTATACGTTGGCCAGTCCTGATGGGTATAACTAATAATATTATAGAATTGTGTGGACTTGATCCCTGTAATACAAATTGCTGATTTTTCTCAGTGCAAGCTGAGTACATTGAAACTGTCTTGCAATAGATTTTATGTTCAGTAGAATTCCAGGAGCACTTAATTTACTGTGTACAATTTTTCACTGAAAACAAGGGGTCCTTTCAGCAAATGTTCCTGCTTAGTAAGGATAAATTATAGTTGCTATAGAACGTAGAGGGTCTAGTCTAGATTGGGCCCTTTGTATTGTACATTTGTGACAGGTTCAGTCACAGAGTCTCCCTTGGGATTGTTACCTGATGTGCCGAGACTACCTCTGAGCCCATTTTCTCTGCCAGTTTGGGCCTCCAGAACCCTGTCTTGTTGAGCCAGATATGCTAATCTGCTGCAACACAGACACAGGGTCTGACCCGCACCCCGAAAGCTGCAGACTTAATTGAAAATGGCTTAACAAGTGTTCCTGTCTTGAGCACCCAGCTCCCAGTGGGATCTAAACCCCAAATAAATCCGTTTTTACTCTGTATAAGGCTTATACAGGGTGAATTCATAAATTGTCCGCCCTCTGTAACACTGATGGGGAGAGAGATGGGAGAGGGATAGCTCAGTGGTTTGAGCATTGGCCTGCTAAACCCAGGGTTGTGAGTTCAATCCTTGAGGGGGCCATCTTGGGATCTGGGGCAAAAATCAGTACTTGGTCCTGCTAGTGAAGGCAGGGGGCTGGACTTGATGACCTTTTGGTGTCCCTTCCAGTTCTATGAGATAGGAATATCTCCATATTTATGTACAGCTGTTTGCTCCCCCAGGTATTAATCAGTTACTCTGGGTTAATAAACAAAAGTGAGTTTTTATACTTAATAAAGTAGGAATTATGTGGTTCCAAGTAATAACACACAGAACAAAGTAAGTTACCAAGCAAAGTAAAACAAAAACATGCAAGTCTAAGCCTAATACAGTAGGAAACTGAATACAGGTAAATCTCACCTTCAGATGTCCCTTTCAGAGACTAGACTCCTTCCTAGTCTGGGTCCAATCCTTGTCAGACCAGTGTTGTGGTTTATGGCCTGGGTCCAGCAATCATTCACACCCCCGTAGTTACGGTCCTTTGTTCCAGTTTCTTTCAGGCACCTCTTTGGGGTGGAGGGGCCATCTCTTGAGCCAGCTGAAGACAAAATGGAGGGGTTTCAAGGGCCTTTTATATTCTCTTGTAGGCAGAAACCACTTTGTTCTTCTGTGCAAAGTCACAGCAACAAGAGTTTGTAGCCACCTGGGCAAGTCAAATATCCATGAATGATTCAGCTTTTTGCAGGCCGCCGCCATTGTTTACATGTTAGTTTGAACGTTCCCAGGAAAGCTCAGATGTAGATTGGCGTCTCCCAAAGTCCATTGTCAGTTAAGTGTTACTTAGAATAGTCCGATCAAGAAAGTGGCCATTCTCAAGAAGTTGACCAAATGCTTTACTGGGGCTACTTAAAATCAGACATATGGAGATACAGGTACATAGCCAATATTCATAACTTCAAATACAAAAATGATACATGCATACAGACAGCCTAATCATAACCAGAAAATTACAACCTTTCTATAGACACCTTACTTGACCTCCTTTGTACAAGATTTGGTGCAGCTATAGGACCTTGGTTGCAACAATGATCTGTACAGTCACAGTTCATGTCAGTAATGTCACAACTCTGTACAAACACACAGTCCCTGCCTCAAAACGGTTATGATCTAATTTGAAAAAACACAACAGTAAAGGATCAAAATCAAAGGATAAGCTATTTTTGGAATGGGATTGGGTTCCCATGATATTCTCTGCTTTATTTTGGACTTTGTTTTGATGCTATCTGTAAAAGTGAGTTTCTTTCCAGGTTAATACATCTCTTATCAATGGTGACTGCTGCTGTAATATGTTTGGTTGAGAGACATCACTTTGTATAACACAACTATATTTAATTGCCACATCCTGCATTTAAACGCCTAGCTGTACTTTATTACGTTATTTATTTACAGACCTGTGTCCCACTCCCAAGACGACAGCTGCTAAGCAGGGCATATGTTCACTGGAATGTGACTTGTGCAACTTGTGTTTAGACTTTTAACTTTGTGATAAGAAAGATGGCTCATCAGGCAGGAAGCAGTTTATTTTAAAGAGTGCTACTTAGTGACTCAGTTGGCCAGAGCACTTGCTAGTGGCAGCACTAACTCCCAAGTAGAAGTAGGTATTCAACTTTCTTGTATAACATCACTTACTTTTTAAGAATGCGTTTGTCAAAATAAGTTTGGGGGAATATAGGCTTGTGTCTTCAACCAGTGGAATGAAATTCCTCAAATAGCCTGAAAATTGCACATTGCTGTATATTCTGGTGGAGAGGAAAGGGAGAATATGGAATCGTAATTTAAAAAATGTCAGGAAGGAAAACTACCTAGTTTATTAAAGATAAATACAACCAAAGGGGTTGTGTAGTTTCAATATTGTACATTTTTGTAAAATAGATGGAAACAACAAAGGGGTCTTGGTCCAAGTAATCATCTGGAACAGGATTTTCTCCCATCTTGAAAACCCATGTTTTTTCTTGAAAAATCCAGATGAAGAAGAACTAGATTTAATGAAACAACACTAAGCGCCCTATGTAATTTGTAATAAAAAATGATGAACACCCTACGCTTTGTATTCTGTGTTGTAATTGAAATCAGTACATTTGAAAAAATTTCCACAAATATTTATAATTTTAAATTGGTATTCTATTGTTTAACAGTGCGATTAAAACTGTGATTAATATTAACTATTTTTAAATCTCACAATTTAATTACAATTTTTTACATAGTTTGACAGCCCTAAAGTACAAACTAAATCAGGATGGATAAAAATCATTTATAAAAATCAGTTGATACTCGTTCTTTAATTTAAACCAGTTTTATGTACATATTGCTAGTTCTTCAATTTTTGCCCTGTTTTATAGTTTTTTACACCCCACCATCCACCCCCTGATCAGGCTACAAGCTTCAACTTCCAGGTATTAGATTGTGTTTTATCTGTGTCTCCTAGATTGAAGAGCCAATTATCAAATATTTGTCATCTCTATAAATCCTTATAGACTGGTCAAATATCCCTAACTACTTTGTTCAGCTAAATAGATTGAGCTCCTTGAGTCTTTTGCTATATAAGGCATGTTTTCTAATCTTTTAATCATTCTCATGGTTCCTTGAACCCTCTTCAATTATCAGAATCCTTCTTGAATTGTGATCACCAGAAATGGATACCGTATTCCATTAGAGGTCACATCAGTGCCAAATACAGAGGTAATATAACCTCCTTATTCCTATGCACTACTCCCATTTATGCATCCAAGGAACACGTTAGCCCTTTTGGGCCACTGTATAGCACTGGAAGCTCATGTTAGCTGATTATCCACCACTACCCCCCCAATCTGAGTCACTTCTAGGATAGAGTCCCTCATCATTGTGTAAGTATGGTCTACATTCTTTGTTCCTAAGGTTGTACATTTAGCTTTATTAAAATGCATATTGTTTGGTTGTGTCCCATTTCTCAAGCAATCCAGATTGCTCTGTATCTGTGATCTGTCCTCCATTATTTAATACTCCCCCAACTTTTGTATCATCTACCAACTTGATCAGTGACTTGGTTTTCTTCCAGATCATTGATAAAAATGTTAAATAGTGTAGGGCCAAGAACTGATCCCTGCAGAATCCTACTGGAAACATCCCCGATCAATGATTCCTAGTTTACAATTACATTTTTACTCTCCTTTAGCCAGCTTTTAATCTGTTTATTGTATGCTGTGCTAATTTTATATCATTCTGATTTTTAATCAAAATCTGCAATACCAAGTCAAATGCCTTACAGAAGTGTTACATCACATCAGTGCTATTACCGTTATCTGAATTTGTAATCTCATCTTAAAAAAAAAAAAATCAAGTTAGTGTTATAGGATCAATTTTCCATCAACCCATCTTCACTGGCATTAATTATATTACTCTCCTTTAATTCTCCATTAATCAAGTCCCGTATGAGCCACTCCATTATCTTGCTTGGGACCAGTGTCAAATTGACAGGCTTATAATTACCCAGGTCAGCTTGTTTACCCTTTTTAAATATTGGCACAGCTTAGCTTTCTTCCACTCTTCAGGAACTTCCCTGGTATTCCAATACTTATTGAAAATCATCATTAATGGTCTGGCAAGCCTCTCAGCCAGCTTTTTCAACACTTGTGAATGCAGTTTTCTGTTGCTAAAGTGGATGTTTTTCTGCTTGTTTCTATAGCTTCCAGTTAGAATTTTCAGATTTTACTTAAACTTTTTTCTACTAAGCTTCGCATTTTGTGCTGAAAGACAATGTAGGTTCTCCATTGTGTTCTCATAGCAAATAGCTCATGCTTTATTTGCAGGCAGTGGCACCTACAGCTATATTGAACTTCCTCCAGGACAAGAAAGCTGAAATGTCTGAGTGACCTGCACCAAATGCTTCATAAGAAGCTGTAAGAACCCCGTAGTAGGAAGATGTGGGGTAATGTGGAGGGCAGATTAGATGGCCTCTGAGGATGTCTTTACTGGATAGTTAACCCTGGGATTTGGTACCCACATTAGCCTTGCCCGGGTGCAAGCATCTCCACAACAAAGCCCTAACGATGTTACTGTTTCTGCATTCTCACTTGTGTGTCTGGGGATATATCCCATGTTTTTTTGTATTGAGACACTGGGATTCTTTCCCAACCAGTTGTCTGCCCTCCAGATGGAATTGTGGGAAGCACATTGGAGGAACATCAGCACCCAGGCAACTTTTTACCTGTATCCTGATTGCAAAGTGGGCAGGTTCTAACCTGTTAAACCCAAACCTGAGTTCTAACCTATACCTCCAGTCACATAAGCTAGCTTGATCTTAAAGCACCTCCAAATCTAGGTCAAAAGTGTATTTGGATGGTAGGGGGAGTTGGGCTGAACCCTGGATAAGAGCCCAGGTAACTGCTGAGAAGACATGCCTTAAGAGAGGCTAATGCCTTGACGCATGAGGCTTAATTATAGAAATTGATGAAGGGATATTAACTATAACTAAATAGTTTTATCCAAAGGTCAGTGGGGCTTGTGCTTGTCACTTAAGTGCCCTTGAAAAATCCCACCTTTTAAGAGTTTAGGAGCATAACTTTAAGCTTCTGTTTGAAAAATGTGAACACACGTGTAAGAGTCTGCACTAATAATAATGGAAAGTTTAGACTTTCAGTACAACACTGCAGCCTTAGGGGCTAAAATTATATGCACTAAAATTTGGTGTCAGTTTTTGTTGCTTCAAAACAAAAATGCCTCAAATGTTATTTTAACTTTAAATGCATGAGAAGTCCCATTAAAGTCAATAAGACCATTCATGTAAGTTTGCAAGATCAGGGCCTTAATTTTCAATATTTTTACCTATAACAGTTTTGGAGAAGTCAAATAAGACCGTTAGTAGTGATGTTGAAACAAACTAGCCCCCTAGTGTTTATAATTTAGTTCATTAGAAATCGAAAGCGCACAGTTTCTAATGGGCTTTTACAGAACCTCAAGCTGACTTGAATACCACTTTTAACCCTCCCCCCCCCAAAAAAACCTTAAATCTTTAAATTTAACTCATTGACTCAGCATGTTGAACCATTACCTGCATGATCATTACCTTGTAACTGCTCAGGGGAAAAAGGAGCGTCTTTTCATTGCAGCTTGGTTGACTGGTTAGTCATTGGCATCAATTGACAATTATTCTGTCTATGCTGAATGGATCATTTCATCCACAGGTTTCTACTCTACTGTTTCTTGAACTAGATTGTCTTGTCAGACTGACTAGATACTAAGGTTTTCCTCAGTATTCAAGTTCTTATCAAGATTTGGAAATCCTTAAGGAACGTTGTTTTTCCAGTTCACGCATTCTATATTTGTATTTGTGATACTTCCCAGGGGTACCCACGGTTGTGAGGCACCTCGCTACCACCTGCCCTTAGCTGCGCCTGCCAGGGGTCAGCTCCCTTATTCTCCCAGCCACAGACAACATAAGCACTCCCCTCTCAGCTCACCCCGGCTCCACTGTTCCTTATGCAGGTTAGCAATAGGCACTCTCCAACCCCACATCCTTCACCCCCTGTGTGTCCAGCCTCTTTTCTACAGGACACTCACAGAATTACCAGACCCACTGTTCCCCAAGGAACAGTACATCATAGCTTACTAGTTAAATCTCAGAACATAGCTCTTAAATGTATTTATAGAGAAAGCAATTATAAGTCTATTTTACAGAGTAGTGATTCATATGATAGAAAACAGAAATATTGGAAATAAATGGTTACATATAAAATCAACACTCGTAGAGCCTAAACTCAAGTAACAAGGTGCCGTCTTGTTGAGTAAGGTACAGCTGACCCCAAAGTCTCTTGTTTTTTCAACCAGCATGGCTGAGACGCTTCTTTCATGAGCCCCAGCCAGCTGGCAGCTTCCTCTCCTCCCCCCCCCCCCCCCACCACAAATGAAGAGTGCCAGGATGTCTTTCTGCACTCCTAGATGTACCAGACCAGTCCTTTGTTCTTCACCTCTAAAATAGGGTCCGTTTCCCACTCCTCCCATACCTCTTCCTGTTAATTTTCCACTTGAAGTCTCCACAATCTCTTCATTAGTGTTTGACTCAGTATGCAAATAGACTCTCTGGCTAATCATTTTGTCTCTTACAATGGGAGATAAATGTCTCCCATTTCCTGTCTAGTGGAATCTGACTTAAGGCATCATGCTACCTCTGAGTGATCTGCCATTAGCTACAAGGCCTTAGGAACAATTTCCTTTGTGTTTGTGTACACCTTACATATTAACTGTACTTACATTTTGCAAAGATTATGATCAGTGTGACATAGGCTTCCAGTAGAAACCTTACATGTCCCTCTTTGGCAAACTAGAATGTAAATACCAGGCCCAGGGGATGCCTGTAGCTCTTATGCATTTTATTGTATTGTTTTTTTAACTTAAATTACTCAACACAGCTTACAAGAATCTCTACTGCTGCTAGTGCTTCACTTTATGTAATTCAGATCTAACTTTTATGTTGATCTGTTGTGAAAGCCAACAAGAAATGTTATGTTAGCAATGTGGTTTTTTTTGTATGATTTGGAAAGAGATTTGATTATGGTCTGAAATAATAAGCTACAAAAACTGGTGTAACTTACTATTCTGGTCATTAGTAACTTCAGCCACTGCCTTCTAGGTTCTTGGGCTGTTTTAACTGTACCTGCATGTCTCTTGTCTTTGGTTCTTTTGATGAACTTTGTGGCTAGCTTAGTGGCCTAGGAAAGATGTGTTTTTTAAATCCAGTCTTGCTGTACCTTGTGAGCTTCAAGGCATTTCTTCTGTCTTCGTGCCACACTCACTTCTGGCTGCCTCTGCGGGAGGGAGAAGAGGAGAGTCTTGGAATCTACCTAAATAGGTGCTTAAACAGTACCAACCAATGAATGTCACTGACAGTACTGCAGGTTTCCATGCTATTTCAAATATGGAAATAAATGTGCATTAGATTTTACTTCTGTTTGTCTAACATAGACGTCCCCACTCTTATCTAGAACGTGCCTCCAATGTATACACATTTTGGGTTTTAAATACTGACTATATTGCTTGCTATTCACAGGGACACAGCAGGACAGGAGCGATTTCACACCATCACCACCTCTTACTACAGAGGCGCCATGGGAATTATGCTAGTGTATGACATCACTAATGGCAAAAGCTTTGAAAACATCAGCAAATGGCTCAGAAACATAGATGAGGTGAGCAATGCAATGAGATCCCGTCCTCTGCTCTAACTGCACCTGCTGTATTACAGGTCCAACATGCTGCTGAAAGTAGACCCTGCAGAACTGAGTCTGTTGAGACTAGCGGTTTCTCCCTTGCAAATATGCTACCATAGTAACTCTTATTATCAAGGTGACAGATGAGGGTAGTGAGGATGGAGCTGTCAGGCTGGTTTGTGTATGCCATACCTCTGCCCTGTGAGGTAGAGAATTTGTTGATGGTCAGAACTTTAACTGGCAGTGTTGCTCCCTGAAACACATGTTCAGAGTTAAAATTCTAACGCTAACAAACTTCTAAAGTTTATTTAAAAAAAAAAAAAGTTTAGGGTTCTTTTCTGCATTCAAGAGATCGGGTGAAGGTGTGTGCCTTTCTCCAATAAACTGGCTCTACTGTTAAGAGTGGTTACCAACACACGTGTGGCCTGCCATGGTAGCAACTATTGTTGCAGTAAGAACCATGATACAAGAATAATAATAATTTCTATACTTGGCGAAATGTACCTGTCCTACTACAGATTACATATTTATGGGTTTCTCCATCATGGAAGCTAAATGTGTTTTGCAAAGAAGGAAAGATCTCTTAAATGTCAAGTTCAGTTTTGTGGGAACCAAGCACATTCTTGACAGTGTTTCATACTACTTCTGGATGGCAAATTCCCTACAGGGCTTACTGACACCAGTTATGTAATGCCACTCTGCCCTCATTGCAAGAATGTCAACCAGTAGAAGTCGGTAGAACTACGCAGGGGATCTGATTAAGTGGAACAAACTGATCAATATGAAAATCTAAAATGGCTTAATTTCTAGTGAGTCAAGTCTTTATTTGGAGGGGAGAATTAAGTATTTCCTCAATGAGAAATCTGAGATGTCAGACCAACTCAGCCATGAAGTTCTTCTTTCTCTGATAGTCCTCCTTCTTTGATATGTTGGTCACTATTGCTCCACATGTTAAATGGAGAAGATGTTTGGCTTTTCCTGCTCCTCAAGGAAAAGGAGAAGCTGCTTTATCTGATGCAACCCCTTCTCCCCCCAAAAACCTAAAGCAACAGAAAATCATGACTTTTTAGCACGGAGTATAGTTGGAGATGAATACTGTTATGCTTTGGTGAGAGAAAGGTCCTAGGAATAAGCAAGTGAAGACGAGGCAGTCCCAGAAATGAAATAATTAAAGTTACAAGCTTTGTTGGGGGAGAAATTGGCAAAGAGACACAACTGGTGGGGAAGGGAGAGGAAGAGTTGGGTGGGCACAGAGGCAAGAGGAAATGGGCACTAAAGACAGTGTAGGAGAATATGTAACATGATCCATTATAGGTAAGCCCTGTATACTTTGCAGCCAGCTGAACCTAAAATTTGAAGCAAGACGCATTTAATTAGCTGTGGAATTGTATGTGTGAGTGACTGCTGCTTCATGGAAGTTCCCAGGAGGCATTAGCAGCTGAGATGGGAATTTTTGGCACAGCTGGGTTTTGGCACCTAGGAAGCAGAAGGACTTGTGAAAGAAGTATGTTAACTGAGTTTCTGCTGAAATGATCAGTCTTTAAGGCCTGGTCTACACTACAAAGTTAAGTCAAAGTAAGCTGCCTTGCATCGACCTAGTTGTGCGCATGGCCACACTTAAATTTGTCTCCCACTGATATAAGTACCCTGTTGTGTTGACATAGTAACACCAGCTCCCTGAGTGGTGTTGAGCCATGGTTGACATACATGAGTCAGTGCTGCATGAGTGTAGATGCATTGTGTTTTGTCAACCCTAACAGTCATCCAGCAGCTGTCCCACAATGCTTGACAGACCTGGTCACAGTTGTGAACCCCACTGCCCAGAGGTCATGTGGACCAGAAGCCTCCCCCCTTAAAATACCTTCACAGTTTTTAAATGGCTTTCCTTGGTTGTCCATCTTGCTCAGCACCCCTCTATCTGGTCTCCATTGTTTTATGTAACTGCCTAGCCGATCCTGCCAGCTGCATGCTCCAGACCTCCTCTGGCTTGGAATAGACAGCAGTTGCTTCTCCTGGGCCTGTGGGGAAAATAGGTTGTGCAGGGGCAGCGCCAAACCTGTTGTAGAAGCATCAACATCTATGAGCAGATTGCTCAGAGGATGCAGGAGGAGGAGTATGATAGGGACCAGCAGCAGTGCTGTGTGAAAGCCTAGGAGCTGCGGCAGATGTATCAGAAGTCCTGGGAGGCCAGCAGTTGATCTGGTGCCAAGCTGCAGATCTGCCACTTGATGGAGATCCCACCACCACCCTGGGTACCTCTGAGGAACCAGGGTCACCGGCCCCTACCACGAACAGCAAGGAGGATGACTGTGGGACAGGTGACCGGGGGTGGGGGGATCCAGCTGTGCCAAGAGCTGGGATCTATTTTTGATTCTACTGCCGTCCAGTCAGTCCCTGCAAGCCTGAAATGGGAAAGAACCTTGGATAAGTGTAAGTAAATTTCCCATTACAGTGATGGCACCCCCAACTTAGCAGGACACAGCTACTGACTTTTCATTAAGTTATTCAGAAGTACAACAACGAGGGGTAGAGTTGCTATCTGCTTTCATTGCCCTCTAGAGTCAGGCAGAGGAGGCAGTGCAGAGCAGTTTACGTACACAGGGATGTCCATTGAATCCTCCTGAGAGATCTTCCATGGAGATATCCTGAAATCCTCTCCCAAAGGGGTCTAGGGATGGAAGCTTTATTTCTTCCTCCATGATAGGACACTTTCCCATGTCATTTGGCAATAACTTCGGCAGGTACCATTGCCATAAACAGGCTAGCAGCATATGGGCGTGAGTTGCTCTGGGATGCCAGCAGCAGCTGTGCTCTATCAACTAAAGCCACCACAACCTGTGGAAAAAGGTGCTAGTATGAAGTGCCAGTACCCCCATACTTTGTTTCATGCAACTGAGCAATTCCCTCGAGAGAGGAGTTCTGAATCTTAAGTTTCACTTCTTGTTCCTTCTGTGTTGACAGTGGTACCTCAGTTTTGTCTGTAGGTGTGGCCATTGTGGTCTTGAGGGGTATGGCCTCCACACCAGTAGAACAACTAACCCAGTATGGAGGAGGAGAAAAGAGGATGTGGGAGGACGTGATCTTCAAGATCCTGCAAGCCAGTGCTGCATCAGATGTTGAACAGAGGCCCTAGAGGGTGAATATTGCAGACTGTATGGAGAAGGAAAGGGCAGACGGGAGAGAGGCACAGGAAAAGGGGGGGGGGGGAGACAGATGCACCAGGACATAATGAAGCTTCTCTGTCAGCAAGCACAGAAGCTGCAGACTCTTGTGGACCTCCAGGTTCAACAATCCCAGGCTCGACTGCCATTGCGGTCAGTGTAGAACTGCAGCATAGCACTTCCCTTCTCTTTCTCCCCACCCCAAGCATTCCACATGGCCTCAGAGCCCACATGCCTGCTCCTACCACTCCAGCTGGGAGGGAGAATGGACAACCACAGCTTCACCTACACGGACCTGTGAGCCACAGTTGATTAGGGTGACCAGACGTCCCGATTTTATCGGGACTGTCCCGATATTTGCTTGTTTGTCCCGCGTCCCGACCGATGTCCCCCCCGGCGTCCCGATATTTCATGTTTGTCATCTGGTCACCCTACAGTTGATGCATATGCAGCTACAATGGATATCAGTGTGCCTTCCTCCTGTTTGTTTAGGTTTCTAAATTTCAAGTTAAAATGTGTTTACATTTATGTTCTTCAGATTGTTGGGAACTGTTTCATAAGTGAACTTTTTGTTTTTAAAGTTATTAATCTTTATTAGTTTACAACACCTGGTGTATAATGCCCATGGGCAATGAAAGTGATGGGTTGAGTGTGTACAACACCATAGAATTGGTGCCAAACAGTATAGTCGTCATCAAATGTACAGCAACCACCTACATTATTAACTGCACTGTCAGTGATATATGCACATATGTGTAGCAAGCATCTTACAGTTCCTAACAGACCCCTGTACTGCAGCACCAGTACACCACCGCACATTACTGTGGCTCGCTGTTAGTGCTCTTTCAAAGCCTCCCTAACCCATATAGCTGCTCTTTGAGCTTGTCTGATAGCCCTTGTGTGTGGCTGTTCAAACTTGGCAGACAGCTGCTCCACCTCTACCCCATGGCAACTTCCCCATTTGCTTCACAAATATTGAGCAGGACACAACAGGCAGCTATAACCATTGGGATATTTTTCACACTGAGATTCAGTCTGAGTAAACAATGCCAGCGCCCTTTCAGTCTACCAAAAGCACATCCATCTGTCATTCTGCACCTGCTGAGCTTGTAGTTGAATCTTTCCTTAGTGCTGTTGAGGTGGCTGGTGTACAGTTTTGTGAGCCAGAGGAGTTATGGGGTAGGCTGGATCCCCCATGATCGCTATTGGTAATCCACTACTTGGGAAAAAACTTGTAGTTTTCTGAACAGTCCTGTGTTCTTAAAGATGTCATGCACCTTCCCTGTCCAGCCAGCATTGATGTGAGTGAAGCATTCACTTGCATAACCGTGGAGAAGTAGTCCTTTCTGTTGATGTGCTCTGGGGGCCACAATAGGCATGTGTGCCATTTGTTGCTCCATCATGGTTTGGGGACACCATAGCTGCAAAGCCATCCGCTATGACCTGCACGTTGCAGAGTGTCAGTCCTGCATAGCAGGAGATGGCGATGACCCCCACAATGGATTTTTCCACTCTAAAATGACTCCCCATTGACCAGTATCAGTCCAGCATTGCAAGTTTCCAGTGTGATCACCACTCACTTCTCCACTGTCAGTGCAGCTCTGTTTGGTGCCTCAGAGGTTGAATGGCTGGGGCGAGCTCAGCACACAGAGGCACAAGGCCTCGTTCATTGATATGGAAATTCTGCAGCAACTGCTTGCATCATAATGCATGTTTAGGATGACAATCTCACCAGTCAGTGCTCATTTCTCAGGCCCAGAAGCAGTGCTCTACTGTTGGCAGCTGTTCCATAAATGCCACCAAGAACCTTGAATTGATTCTAGTTATGTCCCACAGTAAACTGACCTGGAAATAGTCAAATTCTCTGCAGTGGTTCTTGTGGCTCTGCAAACACCAGAGGATCATGCGTCCAGTGCTTGCAATGCTCATGACAATAGTGCCGAGCTGGACAGGCTATTTGTCAGAGATGGCAGACAATGACAAACCCTGCTTGGGTTCATGGGAAATTGAAACTAGACACACACATCATGGGATGGAAATATGGCAAGTTGTTCCCAGTCACCACTGCATGACTCGATTCTGCTGCACCACGCATTGCCAAAACCACCCAAAAGACTGCACACTAAATGGTGGCAGGTTGTACACGTGGATACCTACCCATGGTGCATTGCACTGCATCAACACACTCACTTCTGGTGAGTACATGCAACACCGCTGCAAGGAGCCAAGTATGCATGCCCACAAGCAATAAACTACCTGTAACGGCTCTGTGCCAGTGTAACTTGAGGTGGCAAAACGTGTTGTAGACATGGCCTTTATATGATTTAACTACTTCACTCCTGTCTTCAGTTTGATAGTTAATATCCAGGTGAAACACATGAGGCAGTTGACACTTCATAGCTATTGCTTCAGATGGTCTGCTGACCTTGGTTTAAACAGTTAATGCTTTCAAGGTTTTCCTCTCAGCGACCACTAGAAATGTACATTTTTAAACCGGAGTTTACATTCTGTAACAGTTTTGTGGCAAGAGTGCCCTTCTGTAGCAAATTTCATAGTCCTGGAATTGTAGGATACGTAAGCCCTGATTGTAAGAGAAGAGAGTGGAGAAACTGGGAAATCAAAAAGTGTAAGAAAAAAGTGAGATGGAATCAATTAACTTAAATTACTGAAGAAGTTAGCACTTCAAGTACATGATAGACTAACTTGTTCCTTCCAAAAAGCAAGGTGGCACGGTACACGTTTTTCACTTTAGCCAGTAGAAGTTAATCTAAGTCTCTGGTATTGTGTGGTGGAGTCTGGCTGTACTTCAGAGATGTCTGTTGTTGTTGTGTAAGCACTGTGTGACAAATAGCACTCTCTCTCAAAGGTCAGTATTTTCAGTGCATGTTTCTTTGATCTTTCCTCCTTGCCATCTAAGTAGTCTTCCAAAAAATCCAAAACTGAGTTGACCCTGGTCAAGCAGGCCTCCTTCTGAAACAACTTGTTTGGGCCACTGCTGTAAGCAGGAAAACCAGATTATATAGATCTTTGGTTTGTTGGTTATTTATGTTAATAAATATCTACTAATAGAGTATTCCTTAAGATTGTTGAAACAGAAGTAAATTCAGATTACAAACTCTTCCAAAAAGTTTCTGCTAGCATGTCACCAGAAATACTTGAATTCTCCACTAACTGGTGCTTTATGTTCTATTGGTCCAGGAGGACTTCCAGAGCTATGAGTTTGTCACAATTATTGGTTACTATCGTGTAAGTAGGGAGGGCTTCCCTGTAAGCAGATATTAATGGACAAATGTTTAAGGCTCTGTTCTGTTCCAGATGACCAGGTAACTGTCTTGTCAGACTGTCCAGAAAAGTTCTCTCAGTATTTGATATTGTAGGCTTTGAAATTGCTCCCTTAGACATCCAGTAAAGCAGTCAGTTTCATTAAAATCTTGTACATTATAAAATTCCTTCTCTGCACATTAGTTTCTATATTTTTGTTTGCAGTTTGAGCAATGGTGTAACACTCCATTTTTCTTGGTACCCTTTGTGCCGCATTACAGGGGTGTCGTGAAACCAGCACCCACCCTATGAAGCAGGATTCAGACGAGCAGCTTGTGTGCTTGTCAGCACGTGCAGACCAGTATGAGATACAAAGCTGACACTTAGAATAAGATTAACATATTCATTGTACTCTTCCGATTCAGTGATGCTAGAAATTCTCTTTTCCTTTTCTCAAACAATGCTAACAAACCAGATCCATCCACTGTACTCAATCTTCAGGGCCGGATTTCCCATTTTAGTGTGCGTTGTGTTGAAGCATTCCAAGATCACCATGTAAATGGGTTTCTAGCTGCTGAATGGAAACTCAATGCTTTTGTACAGATTGGGTTTGGATAATTGAACTGTTCACCCAGCCCTACATCTGTATGATCACCCTACCAAGTAACTCAAGAAGAGCTGTTAGAACTTAGCTGGAAGCATTTCCTGCTAACCGCTCAGCTATTTAACTTTGCAGTGGTTGACCTTTTTAAACACAGTGCTTAAACAAGCTACTGTCTGCACCATAACACTGTGCAAAGGAGTCTAAAACACTTAGGCCTGATCTACACTTGTTGGCATAGCTGTGTCAGTCGGGGGGGGGGAACATGCCCCTGACCAGTACAGCTGTGCCAACAGAAGAGCGCTAACTTCATTCAGGGAGATGCTATTTCTACAGTGACAGAAAAAACCCTTCTGTCAGTGTAGGCTGCATCTGTATCATGGGGCTAGGCAGGCATAGCTATGCCGGTATTTCCTCCATAGTGCAGACATATCC
This sequence comes from Mauremys mutica, assembly GCF_020497125.1. Taxonomy (NCBI): domain Eukaryota; kingdom Metazoa; phylum Chordata; order Testudines; family Geoemydidae; genus Mauremys; species Mauremys mutica. The sequence goes on from NC_059074.1 coordinate 4,936,307, forward strand.
TGAGAAAGTTACGTCAAAATCAGTGATTCCAGTGCTTGAGAGCTTGGTTATCTGTGTTGGCAACCCTAGACTTTTTCTCTTTTATCTGTCCTTAGCGTTTTGGCCTTTATGAAAACAGGACTAAATGTTCTAAAGGCAGTAAGCCAGCAGACATTAAATCTTCTTAGTGGGGCAGGAAGTTGATTCTTTCCGTGGGTAACGGAGCTTAATTTAAGCAGCATTCAGTAGGTTAATGTCTTTAGAAGAATGCAGACTGCCAAACACCCTTTGGTCCTTTTTATGAAAGGAGGCTTTTCTAATCCCAGACTACAGGGATAGGAAAACAAGGGGAAAATTGACTTCTACTGGCGATGGCAGGGTTGCCTTGAAGTTGTAGGCTTTTCCTGCCATATCCCATTTCCAGGGTATGAGTTCTTTTGTGCAGAGCTGCCCCTTAGGGAACATGCTACTTAGCACAGTCCTGCCAAGCTCCACCAAAGAGGGTGGGCTCCCCCCTCTGTATGAATTGAACCAAAATGCCAAAAAGATGAGTTAATACAGAGGTGAACACAGTATGCGCATGTTATCTCTGAGCGGATGTGAAAACATATATAATGAGCTATTGCTTGTTCCTGTTTTAGCATGCCAATGAAGATGTGGAGAGGATGCTGTTAGGAAACAAGTGTGACATGGAAGATAAGAGAGTTGTACTTAAAACAAAAGGAGAACAGGTGAGTGTCAAGCAAGAACTGGTTTGCAAAAAATTGTCACTGAGACCTTCCCCGATTTGCAAAGGGAAAAGTATGGAATCATCCAACCGGCCATTATAAAACTCAAGCTGTTTCAGGGGCTGTATTGCTAGAGAATTTAAACTCCATTGTAAGGCCTGCCAAAGAATAATATAACTAATATTGGACTTGCTAATGACTTGTAAACCCAGGAGAATGTTTTCTGGGGTGGGAGGAATAGCTCAGTGGTTTGATTATTGGCCTGCTAAACCCAGGGTTGTTAGTTCAATCCTTGTGAGGGCCACTTAAGGATCTGGGGCAAAATCAGTACTTGGTCCTGCTATGAAGGTACTCAATGACCTTTCGGGGTCCCTTCCAGTTCTAGGAGATTGGTATATCTCCATTTATTTAATCAAAATCCTTTTGCTTCAATCATTTATACCATGACATTGATTGGTGTCATGAATTAGATTTTGTAACTGTTTATAATCATGTCTGAATACCTATTTCTGTGTACCTCAGTAAAACTGTTTTGTCTTCACGGAGCATTAGACTGTTTTACCCATATCTTCCTAGTTTGATTAACTAGTAATCCTTGCACTCCAGTCTGCTGTACTGGAAACAAAGATTACACCTGCTACAGCAAGCTGGTTACTAACCATAGTTATCATTGAGTACCAATGTATAAACTGCCTGTAAGGCTTGCTAATGCTAATCGTCTTGCCTCTTTTGGTTTAGATTGCGAGGGAGCATGGTATTAGGTTTTTCGAAACTAGTGCAAAAGCAAATATAAACATTGAGAAGGCATTCCTCACATTAGCAGAAGACATTCTTCGAAAGGTAAGTGCCCACGGAATTTGTTTTCTCTAGACTGCTTATTGAAAACCAAAATCGCTTAAAATATCTCATACAAATCAAAACTAGCAAGACCTGAGAATGTAGCTGAAGAGGTGTAGATTCCAATTGTAAAACAAAAATCGACACGTTTTGCAGACGCGCTATACAACCAGGGGAAACTTTGGATACTTCATTTTGTCTTAGATGGCACCTTTATTGCAATAAATCAGGCATTGCTGGGAAATAGGAACTGTTAAGTGCTCACATTGTTTTTGAGAAGACACTTTGACACACAAGTCTAGAGTGGCTGTCTGAAACTGGGGGTATTTTTGTAGCTCTGCAGGGGTATTGTGGTAAAGGAGAAAGAAATAGAAACATAGCTGCTATCCTGCAATACAGCAACATGCTAATGGATCACTTAGATCAGGTTCTGAGCAGCTGAAAATAGAGGTTAGCATCTGAGCAAAACCACTTGAGCTTAAGGTTTCAGTGAGGTCTAACCAAGTTTGCATCCCATGATGCAAGCAAGCATGGGTGTCTTAGTGTCTCAGAATTTGTCTTACAAAGCAACTTAAAAAGCAAACTCCTGACTAGACATGCAAGTACTTCACAGAAAATACGTTCCAATCAGCAGACTTGATACTGAAAACTGGAAAGCAAGCCAAATGTGTAAGACGGTGGTGGTTGTTTTTTTTAAAGCGCTTGTAATGGAGGGCGGGGGAGAGAACCCCTGTGGTAGATAATTGCCCGAGAAGGAATTGGAAAATATAGAGCAGATATATTGCTATTGTAAGTGGTTTTGTGTGATCTGAGTAAACTGCTTATGCTAAAAATATTAACAGTCTTAGCTGCTGGGGAGAATGACTTGCCTGAACGTTAGCCAAACAAGAGGCAGCTTGTCTAAGCTGCCTACCAAAACAGCGCTTCTCTGTACGTAGATTATTCTGACCCCAGATAATTTTTAGAAGAGCCCACATAAGTGATACTCGAACCCCCAGCTAAATCTATTCTAAGCTATTGCCTGAATGTCTGTCTCCCTAGTGTACTCTGACTTGGTGGTAGGATAGCCCCAGTACAAGTCCCAAAAGCAAGGGCTGGAAGCAAAGTTTGGTTTATTTTAGTGATGGGCCCAAACTGCAAAGTTTGTTCCAAATTCCAGAGATGAGTTTGATATTGTAGGACTGGTTCAGCTGAGCTGCAGATTTTAACTCCAGATCTCCACAAAGTGCTGTGCGAGTTTAGGACCACATCTAATGTATGGGCATGTTATCCCCAGTATAAACATGGTCCTTTTGCATTCTCCTTTCTCTTGGGTGCTGAATGTTTGCATCCCTTCAGAATGTAATCGGTGTGTCTCTTCATTGCAGACCCCTGTAAAAGAGCCCAACAGTGAAAATGTAGATATCAGCAGTGGAGGAGGGGTGACAGGCTGGAAGAACAAGTGTTGCTGAGCGTTCTCCTCGATCACCAATCGCCGTCTACCCCCCCCCTTTTTTTTTCTCGCTGCAAAATAAACCACTCTGCCCACTTTTAACCTTAAATGAATGTTTTGTTCCTCATCTTAACAAAGCTCCAGCCTCCCTTTGTTCTTCCATTTAGGACAGCTTGCTGACTATAATTTTCTCAACATGTATAGAAAAATCATGTCTGTGACTTTTTTTTTTAAATGTATCTGCTCAACTCACCACTACATTTTGGTTGTATTATAATCCCGTTCTTGACATTAAAACTTATAGCAATCATTTCAACTCTATTCTGCAAATTGTATAAGAATAAAAGTTAGAATTAACACTTTATTTTGTACAACAGTGGAATTTTCTGTTATGGATAATGTGCTTGAGTCACCATATTCTATAGACATGCATCAGCAAAAAAAGCCAGGAAAAAAAACCTCATTTTCGCCTTGAGTATGTAAATGGGGTTAATTTTGTCCTGTGCCTTATGTGGAAAGGAACTTTTTTTTTTTTCCTTTTTTGTTTTGGTGGAAGCATGTGCAGGAGACGTACCATCCACACGTGACCATTTAAAAATATTAAACTCTTTTGTGGTTGCTTTACTGTGATTGTTGGTGTAGTGAATAGAGGACAAAGGGTGGTGCAAAGATCTTAAATTTATCTAAGTCTCCTTTTTGGTGACCTAGCCATTCAGAACTGTTTCTGCTGCCATTTTTTCCTCACTGGCAACTTCTTTCCTTTTGCCTGCATGCTGCTTTTATTTGCTTTTCTTCATGGTGTGATGTGTTAACTACAAGATGGCAACCTGGTATAGTTGCCAAAGTTAATACAAAGCACTGATTGAGCTTTCAAGGTAAAATGTTATGCCTACTAATTTCCCTCTAGCCAATGTCCGTTCACTAGTATCTTCCCCCTCTCTCCTCCTGCATAGCCAATGGGTTTTATGATATGGATGAGGTATTTGCATGCACTAGTTTTTGATGGAGGGTGATGTGGTTGTCTACTTTCTGTGTGTGTGACTATAACATGCAGTTCCCAAACTGACAACAGTTAATATGAACTTAAAGTCTCTACTATTAGCTGCTCGAGCAGGGCATTTCGTAGCCTAGCAAAAGGTTAAGTAAACTAGTCTTTTAAAAACAAAAAAGAAGTTGGCAGTTGTGTTGAATTATTGCCTCCCCTACAACTTCCTCTTTTTCTGGTGTTAAATTCTTTACGATGATAAAATTTAATTTGTTCTTCATGGTCATTCTCGAGCTCATCGTTTAATCCTGTTGGAAGACAGCAGGTGACTCATGCAGGGAGGTAGAATTGGGATCCCTGTGTTTTTGTGCACCCATGGGTGTTTAACTTTTCTGCTTTGCTTTCATGCTTCATCTGTAGATAAGGGTATGCTAGCTTTGCTATTTTCCCAAAACGACACCTGTGCTGAAATCATGGAATGGCTTCATCCAATTCTAGTGGAGAAGAGAGTTGAAGGACCCCAGGCTAATTTAGACTGCTCATGTTCATTTGGGTGCCTTGTTAAGGAGAGCATTTTAACGTCCAGCTGGCTTGCATAAAAACAGTGAAGGAGGATTCTCCAGCAAAGAACACACATGAAAGTTTCTAGCAGAACCCCAAAAATCTGCTTTTCTCAATCTGACTGGCTTGGCCTGACCTTTTGTGCACTTGGTTGCTTGATCTTCCTCCACTAAATAGTGAAATCAGCAAATGACCCTGACTTGACTTGACTTTAATGAAATGACAGTCTTTGAAGGTTAGATTCTTGTTTTGACCTGCTATCAGTTTAGTAACCTTACGGATGTGTCTTCCTGGTCCTCTCTGTTTTGGCGGTTTCTCTCCTCTGTACTCATTCACCCTGCCCAGTTGAGTGGCTGCTGGGGGAAAAAGCAAGAAACAGGAGCTCTAGGTGATGAATTGACACTGTTTTTGTTTCTCACGTATTAAGCATATTGATCAGCATTGTAAATAGACAGAATATGGCTACCTTTTTGTTAAATCTGCACTTTCTAACGTTATCAAAAAAGGGAAAATGGAGTATACATCAATTTTTGTATGGTCTGTTTAAAACATGGGGTCTTTATTTGCTTAATGGGGCTTAGCCCACCTCTGTAAGTCTGTTGGGATCCTTTGTAGAAGCCGTGTTCATTAAACACTGAGCAGTTAGACAACAGTCCACTCTCTGATACAACTAGCTACAAATTCAGTTTCATATTCTACTTAACAAGTTAAATAAACTGAAATATTTCTAGCTGGTCTACTTCTGTTCATATAAAAACATGATTTCCAACTGTGCGGCTTGGCTTTCATTTACTTGTGGAGTACGAGACACTCAGTGTTGGTTTGAAAAGTGGGGAAAAGCATCCACTGTAAATGCATATGCTAAAGAAACAATTCCACTGAAGTATTAGCAGTAATTTTATATTACTGCTTTCTAGCAAATCTTGTATTTGTACTTAGAAGAAGCATCCTTCCCCATGTGTGTTGAATGACTCCTAAGGCTTGTGTAGAAAACAGTCTAAAAGGAGCTTCCATGTGCTTTTTTCATACAGTGGTGGAGTCATCTGGATTCTAAAATGTGCTGTGGCCTGACCTAGCAATGTCCATGCTAAGATTTAATTAACCTGATGCATATTTAAGTGAGCTGCATGCTATGAACTAATGCCAGTGAAGGTGTCTTTAATGTAATCAGCTATCAGAGCAATATTGACTGCTACCTTTTTGCCAGGGCAAAAATGGCAAGAGTTGTAATTTTCAGTTTCCATTACCAATTTAACTTGTATTTATTTTACAACTGTTTCAAAAAACATCTTGATGTGTTTTTTAAAAAACAAACACAACAACCCATACTCTTCTCCATTGGCTATAGTGAGCCAACTCACCTGAAAACCTGTGCTGAGTAGCAGGATGGCCAATGCAACAAAGACCTCAAAGTCTGATAATGCTCAAAACCAAGCTTCTTGCTTTGGAAGTCATGGCTGTGAAGAAACCTCTAGCCTTGGTTCTAGGGCTAAATCTAAATGATAAAGTAAAAATAAATGGTAGGCATAGGAATAAATACACTGCTACTCTACACTCATTGGCTTTTTATTTAAAACACATTCCTTTATACCATGTACTACATCAAACTGTATAAAATAAACCATAATTCTCTGTCCCATTCTTGCTTTTACTGAGAGCAAATAAAATCAGCCTTTCTAAACGTGTATTTGTTATGTGGTAGGTCCTAGGAAAGATTTCTTGGACTTTGTTTTGCCTACTTGCTGGGTGCGTGGGCTATGCTCAAGTGTTTTAGCAGACAGTGGGGTGTGTACTGACTGCACACTAGTCCCTTGTTGCAGGGAGAGGTAACATCCAATTCTATATTGACCCAGGAAGGGGTGCACATGCTATCTGTAGCAGCAAAAGCACCACTAATGCCATTTTGTCCTACGCAGTGTCCTTTAGCAAGGAGCTGACAGGCAGTGGTTATTGACTGGCACACTTTGTCTGGTCAAGAAGAGATTTGAACATCTGAAGAAATGCAATCACCATCCTCAGATTCACTGCTGCTGTCTTATTGCTGCTAGTATAAGTAGATTTGGTACATAAGTGACCACTTGACGTTCTGTGCCTGAACAGCACAAGCTGTTGTGAAGTGCTCACAGCTCTCAGATCTATAAACGTAAGAAATAGTTGAGTTTATAATGGCACAACTATTGATGTTTTTACCTTTTAATACAGGAAAGGTGATGGAGGTAAAAGTAGAGACCAATTGCTGTTTTCCCAGCATAAAGTCAGGCTTCCTTTAAACACTTGATCTCACATTTTACAAGCCTCAAGCTTGTGAGTGTTCATGTGTCCAGTGGACAAGGACAGCAAAGGTTCACGTAATTCACCGCTCCTTGTAGCGCATGATTAGAAATGCTATTCAAATCCTAATCCCACAAAGTTAACCGCAAGCAAATCATGGATCTCTGAATGGGACTGACATTGGTCAGTGAGACACTCGCAGGAAGTCTTGTTTGCTGCCAGGGTTGTGCAAAGGAAGTTCTACTTAGAACATGAATGGGGGAAGCATTGCACGCATGGAATGTGAGCCAACAGTGTGATACAGTTGTAGAAAAGGCTAATATTCTGGGGCACATTAACGGGAGTGTTGCATAAGCCATGGCTGGTAATTGTTCAGCCTTAGTCAGCACTGGTGTGGCCTCAGCTGGGGTATTCTGTCCAGGGGCAGGCACCACCTTTAAGAGTCCAGAGGAGCAGCAAAAATGATAGGTTTAGAAAACCTGACCTATGAAGAAAAGTTCAAAACAAAAAACGCTGCGTGTTTCTTCTTGAGAAAAGCAGACTAAGGGGGGGCTGATAGTCTCATAGGTTAAGGGCTATTCTAAGGAAGACATTGATCAGTTCTCAGTAGGATAAGAAGGATAAGCGAGAGATTTCGGTTAGGTACAAGGAAACACTTTCTGTCTGTAAGGCTAGTTAAGTACTGGACCAGGTCACCAATGAAAGTTGTGGGATCCCCATCATTGGAGGTTTTTAAGAACCAGTTAGACAAACACGTGTCAGTGATAGTCTAGGTACACTTTGTCCTACCTCAGCATAGGGGGTGGGAGAAGACTAGATGACCTCTTGAGGACCCTTCCAGGCCTACGTTTCTGTGATTGCGTTCCCAATTCTGTTAAAAGCACTTACCTGCTGCACACATTGCTAGTAAAGTATTCTACTAATGCAAGGTTTCTAATAGTTTCTTTCTGTTCTACCTTCAGTTACTGAAGAACACATGCAGATCACAAAGAATGATTATTTGTCCTTCGACTAATTGACATTTTTAAGTGATGGCTCAGCTCTGGAACAGTATCTGGTTTTGGGTTCCCATATATGAAATATCATCTGTGGCACAGTATGTGCTTATTGGAAGGATGATAAAATATGGTGTGGAACATCATGAGAACTGGGGAAGGAAATCTCTATGCTTACCACAAAGTTCATGAACCAGTCCTGTAGGAGGTGTTACAGGTAGAACAGTCCTGATCTAAATCTAGCATTGATAAAAGACAAACAGGGATGTCCTTGGCTCCTTTTGGTGTGTGCTGCGTACACTGCTCTGAGAAGAGACCTGCCTTCAGTCATAATGAAGGGCCTTACATATTTCATGTGAAGGGTCCAGAGGGCACCAATAGTCAGCGATACTATGCCTGGAGTTAAGTCAAACTGAAGGTGACAACTGCTGCTTATTGATCACCACCACTGTGACCAACAACCCTTTCTTCTCCAGGGTGAGTTGGCCACGATGACAGCCAGGCTTACTTGTGGAAAATGTCTGAAATGCTTCTCCAAAAAGGAAACTGACACAGGTTTGCAGGTCAGTTCTTCTGCACTAACAGTTCAGCCTTATGCTCTCTTGCCAGATCTAGAGAGTCAGAGAAATATAGGGTCCTAGTCCGGTCTCCTGCACTGAAGGCCGTGGGCTGTGTCTACGTTTAAAATACTACAGCAGCACTGTTGTACTGCTGCAGTATAGACAATGCCCGAGGGGAAGGGTTCTGCTGTCCATCTCCCCGAGAAGCGGCAGTTAGGTCAGCGGAAGAGACATAGCGAAGCTGCTGTAACATTTCAGTGTAGACCAAGGTCGGTCTACTGAACACTAGGGAAAACTCCATGAGTGGACTGAAGTCTGGTCTACGCTGAAAAGTTACTTCGGCATAGCTACGTATCCCAGGAGTGTAAAAAATCCACCCCCCTGAGAGATCTAACCCCCAGTGTAAACAGCACTAGGTTAACGGGAAAATCTATTAACCTGGCTACTGATTCTTGAGAAGGTGGATTATGTACAGCAATGGGCAAACCTCTCCCTTCGCTGTAGCGTCTATACTGAAGTGGCACAGGAGTGGACCTCCAACTGAGCTGCTGTAGCTTTTTAAGGGTAGACATAGCCAGGCTGGTGAACCCAAGCCATGCCCGGAAGAAAGGAAGCTAGTGGAAGCAAGCCCAAGGTGCATTCATCACGGCAGACCTTTCTGTGGCAGGCTCAGAACGCAAGGCATCCTGAATCCCAACCACATGCTCATTCACTTGGCCTAAGGATGTCAAACTCAGTTAGTGGAGAGGGCTGAGTTCCATTTTGAATTGTGGCTTCATGCTCCCTGAGACAACAGCTGCTCACTCTGATGTCAATGGGAGATTTGCCCAGGAATCAAACCTAGTAGATGGCCTGAGTGTCACATCCAGCATCGCTCACTGGGAAAACATGGTCCGCAGAAGGACCAGCGCTATTGCTGCCCTCTGTTTCTCTTCCTTCCTTCCTCCAAGCTCCCTGCTGCATCTCCTTCCCAACCGCCTGCCCTGCTTCCCCCTCCTCAAACTATCAGCAATGAGGTAGCTGATGCTGATATTTCAAGTGTTTTATCCTCTCAGTGAGAGTGGGGGTGGAGGAGAACTCACAGCTGGGTCTCCGGGAAGGCCACACACTATCACGGTGCACCAGATTTACCTTTTCAGGGTATTCATCGCAACAGGGAAGGCTGGAAACATCAGTTCTGGAAGTGAAGGCTTGGAGTCAGAGGCTGTGCCGCCCAGGAGGACACATCAACCAGGTGGGATTTCGCTCTAGCCCGTGCTGCTGCCATGAGGAGCTGTGTAGTGAGGTGGGAGCACACTCAGGAACCTAGTGTGGTTCCCCAGATGAATAGGATTGTGCCTCATTTTACTTAGCATTCATTAATTATTCCTGTCTCATCTGGAAGCTGGGGGCCAAGCTGCATTTTGAAACGTGTAATACTGGAGTGGGAAGGTCAGGCTTGACAAAGCCCTGGCTGGGATGATTTAGTTGGGTTTGGTCCTGCTCTGAGCAGGGGGTTGGACTAGATACCTCCTGAGGTCCCTTCCAACCCTGATATTCTATGACTACCAGGGCCAGAAAAGACCAGGACAAACACCATCAGTCACCTCAACATCCTCCGACAGGGCACATGGCTCCACAGCCCGTCCGAATAGCTCTGGCACCAACACAAAACCAGGGTCCAAACACTCTAACCAGGCAGCCCTACAGCTCTCGGCGCTGTCTCTCAGCTCCGGAGACCAAGACAGACTGACTCCAGGAGCTCTGGCACCCACGAAAACACTGGCATTAGCGTCCTTTTTGGCACCACTGAAGCTGTCAACACAGAGTAAGTCCTCAGCAGAGGGCAAGGCCTCCACACTGGGCAAATCCTCGGTGCTACCCAAGTCTTCATCTCCACCTGCTGGCTGCTCAGGGGAACGTGTCTCTCCTTCGACATCGAGTCGTGCACTGGGAGCGATCATGCTCCTTCGTCCTCCACAGGAGTTCAGATACCCTAAAAACTGCTGGTATCTGACATGCCTGAGTCACCTCTCCTCAGACATGACCTCCCCCCACTTCCACCCTCCTCTCTGGATTCACGACAACATTCCTCCCTTTCTCCTCCGAGGATGGCATCTTTCTTCCCCAGCGACGACGAGGAAGAAGGGGAGGGCTCCATCACACCCTCTTATTCAAGACAGGCTCCAACAACTTCATCTACACTGCCTCACTATTCACAATCCACATCTGCACCACAATCCTGGTGTGAACCGCCATGGATGCAACCACACGTTCCGCTCCCGCCATATTGGGATCCTTGGGCCATGTGCAGGGCATAGTTCAGGAAACCTGCCATGGAGCAAAGCTGGAGACTTACACCTCTCCCTTCTCCATCGGTCTCTCGCCCACCAGACACTGAACCTCCCCGGTACTGAGTCAGAAGGAAGAACAGGAAGAGGAAGCTCCTCCAACATCACATTTCTCCTCTTCTTCCCTTGATGCTGCTAGCCTAACTTCAGTACCAGGCAAATTGGTTGAAACTATAATACAGAACAGAATTATCAGACACATAAATGAACACTTTTAGTTAGGGAAGAGTCAACGTGGTTTTTGTAAAGGGAAATCATGCCTCACCAATCTATTAGAATTCTTTGAGGGAGTCAACAAGCCTGTGGACAAGAGTGTATCTAGTGTACCTAGGGTGACCAGACAGCAAATGTGAAAAATGGGGACTGTGTGTGTGTGTGGGGGGGGGGTAATAGAAGCCTATATAAGACAAAGACCCCAAAATTGGGACATCTGGTCATCCTAAGTGTACCTGGACTTTTAGAAACCCCTTGGCAAGGTCCCTCACCAAAGGCTCTTTAGCAAATAAACAGCAACAGGGTAAGAAGGAAGGTCCTCTTATGGATCAGTAACTGGTTAAAAGACAGGAAGCAAAGGGTAGAAATAAACATTCAGTTTTCACAGTGGAGATATGTAAGTTGCGGGGTCTGCTGAGGATCTGTACTGGGCCCAGGGCTGTTCAACATATTCATAAATCTGGAAAAAGGGACAATGAGGTGGCAAAATTTGCAGATGATACAAAATTACTGAAGATTGTACCTTCACAGTCAGCTTTGGAGTTAACTAAGAGATCTCACAGAACTGGGCGACTGGGCAACAAAATGGCAGCTGAAATTCAGGATTGACAAGTGCCAAGTAATGCACATTGGAAAACATAACCCAAGGATACCTATAAAATAATGGGGTCTAAATTAGCTGTTACCACTTAGGAGAGAGATCTTGGAGTCGTGGACAGCACCTTGATTGCAGCTACAGTCAAAAAAGCTAACAATGTAAGGAACCATTTGGCAAAGGATAATCCTCTATATAAATCCATGGTGTGCCCCCCCTAGAATGCTGCTTGCAGTTCTGGTCACCTCATCTCAAAAAAGATCTATTGGAATTGGAAAAGGTTCAGAAAAGGGCAACAGAAATGATTAGGGGTATGGAACAGCTTCTGTATGAGGAGAGATTAATAAGACTGGGACTTTTCAGTTTGGAGAAGGGACGACTAAGGGGGGATATGATAGAGGTCTATAAAATCATGAGTGATGTAGAGAAAGTAAATAAGGAAAAGTTATTTACTTGTTCCCATAATACAAGAACTAGGGGTCACCCAATGAAATTAATAGGCAGCAGGTTTAACACAAACAAAAGGCAGTATTTCTTCACACAACGCACAGTCAACCTGTGGAACTCTTTGCCAGAGGATGTTGTGAAGGCCAAGACTCTAACAGGATTCAAAAACGAACTAGATAAATTCATTGAGGACAGGTCCATCAATGGCTATTAGCCAGAATGGGCAGGGATGGTGTCCTCGGCCTCTGTTTGCCAGAAGCTGGGAATGGGTAACTGGGGTTGGATCATTGGATGATTCCCTGTTCTGTTCATTCCCTCTGGGGCACCTGGCATTGGCCACTGTCGGAAGACAGGATACTGGGCTGGATGGACCTTTGGTCTGTCCCGGTATGGCCATTTTGCTGTCCTCCGATTTTTCCCTTGATTGCACCAGGTGCTAATCTAATCCCCAGTGGAGATATACCTGGCGCAGAGGCCATTTGCTGAATGAAGCTACTGACACATGAGGTTCAACAAATTCCTTGGAAAAGCCACGCAGTATTTCTTAGCACATACTGCTCGCCCGCCCTGCAGCAGTTGGTATAATCTCTCTGGTTGTAACACGCAGACCTACCAGGTCGGTCTCATTCGCACTCATCTGTAGGGAGAATCCCCCAATGTGCTTTCATTTTAAGGCCATTTTAAAGGCTTCGGCGCAAGGCTTCTAAAATCTCCCTCATTCTTCATTCAGTCCTGCAGGTGTTTAGACTCTGGGTTGTCGCTTTGAAACATGTCGGCGCCCTCTCGTGGTAAAAGTTAGTATTGCACCAAATTAAAAATACATGCAATATAGGTTTTTTTTATAATTTCGAGGGATAATGTCGATATTTTAGGCATTTTTCCCAATTTTTAACATTTTCACAGTAGTGCAAAATTATGGATTTGAAGTATTTTTTTAACAGGATCAAGTAACATTTTCACAGTTGTAGGAAATTTTCGAGCTGGTCACACAATAATTAATGACAGACACTGAGAGTTAATGCTTTCTAACCCTTAAAACGCAAACTGTCTACATCCCATGTCAAAATATATAAAGAAAATATCCTTAAATCAAACTCGAATAAGTTTGCAAGCTCAGTGAAAAGCTTTTTTACCAACAGTCACAGATAAAAATCCAAACCCTCCAAGCCCAGCTGTGGGGTGCTGACGAGTTGCGCGAGTGTATCGGGTGCATTAGCTACTGTCTAGTGCTGGGCTAGGATTATGCCGTAGGCACAAAAGCTCCATGCAGGCTGGGCCGCACTGAAGGCCTGCTCTACACACACGTCTGAGCCGAGAGCTTTTCGCTTCTGCGTGTGCAAACTCTGGCTGGGCCTTGTTGAGAACGGTGAGGACTGGCCGCTCCCTCCGCTTCATGCTGAGTTCTACCTTTTAATCCTTTACATTTTCCTCAAGTGTTTTTCATTTTGTGGGGCCTGTCCTAAAAATCCACACTCCCCACTTTGTGACACTCCAGGGGCTTCTAGGCTCTGATCCCGCAGTCGGATCCTCATGGGCGGATCCTGGAGTCTTCATGAAGCCCAGTGATTCTAGATGGGTGCAAGCTCTGCCCATGCAGATGCAACTCCAGGATCAGGGCCTTTTCTTGTATCGTGTACCCATGCGGCTGTCTACCCTTTCGGAGTCGATTTGCTAGTGCTAGTCCAAAATCTTCTGCAGAAACTGGTTTTCAATGAAACAAAATGGTTCCCAGAAAGTGTTTTTCATTACAAATTTTGGGTTTTTTACTTAAAATGCCAAACAGCTGAAAAAAACCCAACCCATTTCCATTCAGCTAACCTGCTACAGGTCCTGGTGGGAATTGTAGTTTGGTTTCCTTGTGTCCCCATTCTCCTCTATTCAAAAATCAACCATTAATCCACATCTGGGAGAAGCTGCCCCACTGCCTTCAGAGAGAGGGTCTCCAGGTTCCCTCTGCTAACCCCTGGGGTTGGGGAGCTGTCCTTCGCTCCGATCCCCTTCCCAAGCCAGCCAAGGCTGGTTTCCTGGATCCACTCATGTCTATAGTTGTGGCCAACTCCCAGGGTTCAAAAATCATAAGGAAGGCTTGAAAATCATGAGAATTTGGTTCTTTTTCTTTGCCCTCTGGATTCTGAGCTTTTCCAGTCACATGGGGTCACGTTTCTGGCCTAGTGGGCCCATGGGGTCACATTTCTGTCCTTTTGGGTTACTTGGGGGTCACGTTTTCACCTTTTAGGGTCAGATTTCCAGCAGTTCAGGTAACACAGACATCACAGTCTCACTTTTTAGGGTCATGCTTCCAGTCTTTTGGTTCACATGGGGGGGAAAGTCACGTTTTCACCTTTTTTGGGTCACACAGGTGTCATGTTTCTGGCCTTTGAGGTCAGATGGGGGGGTCATGTTTTCATCTTTAGGGTCACATGAGGGGTTACATTTCCAGGCTTTTGGGGTACACAGGGGTTATGTTTTCAGACTTTTCTCTACAACCCTCAGGGACAGAAACAACTCTTTACTGAGAGCTGCGAGTCTCAGGTAACAACCTGATTCCAGGCTCTGGGGCTTGAAGAAAAACACCAAATATCCTGAGAATGGCAATAAAATGGGAAAATTGACGTCTCTCACCACTCCCCATGTCCTTGCAGCTTCCTACCCCTCACATGCTTCCTCTCCGCTCCTAGCTCCCTGCTCCCCTTGTCTCTGCCCCCAGGCTCCCACGCTCCCTTGGGCACCTTCAGCCTCCCCTCTCCCTATATTTTCTAGCAGTCCCATCCTTCTCCCCCACCCTCATCAGACCCCATTCCCCATCCTAGTTTCTTATCTGCTTTCCTAACCACAGAGCCCCCCTTCCTTGAGGGAAGGCTGGTGGGAGATGGCAGCCATCTTTATCAGGGCCAGCCTCCCTTCTGCATGATGCAAGGCCTGTGGGAAGGGGCATCCGTCTTCACTGGGGGCCGCCTGTGGCTTCAGTTCCCTTGAGTACTCTTGTCACAGAGTCCCCGGGCACTGCTCTGGAACTGCCCCCCACAAAGCCAGGCAGGACTCTGGGGAGCCTCCTCTCCCTCGGAGCAGCCTGTCTGCAGGGCAAGCAGCTCCCACGGCTTCACTTCCTGGGTCTCTCCTGGGAGCATTCAGCATCCTCTGCCCCTCCGTGCGCTTCCCCCAGCGAGCCTGCCCCAGCGGGGTCCTGGGGGGGCCACAGGGTCCTGCCCCCCCCACTTTGCAGTCAGACGTGACTCTCAGCCAGCCAGTAACACAGAGGTTTATTCGATGACAGGAACAGGGTCTAAAACAGAGCTTGTAGGTACAGCAAACGGGACCCCTCAGCCGGGTCCATTCTGGGGGGCAGTGAGCCAGACCCCCACATCTGCCCTTCACTCCTCGTCCCCAGCCAGCTCCAGACTGAAACCCCCTCCAGCCCCTCCTCTGCTCAGTTCCTTTCCGGGGCCAGGAGGTCACCTGACCTCTTTGTCTCCAACACCTTCAGCTGGCACCTTTGCAGAGGAGAGGCCCAGGCCATCAGTTGCTAGGAGACAGAGTGCCAGGCATTTAGGTGCACTGGCCCTTTGCTCTGCAGCAACCACACCCCCTTATCCCTCCACCTAGATACTTAAGAACTGCAGAGGGGACACTGAGGCACCAACACAGTATTCAGAGAAAACATTAAGAACATTCCCAGTTTGTCACAACTCTCTTCAAAGCTACCTCTTCCCTGGAGGGGGAAGACTGTCTGGGGCTGGAGCACCCCCAGGGGCGCTACTCTGAGAAAACGAGTTACTCACCTTGTGCATAACTGGGGTTCTTTGAGATGTGTCCGCCTATGGTTGCTCCATGACCCGTCTCCTCCCCCCTGCTTCACACTGTTCTTTGCTGGCCGTTTGGATGGAGGGTGGTTCATCCGTGTGGCCCCTTGGTGTGCAGCACCATGTGCAGGCCGAACGGACACTGAAAACCTCTGGGCTCGAGAGGCGCCTGCGCCCTGGCAGTGGAGCACCCGCAGGGACGTGCGTCTCAAAGAACCGCCATCACTGCACCCGGTGAGAAACCTCTCGGGCAGGTCAAGCTCCTAGCTGTGCATTTAGGTGCCTCGGTCACACTGGCCGACCTTTCGGGCAGGCTGAGAACCTGCTGCTCCCGCTGTCTTCAGGGGCAGCCATGATTGCTCAGGGCCTCTGAAAACCAGGACCCATGTTTAAAGGTCTAAATCTGGAATGTGGCAGCGTTTGACAATGCTGCCTTCGCTATTCTCCTCCCTCTCCAGTCGGCATGTGGTTGTGCCCGGAGCCCAGAGCTGAGCCCTCCCCACCTTCACGTGAGGGGCTGCAGAACCTGGCTTTAAAAGCTATTTCTTGAATTCCATGAGAGCACCTTTGGAAGTCGGCCAGTGGTGGCCTCGTGCGGCTCCACGGCTACCCCATCTGCTACGATGGCCGCGGCCGTATCGAGCTTCCGCTCCTGAGTCAAAACACAAGGTGTCTGTCTGCCACCCGCAGCACTGCAAACTACACCGTGTGGCTGGACACTGAGCTGGGCTCTGCGCTTGGATGGCTTCACCCGCAAGAGAGATCAGAGCAGCTGCATTTCACAGTCAAACCTGCTGGAAACAAGCAAAGCAGGACAGAAAATAGCTTGTCCATGCACAGGTCTATGGGCCTGCCATTATCCCACCTTGGGCCGTGATCTTCTCAGCGCTCCTAGAGTTGGGTCTAGACAATGTTTGGAGACCTTCCAGGGAAACCTGGGTGCTGCAGGACGTGATGGTGGAACTTTTCCTTCCAAGTCAGTATTGAACCAATACCCCGGTGCAGTCCTAGGGGGCGCTGTGCAGCTGGAGGTGCCTCTTTTGAATGAGACGTCAAACCAAGATTCTTCCATTCATCCTCCTCTGGTCACTGAAGATCCATTACAATTGCATCCTGCCTTCCCGGTTCTTCTCACTGACTAGACATGGCACCTAGCGCTGCTGCGAGCCACTGCACAGCCTGGCCAGTGTTCTGAGGACCTGCCGGCTGGAAGACACCGAGCCAGGCCAAGCTTTGATCTGTCTGTGTTTGTTCTCAGCAGCTTGGACATGGTGCACAAGCCAGGAGTAATGGTCGTGTCCCAGAGCCCGTTACCTTCTTAGTCTGCAGAAGAGAAGAATGAGGGGGGATTTGATAGCTGCTTTCAACTACCTGAAAGGGGGTTCCAAAGAGGATGGATCTAGACTGTTCTCAGTGGTGGAAGATGACAGAACAAGGAGTAATGGTCTCAAGTTGCAGAGGGGGAGGTTTAGGTTGGACATTAGGAAAAACTTTTTCACTAGTAGGGTGGTGAAGAACTGGAATGGGTTACCTAGGGAGGTAGTGGAATCTCCTTCCTTAGAGGTTTTTAAGGTCAGGCTTGACAAAGCCCTGGCTGGGATGATTTAGTTGGGTTTGGTCCTGCTTTGAGCAGGGGGTTGGACTAGATACCTCCTGAGGTCCCTTCCAACCCTGAGATTCTATGATTCTACCTGCGGCCGCCAGGGCCTGGCTCAGCATTCCCGAGCTTGGAAGGATGAGTCACAGACCGGGGCTAAGACGCCATCCTCCCCTGAGCGTCTGGGCAGCACCAGGCCTCCGTCTGTCGCACAGAATGTGTCGTTCTCTGGGGAAAAGCTAATCTCTTCCTCGGCCCTAGAAGCCGTGAGCGGGGGAAGTGTCCATTATGGTCTGGAAATCCAATCTGGCACTAATGGAGGGGGAGGGGGATGCCACAGACGGCTGAGCTCCTCTGGGCTGCCAGCCAAGGGGAAATACACCCAGGGGAACCAGGGTTTCGGGGGTGGCAGAGAGCGGCTCAGCCAGCTGCCTTGCAGGACGGCAGTGAGAGCCAAGGCTCTGCCTTTATCCTTATCTCCGTGCCCGCTCCGGGGCAGGATCATCGAATCACAGGGCGGGGCGGGACCTTGACAGGTCAGCTAGACCAATCCCCTGCATCCTTGGAGAGGGGTGAGCAACTCATTGATCAATGACTTTTGATTTCTTAAAATGGGTCCAATAAAACCAGTCACAAATCTCCCCATGGGATCACACACCCAGGAGCCCCATCGCCAGCCCCCTCCCTTCCCCAGCAGACAGTCCATGCCCTGCAGGTAGCAGACTCATGCGCTGGGCGACGGGTTGGGCCCAGAGGTCTGGTGACGTGGAACCAAACCTCGTCTCTGCTCGGTTACCATTGCGAATCCAGCCCGGGGTGACAGGAACCCACAGTTATTCCCATGGCTGGTTTCTCGGGGGCCTGTGTGAAGTGCTCGGATGGGCTCCGCTCAGTGCCCAGGGGCAGGTGTACGCACCACAAAACCACCATCCCGCTGGGCACTGACTGTGCCCTGTCATGGGCTGCCTCAGCAGAGGGTCAGTCAGACCCACAACGTGACCCCTGCGGCAGGGAATGACTCCCAGCTACTACGGCCCTGGGCTAGATTTGAAGTGACCAGTGGGAGGGAAAAGACTCCAACACCCGGTAGCATTCAGGCCTTGGCGGGTGGGATTTCCACGCAGCATCAATGCATCAGGACTCAGACAGCTGTCTGCAAACTCCCCTCAGCTTGGCCATCCCATAGAGTGGCTGAAACAGCTCCGTCTGTCTCTTACCACAGGCATTCAAGGAAAGCGTTTCATGTGCATGTGACAGCTGGGGATTGAATCAGGGCTCTCCGGGGCTGGAAGCATGAGCTGCTGCAGCTTGGGCTCCGGAGGAGAGGCTCCTCGGCTGCTCGCCATAGCAATTCCAAACCCTGTGGATGGGACCCAGAAAGAGACTGAGGTCTATGAAATCATGACTGGTGCGGAGAAAGTAACTCAGGAAGTGTTGTTTACTCCTTCTTATAACACAAGAACTAGGGGTCACCCAATGAAATTAATAGGCAGCAGGTTTAACACAAACAAAAGGAAGTATTTCTTCACACAATGCACAGTCAACTGGTGGAACTCCTTGCCACAGGACGCTGTGAAGGCCAAAACTATAACAGGGTTCAAAAAGACCTAGATAAATTCATGGAGGACAGGTCCATCATTGGCTATTAGCCAGGGTGGACAGGGGTGGTGTCCCGAGCCTCTGTTTGCCAGAAGCTGGGAATGGGTGACAGGGGATGGATCACTTGCTGATTACCTGTTCTGTTCATTCCCTCTGGGGCACCTGGCATTGGCCACTGTAGGAAGACAGGATACTGGGCTGGATGGACCATTGGTCTGTCCCAGTATGGTCGTTCTTATGACACCATTAATGACTGCTTCTTGGAGCAGCTAGTCCTGAAACCCACAAGAGGAGAGGCAAGTCTTGGTTTAGTGGAGAACAGGATCCAGTCCAAGAAGTGAATATGGCTAAACTGCTCGGTAACAGCAACCATAACATAATTAACTTTAACATCCCTGTAGAGGGAAAATACTAAAGAAACCCACCACAGTAGCATTTAACTTCAAAAAGGGGAACTGCACGAAATTAAAAGGAACAGTCACAGAGTGAAATGCCTGCAAGCTGCATGGAAACTTTTTAAAAACAGCAGGATGACCAAAAAAAACCGACCAACCAACAAAAAGCCATCACCGCTAAACAACAGAAAAAAAGAGGCAGTTAGAGATAAAACAACATATTTTAAAAATTGAAACTCAAATCCTGCCGAGGAACATAAACTCGGGCAAGCCTAGTGTAGAAGTATAATTAAGGAGGCCAAAAAAGAATTTGAAAAGCAACTAGCAAAAGACACAAAAACTAATGGCAATTTTTAAAAAGTACATCAGAAGCAGGAAGCTGCCAAACAACCAGTGGGGCCACTGGATGATGGAGGTGTTAAAGGAGCACTCAAGGAGCCATTGCGGAGAAGCTAAATGAATTCTTTGCATTAGTTTTCACGGCAGAGACTGCGAGGGAGATTCCCACACCTGAGCCAGTCTTTTTAGGTGACAAATGTGAGGAACTATCCCAGATTGAAGTGTCAGTAGAGGTGGTTTTGGAACAAACTGATAAATTAAACAATAAAATGGCACTAGGACCAGACGGTATTAACGCAAGAGTCCTCGAGGAACTCAAATATGAAATTGCAGAATCACTAACTGTGGTATGTAACCTATCGCTTAAATCAGCCTCTGGACCAGATGACTGGAGGATAGCTAATGTGACGCCGATGTTTTAAAAAGGCACCAGAAGTGATCCTGGCAATTACAGACCAGTAGGCCTAACTTCAGTACCAGGCTTATTGGTTGAAACAATAGGAGAGAATTATCCGACACAGAGATGAACAAAATATGTTGGGGAAGAGTCAATATGGATTCTGTAAAAGGAAATCACGCCTCACCAATCTACTAGAATTATTAGAGGGGGTCAACAAGCAAGTGGATCTGGTGCTAAGCTGCCTCTAAGCTGCATGGCCACGCAGCAGCCTATCAAGGGCCGTGCAGGCGCTCAAGGCTGGACAGGGAGAGGTGCCTCTCCCCCAACCTGGAGCTGCCATGGCAGGGAGAGACGCTCTCCCCCAGCCCTGCCATGGCCAGGGAGGCACCTCTCCCCTGGCCCCAGCCCCGGACCTGCCACAGCAGGGGAGAGGCAGGGAGAGACGCTCTCCCCCAGCCCTGCCATGGCCAGGGAGGCACCTCTCCCCTGGCCCCAGCCCCGGACCTGCCACAGCAGGGGAGAGGCAGGGAGAGACGCTCTCCCCCAGCCCTGCCATGGCCAGGGAGGCACCTCTCCCCTGGCCCCAGCCCCGGACCTGCCACAGCAGGGGAGAGGCAGGGAGAGACGCTCTCCCCCTGCCCTGGAACCGCCACCACTAGGGAGAGGCTCCTCTTCCCCAGCCTCAGTCTGTTGCAGGGAGAGAGGGCTGGGGGGAGTCCTCTCTCCCCACTGCACCCCAAACCCCTCATCCCTGGCCCCACCCCAGAGCCTGCACCCCCAGCCAGAGCCCTCATCCCCCTGCACCCCAACCCTCTGCCCCAGCCCTGGGCCCTCTCCCACACTTCGAACCCCTCAGCCTCACCCCCGCTAAACATAACCTCCTTACCAGTGCACATAACAAAATTCATTCCTCACATGGATGGAAAAAATTAGAAGGCACATTGATCTGGTGTTCCTGGACTTTCTGAAAGCCTTTGACAAAGTACTTCACCAAAGGCTCTTAAGCAGAGTAAGCTGTCAGGGGATAAGAGGGAAGGTTCTCTCATGGGTTGGTAACTGGTTAAAAGATAGGAAACAAAGGGTAGGAATAAATGGTCAGTTTTCAGAATGGAGAGAGGTAACTAGTGGTGTCCCCCAGGGGTCTGTGCTGGGACCAGTCCTATTCAACATATTCATAAATGGTCTGGAAAAAGGGGTAAACAGTGAGGTGGCAAAGTGTGCAGATGATACAAAACTACTCAAGCTAGTTAAGTCCCAGGCAGCCTGCGAAGAGCTACAAAAGGATCTCACAAAACGGGGTGGCTGGGTCTGAAAATGGCAGATGAAATTCAATGTTGATAAATGCAAAGTGATGCACATTGGAAACAATTCCAAATATATATTCAAAATGATGGGCTCTAAATTAGCTGTTACCACTCAAGAAAGATCTTGGAGTCATTGTGGATAGTTCTCTGAAAACATCCACTCAATGTGCAGCAGCAGTCTAAAAAGCAAACAGAATGCTGGGAATCATTAAGAAAGGGATAGATAATAGGACAGAAAATATCATATTGCCTATGTATAAATCCATGGTACATCCACATCTTGAATACTGTGTGCAGATGTGGTCGCCCCATCTCAAAAAAGATATTTTGGAATTGGAAAAGGTTCCAAAAAGGGCAACAAAAATGATTAGGGGTATGGAACAGCTTCCATATGGGGAGGGATTAATAAGACTGGGACTTTTCAGGTTGGAAAAGAGACGGCTAAGGGGAGATATGATTGAGATCTATGCAGTCATGACTGGTGTGGAGAAAGTGAATAGGGAAGTGTTATTTACTCCTTCTCATAACACAAGAACTAGGGGTCACTAAATGAAATTAATAGGCAGCTAGTTTACAACAAACAAAAGGAAGCATTTCTTCACACAACGCACAGTCAACCTGTGGAACTCCTTGCCAGGGGACGTTGTGAAGGCCAAAATATATCGGGGTTTAAAAAGCAGAGAAGTTCATGGAGGACAGGTCCAATTCTGGCTATTAGCCAAGCTGGTCAGGGATGCAACCTCCTACTCTCTGAGTGCCAGAAGCTGGGACTGGACGCCAGGAAGTGAGCTCCAGAAGGGGCCGGGGCCCACCCTGACACTGCAGGGATGAGGGATAGAGAGACACCAGAGGGCTGGGTTCTTGGGGCTGGCGGGCACAGGCCCTGCTGGGCCTCGGTCCCTGGTTGCTAGTGGCAGAGGCAGCTCCAGATCCTGCACCAAGCCAGGGGGTGGGCCCTGGGTTGGTGTGAGCCCCCTGACCCCCTCTTTTCCCTCGCTAGGTCCCCCGGTTTGTGAGGCAGGAGGGGAATGGGGATCCCCCAGCCAGCAGGGTCCTGGTTCCGGTCCCAGGCTGGGCAGAGCAGGAAGGAAGGCGTTGGAGGAGGGCAGAGCTGAGCCTGGAGCAGAGGATTGGAGAGTCCCCAGGCGTGGGGGATGGGGGGGCGTTACTCTCCAGGTGGGGGTGGGGAGGACGAGGACAGGGGCTGGGTTGGGGGGGAGAATCCCCAGATGTGGGGGGCAGGGATGGGGTGGGAAGAGGAGACGGGCAGAGCTGGGGGGGTAGGGTCAGGGGAGTCCTCGGGCTGAGGGCGGGGCCTGGGGCGGGAGCCGGGGGGGCCTCGGGCGGAGCTGGGGGCGGGGCCCGGGGCTGTGGGGGGGCGGGGCTGGGGCGGGGCCCGGGGGCTGGGGGCTGTGAGGGGGCAGGGGCCTCGGGCGGGGCTGGGGGCGGGGCCCGGGGGCTGTGGGGGGCGGGGCTGGGGGCGGGGCCCGGGGGCTGTGGGGGGGCCACGGGCGGGGGCTGGGAGCTGTGGGGGGGCGGGGGCAGGGGCCTCGGGCGGGGCTGAGGGCGGAGCCCGGGGCGGGGCTGGGGGCGGGGCCCGGGGGCTGTGGGGGGCGGGGCTGGGGGCGGGACCCGGGGGCTGTGGGGGGGCGGGCCGCTCCCGCTCGGGTTACAGCCGGAGCCCGGACCCCGCGCGGCGAGGGCGGGAGCCGCGGCCCCGGAGCCCCCCCCGCCGCCCTGGTGCTGATGCTGCCGCCGGCGCTGCTCGGGGAGGCGGAGATGCCGCCGGCCGCCCCCCGGGGCCCCCGCGCCTGAGCCCGGCCAGGGGCGATGCGGCTGCCGGCGAGAGATGGAGAAACTGGCCGCCGGGCTCGCCCAGATCAGCTGGAGCTCGGGGGCGCTGCCCCTGGATGTGATCGTCAGCAAGTGCCGCCTGCCCACGCTGGTGCGCCTGGGGCCAGGTGAGGGGCGGGCCGGGGCAGGATCGGGTCCAGGTGGGGGGGCGGGCCGGGGCAGGATCGGGTCCAGGTGGGGGCCGGGTGAGGGGCAGGATCGGGTCCAGGTGGGGGGCGGGCCGGGGGCAGGATCGGGTCCAGGTGGGGGGCGGGCCGGGGGCAGGATCGGGGCCGGGTGAGTGGCGGGCCGGGGGCAGGATCGGGGCCAGGATCGGGTCCAGTGGGGGGGCCGGGGGCAGGATCGGGTCCAGGTGGGGGGCGGGCCGGGGGCAGGATCGGGGCCAGGATCGGGTCCAGTGGGGGGGCCGGGGGCAGGATAGGGTCCAGGTGGGGGCGGGCCGGGGGCCGGGGCCAGGATCGGGTCCAGGTGGGGGGCAGAGTTTCTCGGAGATGTCACTGGGGAAACTCACACAGAAGAAGACCTCCCCCCTCCCCTCCCATCTGCCCCCGCCCCGGTGGATGGGAAGGGCCGGGGGGGGGGCGCTGCCCGGCCGGGGGGCTGCGGGCGGCCGGGAGCAGCGGGCTGGGCGGGAGCAGCCGCCCGTGTGCTGCCCTGAATGCTAATGGCAGCGGCCGGTCCTGCCCGTGTGAACGGGGCCGGGGCTCTGCCCGGGGAAAGCGGCCGCAGCCGCGGCGAAAGACTCGTCCCGGAGCGCAGACCCCTCGCCCCCAACTTCCCGGGGCCCCGGAGCGTGGCCAGCGCCAGTCCTGCCTGCAGGGCTCGCTGGGAGCTGGGAGCAGAGTCTGCTCTCCCGGGGGGGCTCTGGAAACTCCCCTTGTCTGGGCGGAGGGGAGCCCCCCCCCAGCTATGCAGGCCCTACAGTATCATCCCTGCTATTATGTACCTGCATTGCCGTAGCCACTGGGAGCCCTGGTCATGCACAGGCCAGGGGCTGGCGAGTCCCATGTTCCCCTGCAACACAGCAACTTCCAGCCCAAACCCACCCTGTGGCCGCAGCTTTGGGGGCTGTGAGAGTTTCCAGGGTGGCTGCGGGGCTCTGGCGTGGGTGGGTGTCCCCATCCGTGTGTGTCCCTGTGCGTTGTGCATGCGAGTCCCTGTGCAGAACTGGCCCTGGGACGGTGCAGCTTCAAGAAACGCAGCGAAGACACTGTGCTCCGTGGGCTTCATGCAAGGCAGCGTCGCTGACAGCAACGGGCAGGAGTTTCCCCAGCCCGGGGGCGTGTGTGTGTGTGGGGGGGGAGCGGAGGAGCAGAGGGGCTGTGGGGCTGTTGGGTTTCTCCTCCGTAGAGCACTTGGCTGCCAGGTTTTCTTTTCTCTTGTGACTGACTTGCCTCTAAAGACAGCTCCGGATACTGGCTTGTGCCCCTCTTGTCTGAGCTCCTCGGAGAGCCAAGCGTGGGCAGGGGGCGGGCGCGGACGCCAGTTGGTAATAAACAATCCCCGCAGTCTATGGGGCCGAGGAGGGGCGGCCAGCTGACTCCGAGGGGCCGGAGGCAGGAGATGGAGAAGGGGATTTCAGGCCGGAGCCCAGGAACCATCTCCTATGGGACGGCGCCGATGCCCTGGAGAACAGACTCACAGGAGCAATGCGACCGGCTTGAGCGGGACGGGGAGGGACTGGATGGCCCAGTGGGGCTTTTCCAGCTCCTAACTTCGCAGGGTTCGCGCCCGGCTCCCACTCCCAGGGGACGTCGTTGGGCTGGAGCAATGGACGTTGGGGACAGGTGAATCCAGCATGTCCCTGCTGAGCTTTCAGGCTTGTCTGGGCTCAGGCCCAGGTCCCGCCCTCACTGGTCCTAGTTTCATGGCTACACGTGTTTTCAGCAGAGAGCTCAAGTCTGCGTGAGATTTTTCTAAGTTACAGTGCAAGTCCCTGGGCTGGGACGTTCCTCACTAGGCCCAGGGGCTGCCGGGGATCCCAGCCGTGCCGCTGAGCTCTGGGGAATTGTTCGGCCCGGTGCCACGGGAGTTGAGGCAGCCGTCTCGCCCCTGCTTGCCCTCTTCTCTGGGCCACGTAAGAGCATCCAGTCCCCCGAGGCTTGCAAGAACCATGGCTGCACTCCGGCAGCTTCCCCCTCAGCGAGCCGGGAGGACGGTGCCCAGCTCTCTCGCTGATGAGTTAGACCCCGGTTACCAGAGCTGTGTGATTGGCTGGAATTTTCTTAACTGCCAAATTCAAACTCAGCTGCCCAAACTCCTGGATTCTTACGTGCGACGTGCTCCTCTGACAGTGACACGGTACCGGCGCCGGGGGGCCGCACGCTTCGTGTCAGACGCGCTCGGGTTACAAGTCAGAAGCTGTGGGTGTTTCTTCCTGGCGCCAGGCCTGCAAAGCCCACCTGGAATCTGAGACGAGAGCAGGGCTCTTTCCTCCTCGTCTGTAAGCGCCTGTAATAAAGGAGAGTTGTAGAGTCCTAGACATGTGGGGCTGGAAGGGGCCTCGCGAGGTCGTCTAGTCCAGCCCCCTGCGCTGAGGCAGAACCAAGTGAACCTGGACCATCCCTGACAGGTGTCTGTCCAACCTGGTCTTACACAGCTCCAGTGACGGGGATCCCACAGCCTCCCTGGGAAGCGGATGCCAAAGCTTGGCTAACCGGCTACTCCCAAAGTGTTTTCTGCTATCTAAGGAAAATCTCCCTTGCTGTAGATTAAGCCCATTTCTTCTTGTCCTACCTTCAGTGGACATGGAGAACAACTGATCCCCTTAACGTAGCTGAAGACGCAGCAGGTCCTTCCTTTCTCAACACTACACAGGTCCCAGTTTTAACATTTCCGCAGAGGGCAGGTTTTCTAGACCTTTTATCAGTTTTGTTTCTCTCCTCTGGACTCTCCAATTTGTCCACATCTTTCCTCAAGTGAGGCGCCCAGAACTGGACTCACCACTCCAGCTGAGGCCTCCCCGGTGCTGAGCAGAGCAGGACAAATGACCTCCTGTGTCTTACATACACCACTCCTGTAATACACCCCCGAGTGAGAATAGCCTTCTTTCAGCTCCATCCCCTTGCTGGCTCATATTCAGTTTGTGATCCACCATAACCCCCAGCCCTGTTCAGCGCTGTTACTGCCTAGCCAGCTCTTCCCCAGTTTGTTTGGATTTTTCCTTCCTAAGAGTAGTACTTTGCACTTGTCTTTATTGAATTTCATCAGGGTGATTTCAGATCACTCCTCCAGTTCGTCGAGGTCATTTCAGATTCTGAACCTGTCCTCCAAAGTGCTTGCAGCACCTCCAAACTTGGTGTCATCTGCAAATTTGATAGGGAAATCTCTCCGCTTCATTATCCAAGTCATTAACGAAAATATTGACTAGTACTGGGCTCAGGGCTGACCCCTGCGGAACCTCACTAGATACTATCTCCCAGCTGGACAGAGCCCTCACCCCAAACCCCCTCCCAGAGCCCTCACCCCTCACCTCCTCCCACACCCAAACTCCCTCCCAGAGCCCACACCCCTCACCCCCTCCCACACCCAAACTCCCTCCCAGAGCCCGCACCCCCTCCCACACCCAAACTCCCTTCCAGAGCCCGCACCCCAAACCCCCTCCCACACCCAAACTCCCTCCCAGAGCCCACACCCCTCACCCCCTCCCACACCCAAACTCCCTCCCAGAGCCCGCACCCCGCACCCCCTCCCACACCCAAACTCCCTCCCAGAGCCCTCACCCCAAACCCCCTCCCACACCCAAACTCCCTCCCAGAGCCCTCACCCCAACCCCCCTCCCACACCCAAACTCCCTCCCAGAGCCCACCCCCCAAACCCCCTCCCACACCCAAACTCCCTCCCAGAGCCCTCACCCCGCACCCCCTCCCACACCCAAACTCCCTCCCAGAGCCCTCACCGCTATCCACCTCCCACACCCAAACTCGCTCCCAGAGCCCTCACCCCAAACACCCTCCCACACCCAAACTCCCTCCCCGAGCCCTCACCCCAAACCCCCTCCCACACCCAAACTCCCTCCCAGAGCCCTCACCCCGCAGCCCCTGCATCACCCAAACTCCCTCCCAGAGCCCTCACCCCGCACCCCCTCCCACACCCAAACTCCCTCCCAGAGCCCTCACCCCAAACCCCCTCCCACACCCAAACTCCCTCCCAGAGCCCTCACCCCAAACCCCCTCCCACACCCAAACTCCCTCCCAGAGCCCTCACCCAAACCCCCTCCCACAACCAAACTCCCTCCCAGAGCCCACCCCCCAAACTCCCTCCCACACCCAAACTCCCTCCCAGAGCCCTCACCCCAAACCCCCTCCCACAACCAAACTCCCTCCCAGAGCCCGCACCCCGCACCCCCTCCCACACCCAAACTCCCTCCCAGAGCCCTCACCCCAAACCCCCTCCCACACCCAAACTCCCTTCCAGAGCCCACACCCCTCACCCCCTCCCACACCCAAACTCCCTCCCAGAGCCCGCACCCCGCACCCCCTCCCACACCCAAACTCCCTCCCAGAGCCTGCACCTCTCACCCTCTCCTGCACTCCAACCCCCTGCCCCAGCCTGGTGAAAGTGAGTGAGGGTGGGGGAGAGCAAGTGATGGTGGGAGGGAGGATGGACTGAGCAAGGGCGGGGCCTCGGAGAAGGGGCAGGATGGGGGCGTGGTCTCAGAGAAGGGGCAGGGTGGGAGCGTGGTCTCAGAGAAGGGGCAGGGTGGGAGCGTGGTCTCAGGGAAGGGGCAGGATGGGGGCGTGGTCTCAGAGAAGGGGCAGGGTGGGGGCGTGGTCTCAGAGAAGGGGCAGGGTGGGGGCGTGGTCTCAGGGAAGGGGCAGGATGGGGGCGTGGTCTCAGGGAAGGGGCAGGATAGGGGCGTGGTCTCAGAGAAGGGGCAGGGTGGGGGCGTGGTCTCAGGGAAGGGGCAGGGTGGGGACGTGGTCTCAGGGAAGGGGCAGGATGGGGGCGTGGTCTCAGGGAAGTGGCAGGGTGGGGGCGTGGTCTCAGAGAAGGGGCAGGATGGGGGCGTGGTCTCAGAGAAGGGGCAGGGTGGGGGCGTGGTCTCAGGGAAGGGGCGGGGCAGTAAGCGAGACCAGGGTCTTTGGGGTTGCGTGATTAGACAGTTGGTAACCCCACCGGGCGGGCGTGTGGAAGCCCTGGCCGTGCTGGAAGAGCGCACCCAGCAGCACAGCCGGCACTCGCTGGGCGCCAGCCAGCACAGGCCCAGCACTGCCCAAATGTCAGGCGGACGGTGTCTGCGTAAGCGCGGCTTGTGGCGGGGGGGGCATTGACTGCTCTGCCCTGGGGCCTGGAACTGCTGTCGGCAGGCCTGGAGCCAGTGATAACGACTCTTCGAGTCCGGTCAACCAGTTGTGCACCCACCTTATAGTAATATCAACTAGCCCCGTTTCCCTAGTTTGCTTATGAAAGTGTCATGTGGGAAGCGAAAAGCCTCACTAAACTCCAGATCTATCACCTCTCCTGCTTCCCCCCAGCCACTGGGCCAGTAACCCCGTCAAGGGAGGAAATTAGGTTGGTTTGGCATGATTTGTACTTGGCAAATCCATGTTCCGTATCACCCAGTTACCCTCTAGGCGCTTACATACGGATTGTTCAAAATTTGTTCCAGTAGCTTTCCAGGTATTGAAGTCAGGCTGCCTGGTCTGTAATTCCCCAGGTTCTCTTTTTAAAACAGGTCCCTGTGTTTGCCCTTCTCCGGTTCTCCGGGACCTCGCCCGTCCTCCGGGAGTTCTCAGAGATAATTGCTGACGGTTCCGAGATTGCTTCAGCTACTTTCTTTAGTACCCTGGGATGAATTTCATCAGGCCCTGCCGGCTTGAGTCCATCTAATGTATCTACATATCCTTTAACCTGAGCTTTCTCTAGTTTAGTTTCCTTCCTTCCCCTTGTCATTAATATTAATTGTGTTGAGTATCTGGTCACCATTAACCTTTGAGTGAAGACTAAAGGCATTAAACACCTCGGCCTTCTTGATGTCGTCAGTTATTAGCCGTTCCTCTCCCAACGTGAGCCCCGGCCTACAATGAAAATGTAGATGGACCCTGCTCCATTGCTTGGGGGTATGTCCTCAGGGACCTGCTCTGCCCCCAGTGACCCCTACTCCTTCACCCGCCGTGGAACAGGCTAGCCTGCCTCTTGAAGGGCCAGGAGCTCTGGGGCTTGCCAGCTCTGTTTGCTCAGCCCCACCTGGGCCATAATTAGCTCTCTCCAAGCAGGAGAGGTGGAAGTGCCCTAGAAGTGTGTGTGGGGGGGAGCGGGGGGGACCCACAGGTGCCTGAACTGTGCCCGTCCCCATGCCATGCTGTGCTGCACTGTGCCCCCAAGGCCCTGCCCCCACCCCACCCCTTTCCCCAAGGCCCCGTCCCACCTCTTCCCACCAAGCCCCTCCCCACTCGCTCCTCTCCTCCCCTCCCCCCCATCACTCGCCCTTATGGTCGGTAAAACGTGGGAGAGTAAAGCCCCCCCCCGTTCCAGCACTCCTGTCTCCCAGCCTAAGGGGGCTGAACACTTGGGGTCAGGTGGCAGATTGAAAACTGGGGCCTCCCAGACAGGCTGTGGGCCCGCCCTGGCTCCGCTGCTGTGGCACCGTTGGGCAGCCGTTTCCGACAGTGCCGGGAGGGTGTTTCCGTCCCTGTAAGTAATCCGGCAGCTAAGAGGCGGTAGCTTGACTGGCAGACGTGTTCATCCACTGGCCGAGCCCCGTCTACCCTGGGGGCGGAGCCGGCATAGCGGGGTGGGGGTTTCATACCCCGGGCATCGCAGCCACATGGATCTAAACCGGAAGTGTGGCCCAGGCCTCGGCGAGGGGGAGGCCCTGCACAGGGCTGGCCGACGGCGGCACGCCCAGGAATCAGCCTCGAGTCAGCGCTCGGCCCCCGAGTGCAGAGTTAAAGGGTGCCCGGGAGGCGGGCTGAAGAGGAGCCCAACCCGGAAAGGGTTAAATGTTAGTTATTGACTTGGCTGGGCGGGGCTGAGGCCTGGCACAGACTCCACCCTGTGTGGGGAAGGCTGGGGCGGGGAGACCCACCTCAGAGGAGGAAATCGAGGCAGGGGGGCATGCAGCACCACGCATGGCCAGCAGAGGGCTCCACAGGGCAGCCCTCTCCCCTTCGCGCTCGGCTCCCGGGCAGCCGGGCTCTCTCTGGAGGATTCGCACAGGCGTAGCTGACTAGGACTCACTCCAGATCCTGTCCCGCAGTCAGGCACCGCGGGGCAAGACTTTTCTGGATCCTGCAAGGTGCAGAGCAGCCTTTGGGGGCACTCAGCACCGGGAAGGACTGGGCCCAAAGGGCCTGCTCCGTAGGTCATTGGAAAGCCCCCCATTGAGGCCAGTCACCTTTCAATCAGGCCCTATGGGGGGGGGGGAAGGTAGCTGGGTTTTCCAGGGCTCTTGTCCCCAGCACCATTAAACTTTAGCTGTAAACCCCGCTGGGCTTCATAAATAACTGGTGCGCGTGTGAGTATATTGCCCTCTAGTGGCTGCAGCCCAGAGACAGGATAAAAGCTGTACCACTGCTAGCGCTCTAGTGCGAGGGACGTGTGCTTTGCGGTAGAAGGATTGGGCTGTGTCCCTCTCCCAAGTAGGCTGCGCTGCCTTCCAAGCTGTCTGGCAGCTGCTTGGCAGGAATTCCTGTGGGTCCCGGATGCTCAGGGATGAGTTAATTATGGAGACTTTGCCTATGTCACAAACTGTCATGTTACCAGTTTATTGTTGAATCGATTTCCACTTCCTCTTGGGCTGCTGCGGTCCAGCTTCTCGGAGCTGCACCGGGGAGGGCAGGTGGCCTGGAGTGTCCCGGCTCCGGAACGGCTTCGCACCCAGTAACAGAGATGGGAGTGTGAGCGATAACCTTAGATGTACTGAGGAGGCAGCTTTGGGGGATTGGCCTTAACATCTATGACGATCTATAAGGCGATCCTGGGAAGGGAGAAGTGCTGCTCGGTGTCCTGGGTGAGCCAGTGTGCACAGGAAGAACAGGAGGACTTGTGGCACCTTAGAGACCAACAAATTTATTAGATCATAACAAATGTGTTAGTCTCTAAGGTGCCACAAGGACTCCTGTTGTTTTTGCGGATACAGACTAACACGGCTGCTACTCTGAGAAGTGTGCACAGAGTAACTCATCCTACTACCCCTGCCCCTTTCCCCACCCGTGTAGCACCCGAAGTCTCCCCCTCACTCCTGGGGGCCTACACCCTCCAAATACTTGCAGGCTCTAGCAGGCCACTGGGGTCTCTTGCCCCAATTAGCCATTCTCCCTCCCCAGGAGTCAGCCCCTCCAGCCCCAGCTCTTTTCTGTAGCTCTTCCTGGTCTCCCTGAGCGTCTCGGGAGCTTTCTGCTTGCAAGACGCCCAGCCCGTGAGCCCTGAAGTCCCTGTGCACCCCCGGCTGCGTGTCCCTGAGCAGGCCGGGCTGGGTGAGCCCTGGCACACACCGCACACAGCCCGCGAGAGCACACAGGTTCCGTGTGCGTTCTCTCTCCGGGCTGCAGCAGCAGCAGCGACACAAAGGGACTGTCTTTGCGGCCCCGGCCCGCTTGCCAGCAGCTGCCAGAAGGGGCCGGTTGGGTTTCAAGTCCTTGGAACTTTGCAGCTTTTCCCTAGTAACTGTTGCTGAGATTCGTAGAACAACATTCGGGGAGGGCTCCCTGCCGGCCACCCGCCCGCCCCTGGCACAGGCTGCTTGGAGAGCCGCAGCCCTGGCATCCCAGATGCTGTTCCCGACAGGCCAGGCGCTTTGGGAGGCCAGGGACCAGAGAGACAAAGGCTCAGAGCAGAGCAGAGGATGGGAAGGTGGGGAGAAAAGGGGGATGGGTGGAGAACCAGCTCCCGGGAGCTCTGGGTGAGCCGTGTTTTTGTTCCCAAATGAGGTTTTAAAGGAGGCCGGGTGGGCTCAGCAGACTGGGGCTGGGGGAGGAAAGCTTTAGGCTGTGGGTTTGGGTGGAAATAGACCATGAAACTGGCCCAGCCGAGTGCGGTGACACAAGGAAACGACCAGCGCCCGTGCGGGGAAAAGGAGACGTGGTTTCCAACGGGTCTCCCAGCCTCAATCGTCTCTGCTGTGTTATGAGCGACCCAGGGAAAGATGGATTCCTGACCCTGAGCACGTCCCAGCCACTCCCCAGAAAGCACAAGGCAGGCGTTGGGGCAGTTGGTATATTGGGAGCAGGAAGACAGCAGGCTGGACGGACACAGACGCTTGAGAAGCCATGGTCCTTAGGGAGAGGACGTCTAGTCAGGTCCCATCTAGTCCATCTGCCCCAGGGTCGGGGGGAGGGGATCTTTTGCTTATTGTTAAGGTGCCCCCTCATTCCAGCAGTGGCAGGATGGTCCCAGCATCCCTGGTGGGGGAAGGCGTGGGCTGTGTTTTCCCGGGGTGGGGGCAGGCTCATTCCCAGATGTCTTTGTTAGTAACTGGTTCTCTTCCAGTCAGGGTTACCTGGGCTGCTGCAGACGTGCAGTGATTAGAGTCCGCACTCAGGACACCAGAGACCTGCGTCAAGTCCCTCCTCTGGCACAGGCTTCCTGTAGGACCTTGGTCACCTCACTTACTCTCCCCAGGCTTTCATTCAGTAACGGCACTGCTCTGCCTTACAGGGTGGGAGATAAATATGTTAAAGATTGGGAGGTGTTGAGAGGACGGGGCCCAGCTAAGTACCTTGGAAAGGATGGAGAGAAAACTGAGGTCAGCTTTGGGCCCGGTGAATGGGGGTGGCCTTGACAACATCGTATCACGAGAGCAGCATTATCTGCACCGACGCAGCCTGGAAGTGAAGCTGCACTTTTCAAGGTGTGCCGCTGACGTCGCCGGCTCCACCTCACACGTGCTCTGTGTGTGTGTTTGTGCATGTACACGAAGCCGCAGGGATGCATTTTCTCAGGCCTGTTAGATTTCTAACCCCCTTTCCCAGCCCCTGCTTTAGGCTCTTCCACCCAACTGGGCTTGAGATCTGGGTCTTGTCAGCCCTGGGGTTGGACAAACTGGACTCTGCAGAAGATGACGGCAGTGCAAGTGAGAGCACGTTCTCCTCTTGGAGTAAGTACAGACCAATGCCCCAGTGCGGCGCTAGGGGGCGCTGTGCTGCAGGGAGCAGTTCAGGGGGGTCAGTAGGGGGCGCTCTCCCCTCGGTGTCAGTGCTGAGCCCAATGCCCCAGTGCGGTGCTAGGGGGCTCCATAGGGGGGCGCTCTCCCCAGTACTCCAGCATGGCACAAGGGGGTGCTGTGCTGCTGCAGCTGCTCTCCTAACCAAACCAAGCCCGTGGCTCTGAGCCGTGCCACAGGCCGTGGAGTGGGAGTCGGCAGCTCTGCCCCCCGGCCGCACCGCAGGCCACAGAGTGGGAGTCGGCGGCTCTGCCCCCCCTGACCGCACCGCGGGCCACAGAGTGGGAGTCGGCAGCTCTGCCCCCCGGCCGCAGCTCTGCTTTCCCAGCGATGCTGGCTCCTAGAATTGCTCGGTGGCGGGATTTGGTATCAATAAAGTTGTCGCTCCAGCTGGGCTTTGCGGCTGCTGCTTTGGCTATTTAATCTGAACAAAGAGGCGTTGCCGGGGCAACTTGCCACTCTTGGCAGCGGAGACCTGCTCATCCGCTGGGATTGGCGGGGGGAATATTCCCCGAAATGGCCTTGTCTAAGGGGCAGCTCCAGGCAGATCTGGGGGAGGGGAGGACTCGCTCTCCTGGCTCCGGCATCCGCTAATGGCCCCAGTTCCCCCGCGCTCGACGGAGTGCGCCGACCTACAGAGATGCCCGCCCTGGTCCCCGTGTGCAACGCACGGCCCGCGGGGCTCATGCTGCAGCCGCAGTCAGGAGTTACAGGGGACTGAGTGAGACGTTCTTCTTAGCAAAAATGGCTTTTTGGCTGGGTGTTTGAAACCACGTCTGTCGCCACTTTTCAGTGCCGGGGAATCCTATTTCTCCCTCACCTTAAGACCAGCCCTGGGGTTTTCACAGTCCCGCCTGCCTCCCGTTCTGGCATTGGGCTTCTCCTGGCAGCCGATGGGACGATTCCTTTGAAATCATCATTTCACGCCCAACGTTCCAGTTTGAAGAGCCGTGTAAAGGGAACGGACCCCCCGCCCCAGGCAGCTGGCGACCCAGGCTTTGCAGTCACCAGGCCGCTCATGCTGCTGTCCATGTGGAAGGGTTTTCAGGCTCTGGCCAGGCTGGTGAAAGTGACAAACTGTAAATAAAAGTGACAGTTTTCATAAAAGAGCCTGTGACCAAACAGCAGGTTAGCTCAAATGACTGCAGGAACGCCACCGAGCTCCTAGAAGGCCCAGGACAGAGAATAGTGATCATTTCCGGCTCTTAGCTAGTGCCTTTCCGCGGTAGAGCTCACAGCGCTTCACCAAGGAGGGCAGGAGCATTCTCCCCATTTTACAGATGGGGAAACTGAGGCACAGTGAGGAGAAATTGAGGCACGGGGGGTGGAGAGGAGAGAAACTTCTTGTCCAGGGTCACCCAGCAGACCAGCTGCAGAGCTGGGGCTAGAACCCAGGTCTCTTGAGTCGCCTGATCAGGAATAATTGACGCCTGCTGTGCACACGTTCCACGAGAGAAATGAAAGGAGCCACCTGGCCAGCAAAAGGGTGTTGCCTGGCTAATATGGTGGCAAGTAGCCCAGCAAACCTACTGTTCACACTGCAAGCTGGCTAGACTCTGTCACAAGCCTCCCCTCGCTCCAGACTGATCTGTGTCCCCAGCTCTCACCAGTCAGGTGTCCGTCATCCACAGCCTTTCCCTCAGCCCTGCCCTAGCGTGGTACAGTGATCCCTGCGTTCCATGGCCAAGATCCGCTTTGCTGAGGTGCCACATCGCCCGGGGTGGCAGGATGCACCCGGGGACGAGAGCCACCACGGCTCTGAAAGCAGTTCCTGTCCCCAGGAAGGCCCCCAAACCTGGGGGGGAACTGATCTTCCATGCTCCCTCCCTCATCCTACAAGGTCTTGTCCACACACACAATTGCATCGGTTAAACCAGAGCACACCCAGTGTGGACGCGTTTATGATCTACTGCTATTGGCTTAGATAACACTTTTGCATACTGGCTGATTACTGGTTCGTTCCAGCTGTTTGCTGACTATGAATTCAGCCTCAAACCCTGCCCCTGAGGACGGTATCACTGGCCTCCTTTGACAGCTCATAGAGCCAGAGTCCAGCCCCCTGCGCTGAGGCAGGACCAAGGGACCTTAGATCAGCACTGACAGGGGTTTGCCCAGCCTGTTCTATAAACCACCAGTGATGGGGATTCCCCAACCTCCCTTGGGAGCTGGTCCCCACAGCGCAACTCCTCAGAGAGTGAGACGTTTCCCCGCATCTCTCACCCGTCTCCCTGCCTGCAGATTAAGCTCCTTTCGTCTTGTGCTACTTTCTGGGGCCAATCGGTCTCCATCCTGGTGAGAACAGCCCCTCACAGACTGGACGGCTGGTCTCCGGTCCCCCCTCAGCCTTCTGTTCTCAAGACTAAACACCCCCAGGGCTTTCAACCTTCCTCATAGGTCAGAAAACTAAAAACACAATGAAATCCAAGGGGAAACTGAGGCTCAGAGTGGGGCTGTTACATGCCCCAGGCCACCCAGCGAGTCAGACCTCGGTTGGATCCAGGAGGCCTGGCTCTGAGTCCTTTGCTTGGGCTGCCACGTGCCACTGTGGTCCTGGGGAAGGGGAGCAGGCTGGCCCGGGGTGCTCAGGGCTGGCTGCATGGGAGGCGCAGGGTGCTGGGGCAGGTGGGGGGAGGGGATCAGGCTGGCTCGGGGTGCTCAGGGCTGGCTGCATGGGAGGCGCAGGGTGCTGGGGCAGGTTGGGGGAGGGGATCAGGCTGGCTCGGGGTGCTCAGGGCTGGCTGCGTAGGAGGCACAGGGTGCTGGGGCAGGGGAGGCGCAGGGTGCTGGGGCAGGTGGGGTGGTGTTGGGGGAGGGGGCAGTCTGGCCCAGGGTGCTCAGGGCTGGCTATGTAGGAGGTGCAGAGAGGTGCAGGGGGGAGGGGATCAGGCCGGCCCCCGGTAATCAGGGCTCTCCCTGTCCCCGCTGCAGGAGAGTACGTGGAGGGGGTGAGTGACCAGGACGTGCTCCTCATTCACTCCTGCCGCCAGTGGACCACGGTGACGGCCCACAGCCTGGAGGAGGGGCACTACGTCATCGGGCCCAAGATTGACATCCCACTGCAGTACCCAGGTACCGGGGCCATCGGGGGGAAGGGGCTGGGGCCACTCACCCAGGCAGTGCCTGAGCTCCGCTTCTGTGGGGCGAAGGAGCCTGCGGCTTCCCAGAGGCTTGCTGGGGTGGTGCCCAGCCACTGGGGGGGGGGGAGAGGAGGTGGCACTGGGCATCTGGCTGTTGGGGGTGGTGGCATTTCTGGGGGTCAGGAGTGTGGCACCATCTCTAGGAGTTCAGCAGGGGCACGGCAGTGTTGCCGGGAGCTAGGGAGGGATGTGGTGGTGGCGCCAGGGGCTCCGGGAGATGGCAGTGACTCCGGGGACTCAGGGACGTGGCGGCGTGAGGGGCTCCGGGACGTGGCGGCGGCTCTGGGGATTCAGGGACGTGGCGGCATGAGGGACTCCGGGATGTGGTGGTGGCTCTGGGGGCTCAGGGATGTGGCGGTGGCTCCAGGGGCTCAGGGACGTGGCGGCGTGAGGGGCTCCTGGACGTGGCGGCGGCTCTGGGGACTCAGGGACGTGGCGGCACGAGGGGCTCAGGGATGTGGCGGTGGCTCCGTGGGCTCAGGGATGTGGCAGTGGCTCTGGGGACTCAGGGACGTGGCGGTGGCTCCGGGGACTCAGGGACGTGGTGGCACGAGGGGCTCCGGGATGTGGTGGTGGCTCCAGGGGCTCTGGGAGGTGGCAGTGGGTCCGGGGACTCAGGGATGTGGTCGTGTGAGAGGCTCAGGGATGTGGCAGTAGCTCTGGGGGCTCAGGGATGTGGCAGTGTGAGGGGCTCAGGGACGTGGCGGTGGCTCCAGGGGCTCTGGGACGTGGCGGCGGCTCTGGAGACTCAGGGATGTGGCGGCATGAGGGGCTCCGGGATGTGGTGGTGGCTCCAGGGGCTCAGGGACGTGGCGGTGTGAGGGGCTCCGGGATGTGGTGGTGGCTCCAGGGGCTCTGGGAGGTGGCGGCGTGAGGGGCTCCGGGATGTGGTGGTGGCTCCGGGGGCTCAGGGACGTGGCGGTGTGAGGGGCTCCGGGATGTGGTGGTGGCTCCGGGGGCTCAGGGACGTGGCAGCGTGAGGGGCTCCGGGATGTGGTGGTGGGTCCGGGGGCTCTGGGAGGTGGCGGCGTGAGGGGCTCCGGGATGTGGTGGTGGCTCCAGGGGCTCAGGGACATGGTGGTGGCTCCGGGGCTCAAGGACATAGTGGCGTGAGGGGCTCCAGGATGGGATCTGATGGCATCTCGTTCTCAGCACTGCTGGAGGATGACCCCAGCTGTGTTTGCCCTGGGATCCCTTTAACATCCCATTGCCTGGCCCAGCGGGTCACAGCCAGGCCTGAGGGAACCATTGGGGTTGGGGGGGTGAGACTGCCATGACCTGACCTCGTCCGGGTGCCCGCCCAGCCGCTGCCGGTAGCGGGACGTGTGTCTGGCTCAGGGTGACTGGTGCCGCTGGTGGAGATTTCCCTGCTAGCTCAGAGGGGCGTTCACTGAGGTTTGGGTTTATTAGTGTCTGTGCCCGGGGTCCCTCCTGTGGCCCCGGCCCAGCCCGGCTCCCAGTCTCCCGGGCGCTATTTTCCTCTGCATGGGAACGGCCACATTTCTCTGCCCTCGTCTCTCCCGCCTTGTGGGGCGCAGCTGGGAACGCTCATGCTGCCCCCTGGGTGCACCTACCAGGCACGTGGTCCATGAGCTGATCTCTCCAGGCTGAGTAAAAGTTGACAGCAAGCGACGCCCCTTGGGCACGGCTGGGGGCGGGAGAGAGCAGCCGTGGGCGGGGCTAGACCTAGATGTGGGAGGAGCCCCCTCGCCGCCCCCCATCACACCTCTCCTCTGCCAACAGGCCTACAGAACATGGGCTGGTGGGTGGGGCCGCTGGTGAGCCGAGACCACGGCCCCTCCTTCCGGCCCACGTTCTCCTCCCCCGGGTCCGTCTTCGATTGTCAGCACTTTGCGGCCGGCGACCAGCGTTTTCTTCCGTGTCTGTGCCGGGCCCAGTCCTGTAATACCAGAGCCTCAGCGGGGGCCAGTCAGCACAACGCTGCGCTCCGTAGCGTGACACTGACTGGGTCCTAGGGGCCGTGCTCCAGGGATGGAGGGGGAGGCTCTGGGGCACCGCGTGTGTCAGGGTGATGGGGCCTTGGCCTGTAGGTCTGCAGTGCTTCTCCCTGCAGGGCAGCGGGCCCGTTACTCTGCGGCTGGTGGCGGGGCGCGGGACGCGCTCTGCAGAATAAGGCCGCCCCTTGCTCTCTCCCATTCCCTTGCATGGAGCGCGACTCGGACCTGGGCGGGCGTCTCCGGGTCCAGGCACTCGGAGCCGCTCTCCTTTGGAAGAGATCTGAGTCTCACACACCCCGGGGCGAGCGTGAC
Organism: Mauremys mutica; assembly: GCF_020497125.1. Classification (NCBI taxonomy): domain Eukaryota; kingdom Metazoa; phylum Chordata; order Testudines; family Geoemydidae; genus Mauremys; species Mauremys mutica. Next base: position 4,975,040 of record NC_059074.1, read on the forward strand.
ACCCAGAGGGCAGGACCTGGCGCCGTTACGGGGCCGACTGCTGAGCTCCGTCACTCTGGGGTGAAACTGGAGGAGTCCAGGGAGCTCCTGGGTTTATGCCAAATGCAGCGATAGCAGGATCCGGGCTCCAGGGACGCCAGCTCAGCCCCATCGGACGCTACACGTGGAACAGCGGCAGCAGTGTCTCCGGGAAGCGACGTTACCAGAGCTGCATGAGCAGCACAGGAGCAGGGCTTACAGGTTTCAGTCCAGCCGCTCTCTCTGCACCGCGACCTCCCCAGAGGCAGCGCAGCGCAGTGGGCGGGACGCTTGGGTGGGTTCCGTTCCATGCCGTGCCGTTGGGCAGGGGTCTGCTCGCCGGCGTGCAAGGTGGGGTCCGGCGAGGCGCGTGCTCTGTAACTGCTGAGGACTTGGGCCTCCCAGACTCTCGGATGAACCGTTTCCCTGCCAGCAGCCACCGCCAAGTAAAATCCTGACTGCCCAAGTGCCAATGGCGTTTTCTAATCCCTCGTGGGGCGGGGGCGGGATAGTTCTGTGTGTGTGTGCGAATGATCCCGGGGGCGAGGGGGGGGGCAGCTCTCCGGAAAGTGCCTCCTTCCCAGAGCTCACTCCTAGCTGAGTCATGCACGGACACAAAAGCCTAAAGCAGAAAGTTCCCTGCCCACGGCACAAAGCCCCAGGGTGGATTTTGCTTCAAACAAAATAAACGGGAAAGGGTCCAAATGGGGTCCAAGGAGAGCCGTCCGGGCGGCTCCCGCCGCAGCCCGAGTGCCCAAGCACCCCGGGACACCAGGATGTGGAGGTGAGGGTAGAGGAGGGTCCTGCCGCTCCAGGTAGGATGCGAGGGCTTCCCGGCTAGGAGCCAGGCAGGCAGCCAGCCGGGGCGAAGGAAGCAGCTCCCAGCTGCGGGCGGGTTCACCAGAGGCTGGGGAGGGTGGCCCGTGAGACTTTCAGAGTCATGCATGGATGCCAGCTACCCCCACCCACGAGAGCTCAGGCTGGGACCCAGGAGACTCTCCACTGATGCAGCAGTATTAGAGCTTTTATCCCCTTGGCCTGCAGGCCATGACAGAGCAACAGACACACACGTGACCAGTTGTGACTTCCCTAGGGAACGTAAAAAAGGCCAGATCTGCGTCAGCCGAAAGGTCCATCTAGCCCAGTGTCCTGTCTTCTGACAATAGCCAGTGCCAGGTGCCCAGAGGGAATGAACAGAACAGGGAATAGCCCGTGTCGCCCATTCCCAGCTTCTGGCAAACAGAGGCTACGGACACCATCCCTGCCCATCCTTGCTAATAGCCATTGATGGACCTGTCCTCCAGCAACTTATCTAGTTCTTTTTTGAAGCCTGTTATAGTCTTGGCCTTCCCAACATCCTCTGGCAAGGAGTTCCACAGCCTGACTGTGCGTTGTGTGAAGAAATACTTCCTGTTTTAAACCTGCTGCCTATTCATTTCATTGGGTGACCCCTAGTTCTTGTGTTATGAGGAGCAAATAACTCTTCCTTAGTTACTTTCTCCACGCCAGTCATGATTTTAAAGACCTCTGACCTATCCTCCCTAAATTGTCTCTTTTCCAAGCTGAAAGGCCCCAGTATTATTAATCCCTCCTCTGTTCCACACCCCTAATCATTTTTGTTGCCTTTTTCTGAACCTTTTCCAAATCCACTATATCTTTTTTGAGATGGGGCGACCACATCTGCGCGCAGTATTCAAGGTGTGGTTGTACCATGGATTTATATAAAGGCAACATGATATTTTCTGTCTCATTATCTATCCCTTTCCTAATGATTCCCAACATTCTGTTCACTTTTTTGGCTGCCGCTGCACATTGAGTGGATGTTTTCAGAGAACTATCCACAGTGATTCCAAGATCTTTCTTGAGTGGTAACAGCTAATTTAGACCCCATCATTTTCTATGTCTAGTTGGGATTATGTTTTCCAATGTGCATCACTTTGCATTTATCAACATTGAATTTCATCTGCCATTTTGTTGCGCAGTCACCCAGTTTTGTGAGATCCTTTTGTAGCACTTCACAGTCTGCCTGGAACTTAACTATCTTGAGTAGTTTTGTATCATCTGCAAATGTTGCTACCTCAGTGTTTACCCCTTTTCCAGATCATTGATGACTGTGCTGAACAGCACTGATCCCAGTAGAAATCCTTGGGGACACCACCATTTACCTCTCTCCATTCTGAAAACTGACCATTTATTCCTACCCTTTGTTTCCTGTCTTTTAACCAGTTACCGACCCATGACAGGACCTTCCCCCTTAGCCCGTGACAGTTTACTTTGCGTAAGAGCCTTTGGTGAGGGACCTTGTCAAAGACTTTCTGAAAGTCCAAGTTCCCTATATCCACTGGTGCCACACGCACGCACCGTCCAGCTGGCCAATTCCATGCGTGGCTCCGGGGCCCAAAGCACAAGGGAACAGGATTCTTTGCAGGCGTGGAACGGACGCCCCTGGGTGCACTTGGAACCGCTCCTGTCCCTTTGTGCACGTGGGACGTGCTCGCCTTCCATCTGCACGCACAAGAGTGGGGGAGGGGCGCGTGTGCTTCCAGCTACGGCCCAGCCTCCACCCCTTTCTCACTAACATCCGTCTTTATTGATCTGATTGATTTGCTCAGTGCCTGGGATGTGCTTCTCGCAGCGTGAGTCTCCTCATTCAAACCCCATTGACCGGAACACGCCGCTGCCAGCCAACGGGAGCGCAGAAAGTGCCGGCGGTCACAATGCCCGGCCGCGCTGACAGGCTGCACCTGGGGCCTATCAGATCAAGGCAAGGGGATTCCAGAGAGAAGAGCCCCTGTCTCCCCCCGCCATCCCACAGCAGCCCCAGACCTACCCCCAGGTCAGCCCCAGCGATGCTGCTGAGCCCAGCTGTCAGGATGGGACGTGGGCAGAAAGAAGCATTCCCTTCCCCTGCATTTAAAGCACGTGGCTTGCGACCAGGAGGAGGGTGATTAGCCAGTGCGAGGAGACCGAAGTGTCACCTCTCCCCAGGGCGCGTCATAGCATGGAGGGGTTTGCCCTCTCCAGGCCCTTCGCTGACATGTGGTCCTGGCTCTGTCCTTCGGGAGGCCGGTCAGTATCATTCCCCCGATTTACAGACGGAGAAACTGAGGCTGTATTGGAGACGTGCCCAAGGTCACCCAGCGAGTCGGTGTCAGAGCAGTCATTAGACCTGGGGTGCTTCTGACTGTCCAGGGCTCCTCACTTGGGTCAGCAGAAAGGTTGGAACCTGCTACAGGCAGGACTGTCGACTTCTTGAGCTCAAGGACTGGCTCGGTAGCAGACTCTTGTCTCCCTGCATGGCCTAGGCACTAGAGGAGTGGGAGATGAGGTGCATCAGACCTCGCTGGTCCTTGGAACGTGAACCTCGCCTGTGGATGGTTCTTCTCTTCAGTCCCTCAAATTCCTTTGGGCTCGTGCTGTTCTCCTCTGTCAGATGTGTAACCTCGAATGTATGTGCTCCTCCGAGCCTGAAAGCTCATCCCTTGCTGGTGAATTCAGTCTAGCCAGGTAAAAACCTCACCTGTCCCTCTTCTTCCTTTCAGGAAAGAGGAGAAAATCCTGGGGGATCGCTGGGCATTTTATAGACAGATTTGACAGCTGTTTTCTATTGACTTGGGGTTGTGGGCTATCCAGGAAAGGGGTCTCTTCTCAGAGATGTTATCGGGGTTTATAAGGGGCGTTGGCGTAACATGGTGTTTGCAGGATTGGGGCAACTTTGCTTTATAACATTTAGGACAGCTCATTTAGGACATTTCTCTTCTCCCAGCCTGGTGTGGGGTCTTTTTGCGGTGGAGCTCCCGGCGTGACATTCTGCTACAAAGGACGCTGGGAAAGCAACAACAATGAAAATGTCCGCTGATCAAATGCATCCCAGAGGGGCTTGGTTTGTAGGCAAAGGAGAGTAAAGCGGCCGGGGGAGCTCGTCAATAATTCATCATTCCTCAAACATGCAAATCCGGCGCCCGAGTTCCTGAGGACTTCCCAGCCTTGGCCGCAAGGGAAATGCATGCGTTCCTTCACAGAGGGGGCCACTCCCACTCCCCCACAGGCCCGCCCGCTTATTTTGACTCCTCTCCCGTAGGCGCATCTTGCTGTTGCAGTGAAAGTTAATGGCAGCGCAGAGGGCGACATAGCAAAATAATTTGCAGATGATACGAAACTACTCAAGCTAGTTAAGTCCCAGGCAGACTGTGAAGAGCTACAAAAGGATCTCACAAAACTGGGTGACTGGGCAAGAAAATGGCAGATGAAATTCAATGTTGATCAGTGCAAAGTGATGCACATTGGAAAACAGAATCCCAATTCTACATATACAGTGATGGGCTCTAAATTAGCTGTTACCACTCAAAAGAGAGATCTTGGAGTCACTGTGGATCGTTCTCTGAAACTAGGGTGACCATATTTCCTTATGCTGAATACAGGATACCTGGTAAAATTACTCGTATTCAAGTGAGTTCAATGGCGATCAGTCAGAACGATGCAGGACAAACGTTCAAATTAACATCAAGTTGACTGAGCCCCTGTTAAAAAGAAATACTGCGGAGTTGGATTCTTTTTATTTACCTTCTTATCTTTAAGGCTTTAGGGTTCACACAGGGTGGGATGACCCCCCCCCTCCACACACACACAGGGAGAGGTGACACACACACACTCCCATACATCTGTCTCACATGGGGGGTAACCGACCGACACAACGCTCCCTGCCTGGCACGCTCCGCCCTCCATGCCTGGCTGGGAACGTTGGGAATCATTAAGAAAGGGATAGATAATAAGACAGAAAATATCATATTGCCTCTATATAAATTCATGGTACACCCACAGCTTGAATACTATCAGAGGGGCAGCTGTGTTAGTCTGGATCTGTAAAAGCGGCAAAGAGTCTTGTGGCACCTTATAGACTAACAGATGTATTGGAGTATGAGCTTTTGTGGATGAATACCCACTTTGTCAGATGCATGTAGTGGAAATTTCCAGGGGCAGGTATAAATATGCAGGCAAGAATCAGTCTGGAGATAACGAGGTTAGTTCAATCAGGGAGGATGAGACCCTCTTCTAGCAGTTGAGGTGTGAAAACCAAGGGAGGAGAAACTGCTTTTGTAGCTGGCTAGCCAGTCACGGTCTTTGTTTAATCCTGAGCTGATGGTGTCAAATTTGCAGATGAACTGGAGCTCAGCAGTTTCTCTTTGAAGTCTGGTCCTGAAGTTTTTTAGCTGTAGAAGGGCTACCTTTACATCTGCTATTGTGTGTCCAGGGAGATTGAGGTGTTCTCCTACAGGGTTTTGTATGTTGCCATTCCTAATATCTGACTTGTGTCCCATTGTGACTTGCGTGCCATTGACCCCCGCCCTGCCCCGGCCACAACCTTGGAAGCAACCCTTCCCCAAGCGACATCTGCAACCACATTAGCCCCATGTAGCATCTCCCTGGACATACGCCGGCTCCGCACCCGCAGCATTTACCAGGGCCAGGCAGAAGCTTAATTCTATTGCCTAGGCCCCTGAGTGGGGAGGGGTCAGAGGGTAACGCAAGCTGGGAGGGTCTGTGACTCCCCAGCCAGCCGCTCACTCCCACAGGCCAGCTGCCTCACCTGCCTGGGCCCTGTCCCTCCGGGTTGGTGGTGCATGCAGCAGCTGTCACAGTCCCCAGGCAGGGAGGGAGGCGAGGGGCCGCAGCCAGCCCAGAATCTCTGTCTGGTCCCCAGGGACGCAGGTTGTTTGCATTTTGCATTTCACTCCTCCTGGGAGTGACTCTGGGCTGGTCAGTTTCACGTTGGGTTTATCCTCCCCGTGACTTTCTGGTGCCATGGCCTGATGCTGCTGTTGTGTTTGGGTCTCCAGCACTTCATAGAATCTCAGGGTTGGAAGGGACCTCAGGAGGTATCTAGTCCCACCCCCTGCTCAAAGCAGGACCAACCCCAACTAAATCCCCAACTTCCAGGGGGACGGGCTAAGCTCAGACCCCTGCAAACGTTTCTGGATCTCTGGGTCAGTCGTTTCGCTTAGAGACCAAAGCTGAATCCACACATAGAAAAGTTTTTCATTGCAAGGCAATTGAGCCCTCAGCAGCCTCCCTCTCTTCCTCCCACTTCCACCCTTTAACCCCCGGGGAAATTCCCCTTCCTCCGCTGCGCATGGAGGGCTGTTTTCCGTGCCTCGGAGTAGAATGACCAGACAGCAAGTGTGAAAAATGGGGGTAGGGGGTGGAGGGTAATAGGAGCCTATATAAGAAAAAGACCCAAAAATCAGAACTGTCCCTATAAAATTGGGACATCTGGTCACCCTACCCCGGAGGGACGACCCATTTTTAAACAAGGCCTTGCACTTTGCCAGCTGGCTGGTAATTGGTTCCAGCCAATAGGCAGATATTGGCTGTGATTGCATGAGCATCGTTAGTAACCGGTCTCCACCCCTGCTCTGGTGCTAGTGGTGGTGACTGAGCTGTGCCGGGCTCTGCAGCACTTTGGGGCAGGCAGGAGTTTGTAGCTCCCCGAGGGGGTTGATTATTTTATTTCAGAAAACAGCTGGATGCCTGTAGCAGGCGGGCCTAGTGCTGGGACAGGCGGCATGGGCTGGTGGCTCAGACCCACACGTGCGAGTCAGGACTCCTCTGTGTACCCATATTCACTGAGACCAGCAAACTCATTCCACTGGTGACCAGAACAGGATTTGAACCCAGCCCTCAGGCAGAGAAAGGCCGGGACCATCAGCCACACATTAACCTTCCCAGCCCTTGTGGATGAATCCGTGCAAGTGGGGTCGGCTGCGAGTCAGCCAGGGCTTCGAGCCGGTCAGTAGCTGGCAGAGCCCAGCGGGAGTGAGTCAGAATCCGGGGGGTGGGGATCGGTTTCTCCCCTCGGCCAGTATGGTCTGCACATCCCAGAGGGAGCTTGGCCCTTGCTGTCACCCTCCACCCCGTCACTACCGTCTGTCCCCGGCACGCTAGCCAAGCCCCCCGGCACGCTAGCCAAGCCCCCCGGCACGCTAGCCAAGGCCCCCAGCACGCTAGCCAAGCCCCCCAGCACGCTTCGTTCCTGACCCTCTACGGGAAATGCCTACGTGGGATCCTGGCTTGGACGCCAGACGGGACCAGACCCGGGGGGTGGTGCTGGCTGGCTGCCCACTGAGCTGCTTCCCCTGGGAGGCGGCTCATGGACTCAGGAGTGGGTGTGAAGAGGGGGGCAGGGGCTGGCAGGGAGGGAGGCCGCCCCAGCCTCGATCCCCCAATACGCATGCTGGAGGAGGGGCTGCTGCTTTTGTGCGTGGCTGGCAGCGGTGCTGGGTGACCGGCGGCCGTCGGGCCAATGCGGCGCCGTGAGGCCGTGGCAGATGTGGCTCCGGAGGGGCTCTGCCCGTCAGCCGCCCCCAGGGCCCTGGCTCTTGGCTCTGTTAGAGGACGCGGGGGGTGTGTGTGTGTGTGCGGAGCAGGCCGAGGCAGGGCACTGGACCCCCCCCACGCAGCCCGTTGGGGAGCTGTGGCGGGCGTGGCGGGCTTGGGAACGGAGCAGCCTGCGAGCAGTTTCCATGGCAATGGGATGTTGGAAACCGCCAGGGAGGGAAGCAGAGGGTGTCTGGGAGCGGGAGCTAATGCTGCTGCCTGGCCGGGGGAAGGAAACACCCCCCATGTGTCCTCCCCCCCCCCCGCGTGCCCATTCCCGGCTCTGCCGTGAGCAGACAGCCCCAGGCCTCGCCAAGGTTGCAAACCAAAGACCCCGTGAAGCCCTTCAGATGCTTGGGGGGCGGTGAGGTCTGTCTGTCCGTCCCCCCACTGAACCAGCGCGTTGGGGGGTGGGGCGCAGATCTCGGCTGTCCAGGGTCAGGAAAACACGTTCTCCACTGGGGGCTGGTTGCCGGGCAGCGAAGGTTCCCAGATGGCACGGCTGGGCCTGCTGCCCGCTCGGGAGCCTCCCCCCTCTGGGCAGCGTGTTTCCTGCCAGTCAGCCTTGCTGAGCCATGCAGAGCGAGCGGGTGAGGGAGCCCTGGCGTGGGACACCGGGAACCGCTTGGCATTTGGCATTTCATCCTGGGAGCGGCAGGAGTGGCAGGGCCGGGGCTGGGCTACGTGACCGCGCTCTGGAGCGGGGCGGAGGGGGGCGGCGAGGGTGAGGGCAGAGGAGATGCTGAAGAGGAGGGAAGGAGCCAGAGAAACCCCAAGCTTTCTGGGCCCAGTCCTGAAAGGCACGGATCCCCCTCTGTAGTGCTTCTGCACTGATTCATGGGGTCACCTCCTTCGTCTTGATCTCCCTCCAGCCTGGGCAGACCCCGTTCCTGCCTCCATGGGACTCACCCTACCCCCCGCTGCTTCCCTCCATCCGTGTCATCACAGCGGGCAGGAGAGAGCCAGGAGCTGCCGTGCGGCCAAGCTGCCTGCTCCCCTGTGGGCTCTCCTCTAGGCTGGGGGGCGAGGGGCACACGAACCCCAGGAGTTCCCAGCCCAGGACACTGAGGTGGGGCAGCCCAAGCAGAGGCCTGGTGCTGGTGTGTGATGCCCAATGTTACCCGAGAATATTCTTCCCTGGGTTGGAGCCCCGCTTCCTCTTTGCTCCCCAAGAGCGATTGAGCTTGGCCGGCCCAAGCAGCTGCGGGAAGCGAACGCTAAGGCCGCGGGGTCGTGGGGAACCCAGATTATCCACCCGTACGTGTTGTTGGCAGCGTTGCTGCAGCCGTGTCGGTCTCAGGATGTGAGCGAGACATGGTGGGTGAGGTGATATCTTTTACTGGACCAACTTCTGCTGGTAGACGGGACGTGCTTTTGAGCTCCACAGAGTCTTCTTCAGTGTGTCTGCGCTAAACACAAGGTGGGACAGACTACTAAGCATAAGTGGTGCACACATGCTGCAGGAGACCACTTAAAGTGAAGTGGGCAAATGAGGGTTAGCAGGCAGCAGGGTGTGTAATGAGCTGTGAAACCAGCGTTTCTGCTAAGTCCGTGGTGTTTGGTGTCCAGCAGTTATGAATTTAAGTTCCCAGACTCATCTTTTGCAGGTGTTGTGCAGGTGTCCTTTGAGGATGAGCACTGAGAGGTCAGATATGGAGTGATTGCTTTGTGGTAAGTTCACCCACAGGTGACGGGGTGTTATTGACTTTTGTCATTTTTCTGCATGCGTTCCCTTGAAAGCATAATGTTTCTCTGGTTTCACTCAGAGAGTTGTTGTGGGAGGGGGGCATTATATGCACTGATTGTGGTACACCACGTGTTGTGATGGGCATGTGTAGGACCCATAGATCTTGAAAGGTGTGTCGCAGGGGGCGTTGATCATTGTAGCTGTGGCGATATGTATGCAGGATTTGCATTTGTTGTTCTGGCAGAGTTTGGTGCTGCTTCAAGTTGGTGGGTCCTGGTCTGTGGGGAGCTTGCTTCAAAGGATGAGTTTGGCGAGGTTCAGGGGTTGTTTGAAGGCCAGGAGAGGGCTTTCAGAAGGCTCAGGAAAGATTTCTTTCCGGCTGTAGTCCCCACTGAATATGGGTCGTAATTGTTTGATGATATCCCACATGGGTTCTAGTGCAGTGGTAGGTGACAACTAGAGGTGTGCAGTCACATGGGGGTTTATTTCCATGCTGAAGCAAGTTCCCTGAATGTATTTAGATGGCCCATTCCATGATCCAATCTACTTCTCTGTTGAAGTGTCCTTGTTTGGTGAAGGCCGTTTTGGTTGTGTTAAGAGGTGTATCCTGGACTTTCTCCTCGGAGCATGTTCTTTGGTATTTGAGTGCCTGGCTGTTGATAACAGATTCCTTGGTGTGTTCGGGGTGGCTACTGGATCTGTGAAGGTAAGTGGGGTGATCCAGGGGTTTCTTATGTGCAGTCATTTGTAGGGTTCCACTGATGAAGCTGATTGTGGTGCCCAAGAAGTTGGTGCGGGATTGTTTTAGAAAGAGTTTGATGGATGGATGGTGGTTGTTGAAGTTGTGGTGGAAGCCTACGAGGGAGTTTGGGTCATCTGTCCAGAGGCTGAAAATATCGTCGATGTATCTCAGGTACATTGTTGGTTTTGTTGTGCATTTTTACAGAACTTCTTCCTCAAGGTGGCCCACGGAGAGGATGGAATATTGAGGAGCCATCTCAGTACCCTGGGCTGTTCCCATGGTTTGGACAAACTGTTTGTTGTTAAATTGTTGTTAATCTGACGAGGTACAACAAGGACAAGTGCAGAATCCTGCACTTAGGATGGAAGAATCCCATGCACTGTTACAGACTAGGGACCGAGTGGCTAGGCAGCAGTTCTGCAGAAAAGGACCTAGGGGTTACAGTGGACGAGAGCTGGATATGAGTCAACAGTGTGCCCTTGTTGCCAAGAAGGCTAACGGCATTTTGGGCTGTATAAGTAGTGGCATTGCCAGCAGATCAAGGGACATGATCATTCCCCTCTATTCAACATTGGTGAGGCCTCATCTGGAGTCCTGTGTCCAGTTTTGGGCCCCACACTACAAGAAGGATGTGGAAAAATTGGAGAGAGTCCAGCGGAGGGCAACAAAAATGATTAGGGGGCTGGAGCACATGACTTATGAGGGGAGGCTGAGGGAACTGGGATTGTTTAGTCTGCAGAAGAGAAGAGTGAGGGGGGATTTGATAGCTGCTTTCAACTACCTGAAAGGGGGTTCCAAAGAGGATGGATCTAGACTGTTCTCAGTGGTGGCAGATAACAGGACAAGGAGCAATGGTCTCAAGTTGCAGTGGAGGAGGTCTAGGTTGGATATTAGGAAACACTATTTCACTAGGAGGGTGGTGAAGCAATGGAATGGGTTCCCTAGGGAGGTGGTGGAATCTCCTTCTGTGACGAACTGGGAATGTTCTTAATGTTTTCTCTGAATACTGTGTTGGTGCCTCAGGTTCCCCTGTGCAGTTCTTAAGTATCTAGGTGGTGGGATAAGGGTGTGTGATTGCTGCAGAGGAAGGGGCCAGTGCACCTAAATGCCTGACACTGTCTCCTGGCAACTGATGGCCTGGGCCCCTCCTCTGCAAAGGTGCCAACTGAAGGTGTTGGAGACAAAGAGATCAGGTGACCTCCTGGTCCGGGAAAGAGACAAAGGCCAGAGAGGAGGGGCTGGAGTGGGGTTTGAGTTTTGAAGCTGGCTGGGAAATGGAGAGGGGAGCCCTGACGGGGCTTGGGCTTCCCAATGGGGCTGTGGCCTCCCTGGGGGCCCCAGATGGACCTAACTAAAGGGAGTCCTGCTGTCTGTACCGGCAAGACCTGTTCTGGACTGTGTTCCTGTCGTCCAAATAAACCTTCTGCTTTACTGGCTGGCTGAGAGTCATGGTGAATCGCAGGAAGTGGGGGTGCAGGGCCTTGTGTCCCCCCACACTCCGTGACACCCTTCTTAGAGGTTTTTAAGGTCAGGCTTGACAAAGCCCTGGCTGGGATGATTTAGTTGGGGTTGGTCCTGCTTTGAGCAGGGGGTTGGACTAGACACCTCGTGAGGTCCCTTCCAGCATTCTATGATTCTATGAAATGTGACACTTTTGTGGGTGAGGATGAAATGGGTGAGTTTGGCGATGGATGTGGGGTGGATTTCCAAGTTTTGTCCATTGTCTTGCAGATATTTGAGGCAGGCAGCAATGAAGGATGTTGGTGTATAGGGAGATATCTGTGGTGGTGAGGATGGTGTTCTGAGGGAGGTTGTTAATGTTTTAGAGTTTCTGGAGGAAGTTGGTCGTGTCCTGAAGGAAGTTGGCCCTTTGTGTGGTGAGTAGTTTGAGGATGGTTTCTGTGAGTCCTGTTCAGTAAGAATTCCATGGCCAGATATGATGGGTCTGCCGGGGTTCCCTTGTGTATGTATCTTGGAGGGTCCCTGGGGTGGCTTCATGGGGGATGAAGTTGTAGAGTTTTTCTTGGAGTTGCCTGGAGAAGGATTTGATGGTAATTCTAAATTCCTGTGTGAATTGTGATGTGGGGTCTTCTGTGAGTTCTTTATAGCCGGGGGTGTCACAGATTTCTTTGCTAGCTTTGTTAATGTAGTCATCATGAGTAAGGGCTACAATGGTTCCCCCATGTCTCTAACCTGTACGTGTAACACACTGGTAAAGTGAGTGCTGTATCCCCCCACTAGTGGCTGCTCTACACCAAGGGTAACAGCCCGCTACTGCTGCCAGCTAAGGGAGTTGCTCTGCTGAGCTTCAATGCTGAGGATAACAGCCTACTACTGCTGCCAGTTAAGCAAGCTACTCGGCTGTGCTTTGGTGTAGTAGGTGTGTATGTTACACACACACACACACACACACACACACATGTATATATGCTGGAAGATCTTGCACACTTGTCCAATCAGGAAAGGGAAACCCATCCCCTATGGTTTATTTGACCAGTCATGAAGAAGTAACAGGGCTTAATTTTTTGCCAGCAGTGCAGAAAGAGCTCTGGGCCAAACAAGCCCCACAACAAAACAGCTTATGGAGCCAGTAGGTGCCCAGGGATGTTTGCAGAGGGTGAGAGGGGCAAAGGGTGAAGTCCCACTTCTGCCCAGAGGCCTGGCATACTCTGGGCCCAGGTGAATTCTGATTGGCTCGGCGGGGTTGAGAGCCAGGTGCTGGGCTGGCAGCAGAGGTGATGCTGGAGCGCAGCGGAGCCGCTGGGAATGTGGGTCAGCTTCCCTCGGCCCCGCTGCGGTTTGTGCTGGGCCTGGGGAGCTGCGTCACACGGCTCGGTTCTTTCTATGGAAAGTCTGCGTGTGCGGAATACGCCGTCGGCCCTTCCTTAGTGACATCACCAGAGCTGCAAGTGCCCCTCTGCTCCGGCACAGGCAGGAGGGCCGGGCGGCCCTGGGCTGCCCCGAAACTCCTGGATCTCAGTGGCTCTCCTGGAGGACGGGGGTTAACTCGTTAGGAAGTTTTTCAGCTAATCAGAGGAATAACTTTAGCACCCCCCCCCTACACCACCGATCATGTGGCACTGGGGGGGACTGGGAAGCACAGGGGCACTGAGGGGGTAAGGGGGCTGGAGTGTGCCCCATTGCCCCTGTTGGCAATGGCTGTGTACTGACGTGCCCGGCTGCGGAAGGGGGCTGACCTCAGGGCTGTGCGAAGTGAGCCCTGGGGACGTCGCCTTTGCTGAGCAGGAAGCACTTGGCCGTGGCCCATTGATCCAGCCGGCTCTCCCTCTGCTCGGGGATTTCCTGCTCCCTCGCCATGCTGGGGGGAGGTGGCTTTCCCGTAAGAGCCTCATCTCTGTCTGTCCCCTTCCCTATGGCCAGGAGGGTCCCTGGGCGGAGAGTCAATGGGCTTCACTGGTATAGGGATAAAAATCATGGGACAAAATTCGCCATCCTCTCTGAGGTCACTGGAGTGACCCGAGGGGGCTGGACAGTTCCTCTTCTCCCGTCAGCTCTGCAGCTCTGGACAAGCTGCCGTGTCCTCCCAGGCCTGGGCTGTCCCAGCTGGGAACCGGCTCCCAAAGGGCACTGCCCCATCAGTGAACGAACCCGCCTCTCTTCTCGGGCACCTCTGCTCCCCATTGCAGTGAGCGTGGGAGCTGCAGATCCTGAGGCGGGAGGGAGACCCGGGGCTGCCCCGTGGATGAAGCCTGGGGCAGGAACTCCCAATATTAGCATTGAGGGGACCCCTTCCTGGGGAGGTGGCAGGCGCAGGGGCGCTCAGCGCAGTCTGGTGGCTTTTCGCATGGATGGGGCCCCTTGGCCGCCCCCTGGGGCCCCTCTGGGGCCGGCTTCGCATGGATGCCCTGGGCTTGCATTGTCCGTGGGCAAACGGGAGCTCTCCAGGCAGGGAGCCGAGCGGCAGAGCCCACAGGGCGTTGCAGGTGAACCCCACCCCCCGTGCTGCCTGGTGGCCGCTCGACCCAGCACACCCCGTGATGGAGCTGGGACCTGCCTGGGGAGGGGGCAGGGCTGGCAGGGCTGCATGGGGCTGGGTCTCTTTCCAGTAACCGGGGCTTTGGGCTGGGCCGTTGCAGGGAAGTTTAAGCTGCTGGACCAAGACCGGGACGTGCGGGAACCAGTTCAGTATTTCAGCAGCGTGGAGGAGGTGGCCAGCAGCTTCCCGGACCGCGTCTTCGTCATGGAGGCCATCACCTTCAGCGTGAAGGTCAGCGCCCGGCCCAGCACCCACCTCGGCCCCGGGCTGGCTGGGAGCAGGTCCCTCGGAGCCGCCCGGGGCCCAGCGGCCTCTGCTCGGCGCTGGCTGTGCAGGACACCTGTAGGGAGCAGCGCTGGGGTCCCGGCGCCGAGGAACCACGGCCTGGGCCTGCTCTGCTCAAGGCAGGCGTCTGCTCCGGGCCGGCGCGTTTGGTGTCCTGTCCCAAGGCCCCCAAAACGCTCGTCTGAGCCACAGACATGGGTGCTGCCTTCTCGGCCCCTGCAGCCCCATTCACCCCTTGGGGCCTCTGTGCTGCCCATCCCCCCTGCCCCCCCAGTGCCAGCCGCCCCTGCAGCCCCATTCACCCCCTGGGGCCTCTGAGCTGCCCATCCCCCCTGCCCCCCCCAGTGCCAGCCGCCTCTGCAGCCCCGTTCACCCCTTGGGGCCTCTATGCTCCCCCCCCCAGTGCCAGCCGCCCCTGCAGCCCCGTTCACCCCTTGGGGCCTCTATGCTCCCCCCCCCAGTGCCAGCCGCCCCTGCAGCCCCGTTCACCCCTTGGGGCCTCTGTGCTGCCCATCCCCTCTGCCCCCCCCCCAGTGCCAGCCGCCCCTGCAGCCCCATTCACCCCTTGGGGCTGTGTGCTGCCCATCCCCTCTGCCCCCCCCCAGTGCCAGCCGCCCCTGCAGCCCCATTCACCCCTTGGGGCCCGTGTGCGTCCCCGCTGTCCTGCCCCCCCGGCCCCGTTAACCCGGTGCCCGTGTCCCCCCCCCCAGGTGGTGTCCGGGGAGTTCAGCGAGGCCAGCGAGCTCTACAACTTCACGCTGCAGGCGGGCGACGAGCTGACGCTGATGGGCCAGGCCGAGATCCTGTGCGCCAAGGGGGCGAAGGAGAAGTGGCGCCTCCCTACCCTGCTGCGCAAGCTGGGCCGGGCGGGCCCCCTGGGCGGCAAGCCGGCGAAGGGCAAGGTGCCCTGCCTGATCTGCATGAACCACCGCACCAACGAGAGCCTCAGCCTGCCCTTCCAGTGCCGGGGCTGCTTCAGCACCCGCAGCCCGCTGGAGCTGCAGCTGCGGGAGGGCGAGCACACCATCCGCAGCATCATCGAGAAGGTGCGGCTGCCCGTCAACGTGGCGGTGCCCGGCCGGCCCGCGCGCAACCCCTACGACCTGCACGCCATCCGCGAGGGCCACTGCTACAAGCTGCTCAGCATCATCTCCAAGACGGTGGTGCTCTGCTGCATCCTGCGCAGGGAGGCCGTGGTGCCCTTCCACTTCCTGCTGCTGAGCGACATGCCCCGCTTCGCCCTGCCCGAGGGGCTGCTCTGGGGCGACCCCCAGCTGGAGAAGCTGGTGCGGGACAGCGCCGCCGTCTGCCAGGAGCACTTCGACCCCGACGAGTACTCCAAAGCCGTGCGGGAGGCCAAGCCCGACCTGGTGGAGGAGTGCGCCAGCCCCCGGCGCATCCGCCTCAGCCTGCAGGGCTGCGCCCGCGAGGAGCTGGCCCCGGCCTTCCAGCGCCTCTCGCTCTGCATCTATAGCGGGGGCTCGTCCCACGCCCCCGAGGACCCCCTGGCAGTGCCCCGCCACGAGCGCTCGGCCCCGGCTGACCTCTCCGACTCGGAGCGGGAGTACGTGACGCCCGACTGGGCCGAGCCCGAGTTCAGGACTCAGGAGCCGCTGGAGATCCCCTACGAGGAGCTCTGGACCAACCAGAACCCGGAGAACGTCTCGGAGCCCAGCGGCAACCGGCCGGGGCTGGGCAGCGCCAACAAAGGGCAGCGCGACCTCATGTCCTTCGCCGCCTCCTCTCCGCTGGGCTCCCCGCACCGCCCCGCCCTGCCCGGGGAGGAGCCCGTGGGCGAGAGGCCGCCTCCCGTCCCGCCCAAATCCCAAGCGGTAAGCGATCCCTTTGGCTGGCACCCGACGCCCCATGGGAAGGCCACCCTCAGCACGAGCCCACCCGGGATCCCCGCGCTAGACAGAGCCAGGCTGTGCAGCTCAGCCAAGCTCCCCCAGCAAGGCAGCGGCAGAGCCACGGAGGGACCCAGGAGTCCTGCCCGGCCTCGGGTGCCCTAGGCTGGGTGAAATTGTCCTTCAGTCTCTGCATCTTCCCTGCACCTAGCCACTGACTCCAGACCTGGCCACAGGAGCTGTCAGCCCAGCTGACCCTGGGCCGGGCAGCCGCACGTGACCCAGAGCCGCCCAGTTGCTGCCAGCAGGGAGCGCACCCATGGTGATACCCTGTTAGGGCAGAGCAGCCCCTGCGCCGGGGAGAAGCAGGGCGGGGGAATTAGAGCCTGTGGGTACGTACAGGGGGAACCAGGGCTAAAAGGCTGTCACGGCAGGCGTGTGTTTTAAGGACACGGGGGAGGAGGGGGAGGTGAAGGCCTGGCCGGCCTCGTGCCCCTGCATAGGCCGATGGGCCCTCACTTCCGCCAGCCGTGGGTTTGCTCCCTTGGCCGCCATGCTCGGGATAGAGCAGCCCAGGGGTGGTGGCTATGACTCATCGCTGGGAGCGTCCTGGCCCCGCTAGCCGGTGGCAGGGGCCAGTGCGGAGCTGGTGCTTGGCTCTGGGTCGGTGCTCTCCGCCGAGCCCCGGGGACTGGGAACGTCCTGGCCCCGCTAGCCGGTGGCAGGGGCCCGTGCGGAGCTGGTGCTTGGCTCTGGGTCGGTGCTCTCCGCCGAGCCCCGGGGACCCCTGCTCCCGTCCCTGCGACCGGGGGAGAAGCCCAGCACCCGGTGGGCTGAGCTCTTCTGGGCATTGTGGACACAGGCTGGCACAGCTGGGCTGGAAAGAGCCTGGCTCCGGCTCTCTCTACATCCCTGCCTGTCCCAAGCCCTTGGCGGGTGGCTCTTTGGGGGGAGTGGGGGATTTGTTGCAGGGATGGCAGCACCCCCAGCCCAGGCTCCTGCTGGCACACATGCTGGCAGCTGCGAATGAACAGAGGCTCTGGGGGGCTGCGGTGAGGTTGGCTTGGCTGCCAGCCCCCGGGGAGAAGACAGACTTGGGGAGAACAGTCACATTTCCCAGGGCCAGCAAGTGGAGGATCGCCCTAGACTGTAATCTCTTTGGGGCAGGGCCTGGGTCTGTACAGCTCCGAGCGCGCTGGGGTCCTGGGCCCGGATTGGGGTAATAACCCGGTGGGGTTCTAAGGCTATTGCCCAGGTGCTAAGAGATGCTGAAGGAATGATCCCTCCTGGATTGTCAGCAGGGCTTGAACTCAGGACCTCCATCACCTCTGCCAGTCAGGGGAAAAGAATAAATCTGACAGCTGGTAGCAGTAGTAGGCTGCTATCCTGCAGTGGACCAGCCCTTGGGGGAGGACAGGATATACCCCATATTGCCAGTGGGTTACTCTGACCTCCCCTGTTTCTATGATTCCTGGCCGTGTGCAGGGGCCGAGGCTGGGCGTGTGATTGGGTGGGGCGTGGGGGGGGCGTATTTGGGGTGAGATGGGAACCCAGAGGCTGGCTCTCTTGTGCCCATGGTGCCCAGTTTTTCAGTCTTGGGGCAGGATCTGGCCTATTGTGCGTCTCCGTCTCCCTGGTCCCAGTGAAGGGAACCCAGGGGCTGCTCCAGCTCTGCCTCACTCCCGGGGGTTCCTCGCGCTGGGACGAACCCGCTCTGCTGACGGGCACCCGAAGGAAGAGGCAGGGCCCTGCCGTTAATCTCCGGCGCCGGGGTGGCAGGCGGGCTGTGCCCCTACCGTCCCCCACATCCATTGCAGCCCCCTGCCTGTGGGTGCTCTGACACAGGCGGGGACAGCTGGGCCCCACGGGAGGAACAGGGCCGTGCCCGGACCTGAGCCGAGAAACCCAGAGAAGGTTCCTGCCCTCTCCCTCCCCAGCGCCGTGCCCTGCGGCCCGTGGGCTGGAAGGATGCAGGAGCAGGAGCAGGGAGGGCGCCGGAGGGCATCCTCCAGGGGGAATTGAATTCCTTCCTGGTGCCAGGTGCAGTGGAGCCGGTATCTTAGTGCTAACAAACCTGGCAGCCTGGCACCAAGAAGCCGAGCAAGGCAGGGCCCTGGGGGGCGGGGGGCGTGCTACTGCTGCATGGGGGCGGGGGCATTCAGGGCAGGGTCCCAGCACTAACGGGCGCCCAGGGCTCGGGCGGAAGAGTCCATGCTGCTCTGTGCTGGCTCTAGCCCCGGCTCCTCGTGTTTTCCAGGTGAAGGAGGAATGCCGCCTGCTGAACGCACCCCCCGTCCCGCCCCGGGGCAGCCGGCCCCACGCCACCTCCAGCCCACCGGTCCCCCTGCGCTTCCCAAAGCTCCAGCCGGCTCACTCGCCCAGCCCCAGCCTCTCGTACTACTCGTCCGGGCTGCACGACGCGTGAGTGAGCGCGGGGCCCCCGGGGCCGGGCCTGGGGAGGTTCTCCCGGGGCGGGACAGAAGGGGGCGAGGCGGTGCCCAGGGTGGTGGCTGCAGCTGTCTCCAGGGCCGGGCCGGGGACGATATTCCTGGGAGCGGGACAGAAGGCGGCGAGGCAGGGCCCAGGGTGGTGGCTGCGGCTGGAAGTGGCGGCCGCCCCCGGGGCTGATACTCCCGGGAGCAGGACAGAAGGGGACGAGGCAGGGCCCAGGGTGGTGGCTGCGGCTGGAAGTGGCGGCTGCCCCCGACGCCGGGCCGGGGCCGATGCTCCCGGGAGCGGGACAGAAGGGGCCCTGCCAGGCGCTCGGACAGGCCAGGACCCGATCCATGCTGTGGACCCGACGCTCTGGACGTGCGGATCCGGGCGCTGAGTGAGGCCGTTGAAGGCGGAGCAGCCGCCCGCGGTGCCCTGCCTGACCCTCTCTCTCTTCCCGGCAGGTCAGGGCCGCGGAGCGGGAGCTGCTCGCCCTCCCCGGACTCCTACTCCCTCTACTGCTACCCCTGCACCTGGGGCGACTGCACGGCCGGGGACTCCGCCGGCCGCCAGCTGCCGGGGCCCCTGCCGCCCAGCACCCAGCCCAGCCAGACGTCCTGGTCGGACCCATGGGCCTACGCCGACACGGGCCCCAGCGTGGCCAGCGGGCGCTCCACGCCCCTGCTGGGGGGCGACGCCCCCATCAAGACCTACCACAGCTGCCCCCGCCTCAAGGCCCCCCACCCCCAGAAACGCTTCGCCCCTTTCGGGGCCCTGAACCCCTTCGCCAACCCCGCCTACTCGCCCAGCCCCTCCTCCTCCACCGAGTGGCTGGAGGCCCTGGACTGGCAGAAGCCCCCCTCTGCGCCCACGCCGGAGACCTTGGACCCCTTCGAGAGCGCCTCCCCCGAGTCAGAGCGCTGCTATAGCCAGGAGGGCCGGGGCCCTGCCCCCCCGCCCCGCCCCCCCAAGAGCCTGGAGACGGAGAGCCTCGTGATCCGCAGCACGGCACCGCTGTCACCCACCATCGTGCGCGGGGCCGAGGGCGGCGTCACCCGCGTCTACCTCACGCAGGGCGTCATCGAGGTGCCGCCGGCGTCGGCCCCACGCAGCGGCCCGGGCGAGAGCGCCAGCCACGTGCCGGGTGTGCCCCGGCTGAACGGCGACGGCTCCCCCTGGCAGCCGCCCGCCGACCTGGCGGCGCTGTCCGTGGAGGAGGTGTCCCGCTGCCTGCGCTTCATCGGCCTCTCCGAGGACGTGGTGAGCTTCTTCGCCCGCGAGCGCATCGACGGCAGCATCTTCGTCCAGCTCCCCGAGGAGATCCTCGCCGACGACTTCCGCCTCACCAAGCTGCAGGTCAAGAAGATCATGCAGTTCATCAAGGGCTGGCGGCCCAAGATCTAGTGTGAGGCCTGGAAGTGGCATGTGGATGTGGGGCCTGGTCCGTGGACGTGGGCCCTGATCGTGGACCTGGCCCATGGACGTGGGGCCTGGCTGGTGGGCCCAGCCCGTAGACATGGGACCCGGTTCGTGGACCCGGCCCATGGACGTGAGACCCGGCTGGTGGGCCTGGCCTGTGGACATGGGGCCCTGCTCATGGGCCTGGCCTGTGGATGTGGGGCCCAGCTGGTGGGCTCGGCCCGTGGACATGGGACCCGGCTGGTGGGCCTGGCCCATGGACATGGGGCCCTGCTCATGGGCCTGGCCTGTGGATGTGGGGCCCAGCTGGTGGGCTCAGCCCGTGGATGTAGGGCCCAGCTGGTGGGCCCGGCCCGTGGACATGGGACCCGGTTCGTAGACCCGGCCCATGGACGTGAGACCCGGCTGGTAGGCCTGGCCTGTGGACGCAGGGTCTGGCTGGCGGGTGCAATCTGTGGGGCTGGGGTGGGCCTTCATACAATGCCCCATTCCCTAGGCTGGGCTCTGTGGCTAGACCTGGCTGGTCAGGGTGGGGCCCTGCACAATGACCCAGTCTGTGGGTGCCAGGCCCACACGTACAGATGTGGGGCCTCCAGTGTGCACAGCCCGGCCCAGGGACCGGGGAGCAGCCCACTGGCACTGGGGCCCCAGCACAAAGCACCCCGAGGTGTGGGGAGGGCCCTGCCTATCTGGGCCACGCACATGAACACATGACCAGCACACGGAGCGGCACACGCATGTCCCCCCCGCGTGTGCCCCTCCACCCCCTGCTGCCCAACCCATGGCGATCAGGTAATTGGCGTGGGTTGTACTCGCACTGGGTCCCACCCAGACCCAGCCACGGGCTCATGGGCCGGGGACCACCGGGAGCATTGCTGCAGCTAACCTGGTTCCCCTGGGGCCCGGTTCCCCTCCACCCCATTACCCCTTTGCTCGGCGGGGGATGTGTGGATCCCAGCTCCGCCTCCCCCCGCCGATACCATGCTGCCATCCTCCCTCTCTGCCCTGAGCCCTCCCTCCATTCAGCATGTGCCACCACAGCCTCCCGGGGGCGCTGCAGCCCCTAAATCCCCCCCCCCAGTCAGTGTCTCCCCCGTGTGCCCAGTAGGGCCCCAAGGCAGCGGGTGCTGGGCCTTAGTGGGCGACGTCTGAGCCCTGGCGTCCGCAGGCTCCGAGCCGCGTCTTTAACCTGCCACCCGCCCCGGCACCAACCGCCCTCAGCCCGGTGCAGGGCCTGGCCTGGGCACTGCCGTTAACTCGCCTGCCACAGGAGCTGGGGTATTCAGCGGCCTGCGGCTGCTCTCCCCCGACCTCCCCGAGGAGCTTGGCTCCGGCTGGCTCAGGCCAGGCGCTCGGCCGCTCGCCCCACGTTCAGGGTCACACTGGCTGGCACCGCGCTGTCAGCCCCACCGGGCGGGGCCGGGCTTGGGTTCGGTTCCGGTGATTTAACTTAATCCTTGTGGATTAGTGAAATAAAGATCCAGAAAGGCAGCCCTGGCCCCCGGGCATGGCTCTTTGCAGGGGCGGGCCGGGGAGCTGGGATGGGTGAAAGGAGCTGGTTGGGGGGCAGCTGCGTGCCCGCTGCCCCAGCCAGAGCAGGGAGGATGGCGTTACTGCTGCTTCCAGCCTTCTCCCTGGGCCAGTAGGGCCTGAGCCCTGACCCACTGTGCAGGGGGGCTGGGGCCGGATCCCTGCGCGGCTGCGCCCCACTGCACGGATCTATGCCAGCAGCTGGGGTCGGATCCCCACACCCCACTGCACAGGCCCTGAGCTCGGGGCTGGATCCCTGCGCCCCACCACACAGGCCCTGAGCTCGGGGCTGGGGCCGGATCCCTGCGCCCCACCACACAGGCCCTGAGCTCGGGGCTGGGGCCGGATCCCCACGCCCCACCACACAGGCCCTGAGCTCACGGCTGGGGCCGGATCCCTGCGCCCCACCACACAGGCCCTGAGCTCACGGCTGGGGCCGGATCCCCACGCCCCACCACACAGGCCCTGAGCTCACGGCTGGGGCCGGATCCCCGCGCCCCACCACACAGGCCCTGAGCTCGGGGCTGGGGCCGGATCCCCACGCCCCACCACACAGGCCCTGAGCGCACAGCTGGGGCCGGATCCCTGCGCCCCACCGCACAGCCCCTGAGCTCGCGGCTGGGGCCGGATCCCCGCGCCCCACCACACAGGCCCTGAGCTCGCGGCTGGGGCCGGATCCCCGCGCCCCACCACACAGGCCCTGAGCTCACGGCTGGGGCCGGATCCCCGCGCCCCACCACACAGGCCCTGAGCTCACGGCTGGGGCCGGATCCCCACGCCCCACCACACAGGCCCTGAGCTCGCGGCTGGGGCCGGATCCCCACGCCCCACCACACAGGCCCTGAGCTCGCGGCTGGGGCCGGATCCCTGCGCCCCACCGCACAGGCCCTGAGCTCGCGGCTGGGGCCGGATCCCTGCGCCCCACCACACAGGCCCTGAGCTCACGGCTGGGGCCGGATCCCTGCGCCCCATTGCACAGGCCCTGAGCTCGCAGCTGGGGCCGGATCCCCGCTCCCCACTGCACAGGCCCTGAGCTCGGGGCTGGGGCCGGATCCCTGCGCCCCACCGCACAGGCCCTGAGCTCGCAGCTGGGGCCGGATCCCCGCTCCCCACTGCGCAGGCCCTGAGCTCACAGCTGGGGCTGGATCCCTGCGCCCCACCACACAGGCCCTGAGCTGGCGGCTGGGGATGGGCTGCTCCAGCAACCCAGCCCTGCTCTTTCAGCACCCGGGAGCCTTGGCCCTCGGCAGCTCCTCTGGGGCAGGCCTGGCCCTAAGACCCCCGAGGCGGCACTGGCACAGAGCCAGGCACCCATGGGTGGCTGCGACGCAGCAGGGCGACGGCTGAGGTCAGATCTCCCCACGGGGCCGTTCCGAGAGCCGGGCCCAGGATCAGAACAGCTCCCCAGGGCTCCGGGCAGCCGCGCTGACACCTGGCTGGGGTCCTCCGCTGAGCACAGAGGGGGGGGGCAGGGACACGCAGAGTCTGAATTGTAACCCACGGGCACTGGTCAGTTGCAAGGGGCAGAGGGCTGACGGGGGGCAGGGGAGAGCCCCGTGTGCACCCCCCCCTCATAGCTCCCCCAAGCACCCAGCGACAACAGCTGCCCCACAGGACGAGATTGCTTCAGCTTCCACGGCCAGGGCAGCTCCAGCCACGGCCAACGCAGCCACGGAGCAGGGACGAGGCCGTGGCCAGGGGCGGGGGGCGCTGAGCGTGCCTGGAGCTGGGGGGAGGCTCAGCGGGGGTGGGGGGGAGGCTGGCTCAAGGCTTGTCCTAAGCCCGCCCCGCAGGCAGAGCAGCACGGACAGCAGGGCCACCCCCTCCACCGGCAAAAACGGGGCACGGGCAGGAGCCTCCCCCCCGCACCTGTTCTGCCTGGGGCCCCACCCCCTGCTCCTCTTCTCCCTGGGGCCCCGCCTCCTGCTCCGCCTCTTCTGCCTGGGGCCCCGCCCCCTGCTCCCCCTCTTCTCCCTGGGGCCCCCCCCCGCTCTGCCTCTTCTCCCTGGGGCCCTACCCCCCCGCACCTCTTCTCCCTGGGGCCTCCCCCCCGCTCTGCTTCTTCTCCCTGGGGCCCGACCCCCCCTGCACCTGTTCTGCCTGGGGCCCCGCCCCCTGCTCTGCCTCTGCCTGGGGCCCCACCCCCTGCTCTGCCTCTTCTGCCTGGGGCCCCGCCCCCTGCTCCGCCTCTGCCTGGGGCCCCGCCCCCTGCTCCCCCTCTTCTGCCTGGGGCCCCGCCCCCCCGCACCTCTTCTCCCTGGGGCCCTACCCCCCCCCGCACCTCTTCTCCCTGGGGCCCCGCCCCCTGCTCCGCCTCTGCCTGGGGCCACGCCCCCCCACACCTCTTCTGCCTGGGGCCCCGCCCCCGGCCAGGGCAGAAGCCAGCCCATGGTAAGAGCTGCCCAGGGAAGCCAGGCCGCTGTGGGGAGCCCCAGCCCTTCCAGCTGCCCTGCATAGGGGGCCTGAGTGCAGCCTGCGGCCCGTTCCTGCCCCCTGGCCTGCAGCACCCAGGGCAGGTGCAGGGCCCAGCTCCAGCCTGCCCAGGGCCTCCCAAGGAAGCAGAGCAGCAGGGGTGGGGGCTGATGGGAAGGGGGGGGGGCTCAGGCCCACCCCAAGGCTGGTAGCGGCCCGGCCCATGGGCAGGCCCAGAGCAGCGCCCCAGGGCCGCTGGGACAGACGCTGCCCTGGAGTCACTCCGCCGGGGAGCGGGACTGGGAGTGACCCTGGCTGAGAGATGGGGCTAGACCTAGACCTGGGGGGGCAGGGGCCAGGCGATGCTGAGTGGCCACAGGATAAGGGGTGTTTGGCTGCTCCACCCTGCCCCAGCAAAGGCGGGAGACTAGGCCCAGGGGAGACAGCCCGCTGCTGCCCAGGCCTGAGAGAGGTGCCCTCAGCCTGGAGCAGGGCAGGCTCCAGCACTGGGTGTCAGCCAGAGCTTTGGGGGCTGCCGTGTAGACGAGACAGGAGCCCCCTGCACAGCCAGAGCACGGCTCCTGCTGGCCCTCGGGGGAGAGCTCGACAGCACCTCGTGCAGCCGTGGGGCACAGGCAGCCATTGGTCCTAGCTCTCGGGGGTGAGGTCTGCACCGCAGGGAGGGGAGCCTGCAGCCCATGGATCCAGGCTCTCCACAGCCTCCCTGCCCGGGGCCGTGCCTCTACACACAGCAGGGGGCAAGGGCCCCGCCTCCCCCGAGCTGGCAGCGACACGGACCACACCCCAGAGCTGGGTATCAGGCTGCCCAGGCAGAGCCGAGCCCCTGGCCGTGGTGCTGGAACAGCCTGGAGCTGCTGGAACAGAGTCACTGGGCCCTGCACAGGGCAGAGCTCTGAGCCGCTCCGCGAGACCCATGGAAATCCGACAGGGCCGCCCCTGCCTGGGGAACAAACACCGTCTGGGGCTGGGCAGCCACCAGCCAGGCCTGGAGCAGGGGGTAGAACTAGGGCAGCTGGCCAGACCTGAACTGAGGAAACAGCAAGAGGAAACGTTTGCTTAAAGCCCAGGTGGGAGGCTCCGGGGGGAGGGGGGGGTCTCTGGGTCACAGGGGACACAAGGGCTGGGTAGCTCCAGGGGGCTCTGTTTTCACCCCACTACCAGCTAGATGAGAGCCAGAAGCACAGGGGAGGGGGGGCATCCAAACAGCCCCCACTGAGGGCGGAGGGAGCTGCTGCAGCAGGAAAAGGAAGCACAAGCACCCGGCTGGCGGGGGAAGGGGAAGGGGCCGGCCTGCTCTCAGTGACAGGCGCCCAGAGATTTAAAGCCTTTTAGTTGAAATAAGTTCTCCCCAGGGCCCCCCTTCCGGGGACGGATCTGCAATTACAGGAGGCTCCAGCTGCCCCTCCAACCCTAGTGGGGGAGGGCAGCCGGAGGCTCTGAACTATTGATTGACGCCCGAGCTGACTGAATAGGCTGTCCCACCCCCCACCTCCATTAACACCGGCCCCCCTTTGTCTGTCTCACGGCTCAGCAAACCGCCCGAGAAAGCAGGTTGCCCCGGACAGGCGGACACGCTGGAGGAGTCACCGAGTGCTTTATTTCCACCCCGAGAGGCTCCAGCCCTCGGCACCTGAGGGCCTGAGACAGGATTAAGCAGGCAGAGGCCAGAAACAAGAGATCGGTGGTTTATTGTTAAACATTTGCCATGAACCGTGGCGGGGAGCAGCTGCCCTGGGCACGGCCAGGCGGCTAACGCCCGCTGGACGGAGGCTCTGGAGGGCACGGTGCACTGGGCTGAGAACACAAAACCCCTCTTCCATCTTCCAACGGGAGGCGCAACATCCAACCAGCCAGGGGCGAGCGAGCGCCCGAGACGCAGTAGCTGCTAAGGCACTTGCAGGGCTACAAACCTCCAGCGTTCCCTGCCCCTCAGCTTCGAGGGGAACTGACAGAATGGAGCAGCTTGGCTGGAGCAGGCTCTTCCCAGGCTCTGGCTGCGAGTGCGTCTATGGCTGGAGGCACGTGGACACGGTCAGTGGTGGAATTTCTTGCTCGGGTCGTTGGCGTGATCCAGAAGCAGCTGGCACGGCGTGAACTGGCTTCCGTAGACGGCCTCGTACTTCCGCAGCTTGTCCACCAGCTGCTTGGCTCCGACCGAGTCTGCATATCTGAAAGGGCCTGCACAGAACGTGGGGCTAGTCAGCGGGGGGACTGGGCGAGAGGGCACCACTCAGCCTGCAGGAGAGCTGTGCGCAGCCCAGGAGACGGGCAAACACGCTGGACTCGAGCCTCCGGTCAGCACAGCAGTCCTGCCCCCACAGAGCACAGGGAGCTCGGGTGAGCGGCCGGCTAGGGCTAGGGCTAGGGCTAGGGCTAGGGCTAGGGCTAGGGCTAGGGCTAGGGCTAGGGCTAGGCAGCAGCCGGGGAAGGCAAACCCCTGCATCCTGCGCTGCCCAGCTGACAGCAGCTCCAGGGGTGGTGGCCGTGTAATGGATGTAAAAGCTGCTGCCACTGTTGCTTTTAGGACAATCCCAGCTGTGCTCAGGGGCCTTTTAACGGTCACAATCAAGGCCAGGGACACTTTCAAGGAGCAAACTGCTGCACATTGGAGCCAAGTGTCCTGCTGGGCTCGGCCGCGACACCCCAGCTGGAAGGGAAGCAGAGACACCTGCTCCCAGCACTTTACCCCGCTGTGCGCAGAGCAGGCCTGGACCCTCACGCGCAGCCACCTCCCCGCTGAGCTGCAGGGCCCAAGGCCAGGGGACGCACCCTTGGATTTAAGGGATGGGGTAGTGTTTGAACCCCATGAGCCAGGGGGAGAAGCTAGACCGGGCCATAGGCTGAGGCCAAGCCCAGCTGTGTGGGGAATTCCATATTAAAATCAGCTGCAGGCTCAGCCCCGACACGCCCTGTGCTTGCAGGTGACAGCAGCACTCGGCCCTCGGGGCAGTTTAAGTGACATGACCGGGGTCCCTTCTATCTGCAGCCGTGACCCAGAACCTGAGCTCTGGTTTCGGTAGCCCCCTGCCCAGCCCCGGCCCTGGCCTGCTTGGGGAGGTGCAGCAGGACGGTGTTCTAGACAACTGCCCCGCGGCGAGCCATGCTGCCCCACACCCCACTGGGCCCCCGGAAGACTAGGTCAGTGCTCAAGCCAGGGGCTAGGAGCACAGGCAGGAGCCAGGCACTATCAGCACCCTGTGTACAGCTTCACTCTCACGACAGTCCCGGGACTCCGCACACTGGAGGGTGCGCGCAGACAGGCACCAGGTTCAATCCAGGTCCTGTCCGTACTGCAGGCCTGGCCGGCGTAGCTACGCAGGCAGAGCCCCCTCGTGGAGACAGCGGAGGAGTTCTCTGGCCAGCACAGCCGCCCTCCCTCCCTGAAGGGCACTAAGCCGACAAACACTCTTCTGGGGGCAGCTGCATCTAGCCCGAGCGTCCTGCCAGCACAGGCCCCTTGGCTAGGCAGGATTCGACGCACTCCTGGTCCCCATCGCTGTGCAGCGCAGGCTAAGCCGTAGGCCAGGACTCCGCGTACGGCTTTGCTGGTGCAGCGACACTGCTCTGCTAACCAACGCGCTCCTAGCGTGGCCCCAGCGCTGCTGCCAGTTCAGCTTAGTCCAGTTCCCTGGGGGAAGCCACTCACCTCCCAGACACGGCGGGAAGCCCAGGCCAAACACAGCCCCCATGTCTCCTTCCACCGGGTTACTCAGGATCCCCTCCTGCAGGCACATGGCCGCCTCGTTCACAAAGCGCGTCACCAAGCGCAGCTGGATGTCCTCGTCGGTGCAGCTGGAACAGAGCCAGGTTACTCAGACCACTGGGCAAAGCGGACGGGGCAGCCGGGGGCCCAGGCCTCGGGGACCAGCCAAGAGCAGGTGGGGTGGGGGGCAGGGCCCGAGGAAGCCACAGCTGGTGGAGTGGCATTGGGAGCTGCCTTCTGACCGGGGGAAGCAGCGAGGCCCAGTCGGATACCCAGCGGGGGGCCCACACCATAGGGCAGAGCTCTGCCAGGCCCCACACCGGGGCAGCCAGAGGAGACGTGTCAGGCCCTGCGACAGATCTGATTTCAGAGCGTAGCAGGTCCCAGCTGGAGGGGAGGGGACCATGTGGGGGGCTGTCTCCCGAGGTGCAGTACCAGTGTCCAGTGTAGTACGACCCCCCGCCCCAGGCAGTGGGCATTCCACAGGAAGACCCCCAGTGCCCTGTGCTACCAGCAGCCGCCAGTGACCCCCAGCACCCAAGAGAGGAGGGATGGCCAATTACACTGGAGATCAGCCAGTCTCAGAGGGACCAGTGCCAGCCCCCACCCCTAACCCTTTTGGGTTCAGACACCATCTACTTACACCTCAGGCCTGGAGGGCACCTTGAACTGTGCCAAGATCTCATCCATGCCGGAGTTCACGCTCCTGTTCTTCACGCCTTGCTGGTACACGTAGAAACCCTTCCCTGCCTTGCGGCCTGCCGGGAAGGGGGGGATGTCAGTCACTGGCTCAGCTGCCCCCCAACTGCCCTGGATCCCCTGGGTTGCCTGGGCCATACGGACGGCTAACCTGGTACGTGCTTCTCTGCTGGCACAAGCAGCAGGTACCTGTGGGACGAGAGGCTCCCCCACGCTCAAATGGCACCGGGAGCCGCTTCCCGGCCCTGCAGCGAAGGGAGGAGGCTGTCTGGATCTCAGCCCCCTGGAGACAGAGGGAAGGGGCAGGCGATCAGAGGAGGGGTGGTCAGGCGTATCTGCTGGGCCTCGCCAAGCAGCAGCCAGCACTGCCAGTCTCCACAGGTCTGAGCCTTGGAGACGCTTTGAGGCAGAGGAGAGGTGGGGCAACTGGCTTCCACGGCTCTGCTGACAGCAGATCCTGCCCCGAGTTTGTGTCTCATCAATGCTTAAGAGCAGGGGCCTGCTGGGGTCAGGAGACATCCCAAAATTAAGATCAGAGTGACCCAAGGTGTGATGAAGTGGGAATGTTCTTGCTGTGTGATTTGAATGCTGGGAAGGTTGCAGGGGAGTTTGGCTGGGACTGGCTGCACTGGGGAAGGGAGGACACCTGAGCATGTAACCTGAGACCCCAGGAGGGGGGTTGGAGGCCAGGTGACACCTCTGCCCGGGATGCTGGACAAAGGACACACAGGCTGGGGGAGGAGCCAGGGGAAGGCCAGAAAGGAGACAGCTGAAGGGATTTTCAGTTTGGAGCTGGCTGGGAAATAAAGAGGGGAGCCCCGACTAACAGGGCTGTGGCCTCCCTGGGGCCCCCAGATGGACCTAACTAGAGGGAGTCCTGTTGTCTGTACCGGCAGGGCCTGTCCTGGACTGTGTTCCTGTCGTCTAAATAAACCTTCTGCTTTACTGGCTGGCTGAAAGTCCTGGTGAATCGCAGGGAGCCGGGGGTGCGGGGCCTTGTCTCCCCCACACTCCGTGACCCAAGTGCAGCCTGTTGGCCAATCGCAGCCCATGTCTACAATGCAGCTGTCTTCATCCTTAATACAAAGATGTAGCCCACACAGACTACAGGTCCCAGCATCCAACACTCCCCGGCTGGCGCATTGTGGAGCAGTCAGCAGGGAACAGGCATCCCTGGGGCACGTCTGAGGAACAGTGGCCTCTAGTGGCCAGCAGTGGCTTTGTCACAGTCGCATCTCATGCGGCTCTAGGTGGCTGGAGCTGCAGCCCCTCCGGCTCCAGCCCAGGAGCAGGCGATCAGTAACTGGTGTCATCGGGCCAGGACTTGGAAGGGCTCAAGCCCCGTCCAGCAGGGATCGCTGCGTAAGCCCCGTCCAGCAGGGATCGCTGCGTCCCAGGGAACAACGGGAACAGCTTCGCTGGGCTCGAGCACAAGGGGGAGGCGGCTGCCGGGAGCCCAGCCCAGGGACCAGACCCAGGGAGGAGGGGCTGGCACCGAACAGCCCAGCTCAAGCGTTCTGGGGCCACTCACCTAAAAAGCCCTTCTCCACCATGCGCTTGAGCAGCTCCGCGTTCCCGCCCCCAAAGCGCTGGCCAAAGGCCTTGCCGAGATCCTCCGCCACGTGTGCGGCCACGTCCACGCCCACTTCGTCGATCAGGGTGGCGGCACCCACGGGAAAGCCGAACCCTGTGGAAAGGGCGTCCACCTTCCGGGGGTCAGCGCCTTCCTGCAGGGGGCAGAAGGGGGGAAGCCGATGAGCACTAAGGCCTGTGGCGATGCAGAGCCAGGCCCCACACGGGCCCCAGTGACAGAGCAGGCCTAGTACCTGCTGGTACATCACAGCTTCCAGCCTTTGGCTTCCACACCCTGCTAGGGAGCTGGGCAAATGGCGTCAGGACCCGCACAAGCCAAGGAGGTTTGTCAATAGCTGCTCCTGCTCCCAGCTGCAGCCAGGCAGAAGATTCCTTGGAGGGGGGGAGAAGAGGGGGCCCCCTCCAGGTGGCTCCCAATAGCCTGGGCGGCACAGCACTGCACTTTACTGGATCGATGGAGCACTGAGGAGCCCGTGTCCTGGGCTCTGCCCCCATTGTGCTAAGATCCTCGTCCCAGCCCCAAAGAAGTTAGGCCCGAAGGTAGGCTCCTAAACCTTCGTAAAGAGCTTGGCACTTTTGTTCCATCCAGTGATCTCATAAGAGCATCAGAACGGCCATACCGGGTCAGACCAAAGGTCCATCTAGCCCAGTATCCTGTCTACCGACAGTGGCCAGTGCCAGGTGCCCCAGAGGGAGTGAACCTAACAGGCAATGATCAAGTGATCTCTCTCCTGCCATCCATCTCCATCCTCTGACGAACAGAGGCTAGGGATACCATTCTTACCCATCCTGGCTAATAGCCATTTATGGACTTAGCCACCATGAATTTATCCAGTTCCCTTTTAAACGCTGTTATAGTCCTAGCCTTCACAACCTCCTCAGGTAAGGAGTTCCACAAGTTGACTGTGCGCTGCGTGAAGAAGAACTTCCTTTTATTTGTTTTAAACCTGCTGCCTATTAAATTTCATTTGGTGACCCCTAGTTCTTGTCTCCAGGCTTTACACAAATGGGCAAGCATCCCCCCGTTACACCAATGGGGAAACTGAGGCAGAAGATAACCAGCTTCCTAGGGCCTTCTATCAAGGCAGTGTTAGAGATGAAATCAGAACCTGCTACTCTCCCAACTCAAACCCTTGCTCCATTCAGGAGACATTTTGGTCACTCCATTCCTCCTGCCCGGGCTGAGGTCTATTCTGCCCCCTTGCTGTAGAACACTCTGCCCTGCCAGCCAGCGAGTTCAAAGTGCTCTGCGAGGTCTCATTAACTCTCACCCCTCCGAGCGGCAGCTGGCCCCCTCGGATAGGTGCGGAGCGGTTCAGTGACTTGCTCTTTCACGTGCGAAGTTTAAGAGCAGACAGCACCTGCGGGTCAGGGCTCAGAGGGGACTGCGGGCGGGAAAGTCCCACCACTTCTCTTCCAGGCAAACCCCTGGTTGAGCAACTGGGGGAACAGCAGCTTGGGAGTTGCCAAATGTTCTACCCAAGTTCACCAACTGAGCTGCCTGTAGGAGACCCCTGCGGCTGGACGCACGCTCAGACAATAACCCAGCACGCTGGCCGGGCGCAGGGTCATGGAAATGGAGCTCAGACGATCAAGGGTCAAGCTTTTGGAGATGGCAAGACAGTAATGACGTTCCTCTTTCCATCCTTCCCCGCTTCCTCTTTCTAACAATCCACAAGCCGCTCGGCTGGCTGGGATCCGTGGTTTGGTGGGCAAATTCCCATCCTCCCAAAACAGACACCCGGGGGTGAGGAGGCAGCCACGGAGTCCTATCTTCTAGCAGCACTGGGGCTGTAGTGGTCTGCCCAGTCCGGGAGACCCGGTGAGGACAGTTTCTCTACATACACCCTTCTAGGCCATGGCTGGGCTCTGGGCCAGCCTGACTTTGTAGGCAGAAGCAGGAGAATCTCATCTGCTTTAACACTTGGCAGCTTCTCTGCACCCCGGTGCTTTCCGGCAGCACACTCGATTCCAATACACACCTGGAGAACTCTGACCACCTCAGCCAGCATCGGCCCCAGACATCTGGTGGTGTAGAAACCTGGTCCATCCTGGGAGAGGCAAATGGGACAGCAAGGCAGGTTAGTGTCAGAAGCCCTGCAACCCCAAGCACCCCCTGCCTACTTAAACCGCAAGAACTGCTTCCTGAGCTAGATTTCAGAGCCTAGAATGCCGAGACACTAATCGCCCAGGATTTCCAGTGCTCTATAATCAACTCCTAGAATGGCTTGTTTTGACCCAAGTGGAAGATACAGGAATGTGGGACGCTCCTCACACCTCTGCTTCCTGCTAAGATCCTGAAATGTGTCATAGAATAGCGTCCAGAGACCTGTGGAGCTTGTGAGTCACCACCCCAGCTCTGCAGCGCTCAGCAGCAGGGTCCGTTCTCACACAGGGGTGGAATTCACAGGTCTGCCGGGGGCGACTAAGGAAGGGATGTGACCTCGCGGCAGCAGGCAGGGGAAGAAGATTAACACTCGCTCAGAGAAAAGGGGGAGTGTTCTCCAGAGACTAATGGTCACGGCAGAGCATTGCCACCAAGTGCAGACAAGTCCTGGCACTGCAAGGGGCCCGGCTCAGAGTCCCAGCCCCCTAATTTAATGGAAGGGGGAGCGACAAGGCCCAGGGTTTGACAAATGTATCCAACTCTTGCTAGTCCCAGACTTAGCCTAGTACCCAGCTCACACCCTGGAATTCAAAGGAACAACAGCGGCGTTCCGATTCGAGGGCACGGTCAGTCATTTAGGAATCCCTTAACTGGGGTGGTGCCGCACACCCCGTCTCTGGCTTCACTGCCCTCTCCCCACAGGTCACGGCACGGTTTCCTCTTCCGTGTCCCTTCTCTCTGCCCCTCCTCAGGCTCTAACTCCGCCCTGTTAGTCCAGATCTGCTCCCACTCCCCTCAGCCCTACGCTCAGGGACGTTTGTCATCTTAAGCAGCTAGATCAGGGCCTCGCTGCCCAGGGTAACCTCCTGACAGAAGCAAACCCACCCGGCCTGCAGCTCTTGGGACAAGGAGCGCCAGGGAGATTCTGACCCAGGCACCAGTCCCTGCTCAGGGTCCCACTTTGGATAGCAGCCTCCAGCGAGGCATTTGATACATTTGCAGCCCCCAGCCTCCTAAGAGCAGGAAAAATGGAGCACTCTTCCCCAACCTACCCAGGCCTCCATGGCTGCTGCAAAGGGGGCGGCCGGGAGGGTGTGCGCCCCTCCTGTACTCTAGTTCGCCCCATCCTCCACATTTGGGTTCTCTGCACTAGCGAACAGCTCCAGTGCATTTCAGCCCTGCTGCTTTCATACCAGCCTAGTCCAATTCCTGAGAGCCTCAACAACCTTTAGTAGTGGAGAAACTCAAACCCCTCCCCCACCTAGCAAGCCCGAAAGACTTTCACGCTCCTGGTTAACCTCTTGGTTCATCCAGCTGCCATCTCGGGCACCATCAGCGGTTTCAGGACCTGCCAGAATCTCAAGCAAGGGTACTTTACCTTGACTACAATGATGATCTTGCCCTGCTTGAGGCCGACAGCTACAGCGGAGGCAGCTGTGTCCTGGGAGGTCTTGTCCGTGGTGATAATTTCTAGCAGCTGCATCTTGTCCACTGGGGAGAAGTAGTGCATGCCGATCACCTGCCGGGAAATAAGGCACAGACCGGGCTTTTCAGCTCGACAGCGGACAGACTCTTGGTTTCAGGCAGATGCTGAGAGGGGTCTCCTTCCTGACAGCAAAAGTGTAACAGCTCTGAAGGGGGATTACAAGCAGGTCCGTACTATGGAACTGAACCATTTCAAGGCTTAACAATGTAGCTAGGGGCTTCATTCGACCCTATTTTTTTCCTGCAGGTGGTCAGCTGGCTTGTGTCCACTGCCTCAGTATGTCCATATAACCGTCCTCCAACCACTGGAGGTCAGCTGTGCTCAGGGGTTCCCAGGTACCTCTCAGGAGCAGACTGCTGGCGTGAATGGGCCAACTCACTGCATTTGGGGAGGAGACCGAAAGTTTTCCAAAGGCTGAGTCAGTCCAAGTGAAGACCCAAGTTGAAAAATGCTACGAACGTAGAGCCAGGAGGATGAAGTAATCACTCCATCAGCCCACCATGACCATGAACGTAACGTAACCAACGACAAACGCCTGTTGGATTCAACGTGTCCTGCTGACTGAGGGTAGCTATGCGAGACCAGCCACACACTAACTATGCTGCTTCCAGATGTGTGTGCGCTGATCCAATCGCCCAACGTCACCAATGTGCTCCCTACCTACCACCCTACGTCTACAATGGTGCCAGCTGCACCAGGGCAGGCAGCAGGGTTTGAGACACGTGATCAGGGCTAGTACAGGAACATGGGGGCCAACTTTTCAGAAGTGGCCACTGACCTTGGTGCCCATCTCAACACCCCTCGGGAAGGATTTTTCAGACGTTCTGAGCACTTATAACCACTACGCATGGACGGCTAGGTGTGGATGGATGCATCCAGTTCTCTGGAGGCGCTGCTATCCTGTTGCCCACAGATCATTTCGAACCCAGTGAAGGAACCGGGAACAGGCTGTATAACGCTCTGTAGAGGCTTCTCTGGGAGTTTGATTTTTATAGTGGATTTCAGGTGTGCAGTTTTCCATAGGGATACAGACTAGTTTTAGACAGAAGCCTTCAGTTGCTACTAAAACCTTAGGAGGGATTTGAAGTGGTGGCCTGGGAGCAGAGCTGTGTTTGATTGTTACACCAAGGACAGGGTCCCTACTTTGGTTTAAAGTTCTAGGAAACGTAACGAGAGGGAAAAAGCGAAGCCTTTGAGATGTCCGAATGGAGATGTTCTTTTGTAATCTTAACTTCAGTGGCCAAACACTGACCAAAATATCACTTTAAAAGGTCCATTTCCATTCTCACACAGGACTCAAACTTGGCTTTTTTAAAGCTAATATAACACTCCCTAACAAGCCAGGGTTTGAAAGAAAAAGGACATCAGCGTTTTGCAGTCTGGAGGCAGCAGGTTAGTGGATTGAACATGGCGCTCGGAAGCAGGAATCTTTATCCTCTGAACATAAGAGCAGCCATACTGGGTCAGATCAATGGTCCATCGAGTCCAGGGGTAGGCAACCTATGGCACGGATGCCGAAGGCGGCACGCGAGCTGATTTTCAGTGGCACTCACACTGCCCGGGTCCTGGCCACTGGTCTGGGGGGCTCTGCATTTTAATTTAATTTTAAATGAAACTTCTTAAAACATTTTAAAAACCTTATTTACTTTACATACAACAATAGTTTAGTTATAATTATAGACTTGTAAAAAGAGACATTTTAACGTTTTTAGAAGGTATGACTGGCACGCGAAACCTTAAATTAGAGTGAATAAATGAAGACTCGGCACAGCACTTCTGAAAGGTTGCCGACCCCGGTCTAGTCTCACGACAGTGGCTGCTGCCAGATGCTTCAGCGGGAACGAACAGATCAGGGCAATTATCAAGCAATCTAGCCCCTGTTGTCCAGTCCTAATGTCTGGCAGTCAGAGGCTTACGGACACCCAGAGCATGGGGTTGTGTCCCTGACCAGCCTGGCTAATAGCTGGGGCCCTACCAAAAATCACCGCTATGAAAAATGCACCATGAACCGTGAAATCTGGTATCCTCCCTGTGAAATCTGGTCTTGTGTGTGCTTTTACCCTATCCTAATACAGGTTTCACAGGGGAAAACCAGTGTGTCTCCAAGGGAGCATCCTGACCCACAGGAGAGTTGCAGGGTTATTTTAGGGGGCTGTGGTATTGCCACCTTTACTTCTACGCTGCCTTCAGAGCTGGGCAGCTGGAGAGTGGCAGCTGCTGACTGAGGACCGAGCTCTTCAGGCAGCAGCACAGAAGTAAGGGTGGCAATACCATACCATGCCATCCTTACTTCTGCGCTGCTGCTGGTGGCGACTCTGCCTTCAGAGCTGGCTACCGGCCAGCAGTTGCTGCTCTCCAGTTGCTCAGCTCTGAAGGCAGCAGCACAGATGTAAGGGTAGCAGTACTGCAACCCCCACCCCCTCCTTTTTGGGTCAGGACCCTACAATTACAACACCGTGAAATTTCAGATTTAAATAGCTGAAATTGTGAAATTTACGATTTTTAAAATCCTATGACTGTGAAATTGACCAAAATGGACTGTGAATTTAATAGCCACTGATGGACCTTATCCTCTCCACTCTAATCTCAGCTCAGCAACTGCGCAAGCCACATGACCTCCCTGCTACCTTCCCCTCTGTAAAGCACGGCTAGGTACATACCTACCACCTCACTGGCGGAGACGGGTGAAGGGACTAATGTCTGTTCACTGCTTTGGACATGGAAAACACAACAGCGCTGGTTATAAAGAACCACCAGATGTTGAGTGAATTCCCTGTGCTGCAGACTGTATTTTCTGTAGTTGCTACAGTGATGATCTGAATTTAAGTGCAAATCGGTTCCTTTCCGGACACTAATTAGAGGTAAGTGCAACCCTCCCATAGGAACATCGTTTACGTTTAGATCATTCAGTTCTGTGGCCTATTTGACTAATGCAGGCGTGTAGTCAGGCTGTCACCTTCATGTCCACTGGAAGCTACACTTAGCACTAACATCTGCCTAAGACAGAGGCACCTTGTATGACAGCTGCAGACCACAGCACTAATTAAAGTCTGTTAATTACTGAACTGATTTCCTATTGGTTTTCCATAAAGAATCATTACACGGGCAACTTATCCAGCAAGAGGAAGGGGAGGCGGAAGCTCATTTGCAAGTTTGGATGAACAATCTGCATTTCAGATGAGCTGTTACTGTGGTAAGTATAACTGAGACTGGAGGAGAGGAATTACTCTTGGTACAGACGGCTCATTCAGCTCAGGCCTCGAGCAGAACTCCCTTCACCATGTCCCCAGATCCGCCGCAGGCTGAGCCGGCAAGCCCGCTACCACTGGGGGTAATATCCTTGTAACCTGGCCCCACATAATGGGAATACCCCCATTGCTCAGAGGACTGTGAGCCCCCAGGAGGCAAGGGAACCAGCTGAAACCATTTGAGCAGCTCATCACTTTGGTCCTTGGACCATGGTTAATACATGCCCTCAGAGCACGCTCTCTCCTGCAACTCAGCAAGGATTGACTAAGTTAAGACAAGACATTTTTTCCCCACCCTCAAATCAGTTTTGTGGCTCTTTTTAACCCCCTCTCCGATTTTCTAACAGTTTTTCAACTGTTGACACCAGAACTGGAGGCAGCATTCTAGTACCTGTCTCAGCAATGCACAAAAAGTCAGCTCCCCACTATCCACAGGTTGGTAAAAAACAGTAACGCAAAGCACTGCCCTTGGGAGCTCATGTTGTGTCGTTCCATGTTCCAAACATGTACTGCGCAGTCCCACCTGCACCTCCCCAGGAGTGCCTGGCTCCAACAGCAAACCCAGACTGGAAGTCACGTCCCACTGGCATTCGCAGCTCTGTCCCAAGCTGCTACGTTTGAACTGTGGGAGGGACTCTGGAACTCACCTTTTCCGGCCTTTTGCTAGCAGCAGCAATTTGACTGATTGGGAGAGCAGATGTGTTACTGGCAAAGATACAGTGAGGAGGGACCACCTAGGGAAACAACAGGCACCATAAACAACGTGTACAAGCATCACAAGTGACACACTTTGTGGCAGGTAGTTTGGACTCAAGGCTTCAGCAGCCCCTTCAGGACTCCTAGCACCACTGTGCATTTCTAGCACCCTTCCCCAAAGGATCTGAAAGCTCTTTAAGACGACAGGGAATGGAGCCTCACAACACCCCATTAGGTAGGATAGTTTTACAGATATGGAAACTGAAGCCAGAGATGTTCAGCAACTCCAACTCACTGGCAAAGCCAGATCTCACTTCCAGCCCTGAGCTGGGACTGCCAACCCCAGACTTCCTCCGCCAAATGCACTGCTCCTGCAATTCGACGAAACTATTCCAGCCCTGGGCCCGCAGGGCTCTGCCAACACACCCCAATCAGGTGATCAGATGCCACTGCAATGGGCCCCACGCAGGAACAGAGACCAGTTCCTTTAACACAAATAGAGTAACTCGCTGAAGCCCACCCATTGGTGGCAATGAATATCAAGCGGGGAAGCAGCCAGTTTGTATGGGGCAGTAAACAAGGGATTCAGGAGTGATGGGGTAGTTGAGATGCCCCCATTTGCACTTCAAACCCCTAAGAAAGACTTTTCAGCAACTCCCAGAAGGAGGTGGAAAGCCAGACAACAGCAGGCACAACCCTGCCAAGAGAGCTGATGGGACAGACCTGGGAGAGTTCCCTGCAGCCCTCCCCTGCACTGAAGTTCGATAGCTAAGAGTAACCTCCTCCGGGCATCATACAGAGCAGCCCTGGTAGGAATACGGGCAGGATGGAGCAGGCTCTGCCATACACGTGCCACAGCTGTTTGGAGATGGGAAAACTCACCGCTTCCACCTCCTTCAGCACTTTGTGTTTGATGCTGAGGTCCTCAAACACAGCTTCGATCACCATGTCGGCCTTGTCGAAGCCCTTGTAATCCAGCTGCCCCGTCATATTACTGAGAATCGTGTCCCTCTCAAAAGAGGTCAGGTTCTTCTTCTTCACTTTGTCATTCAGCCTGGAGAGGAGGAGGAGCTTGGTCAGAGCAGGCCCAGTGGGTCGAGCACAAGCACTAGCAGCGCACAGCATACCCTGGGTGTCAATCCCTCCCTCCCAGCCAGCAGGGGGGGCCCTTTTACACCTGCATCAAATCCAGCCACGGATCACTGGCCCATCTATTGGCTGTTAGAGGGATGCTCCTCTGGCAACCTGGGGGGCTGGCAAGTGCCCCCCGATGCAAACAGTGCTGCTTGCGGGGCAAACCAAATGCTTGCGTCATCCTAATGCTTGGGAGCGTGAGCATCATGTCTGGAGCCTCCGGGGGCACATGGGCAGGAGGAGGAGGAACCCGAAACAAGGATTTACAGCCCCCGATTCCTTACCAGGCTGGTGCTGGGCAGCCCAGGTTTGCTCCAGCGAACAGCTGAGCTCTCTCTAGCCACACAAAGCGAAACCTGCCCTGGCAGCAGTGGGGGGGGAGCTTTGGGGGCGGTGACTCAGAACAAGTACCTGCTAGCTAACTCCCTCCAGAGGCCTGCGGGTCACAGGGAATGCTGAGGGGGACAAGCCCATACCCCCCCCTGCAAGTGGAGACACATGGCGCAGCCCATATTTGGCAAAGTGCCCTTCAGAGGTAGGTCAGTCTCACCCATTGTTCTCGAAGCCCCACCAGGGTCGTGCTACAGGCCTCTACACAGCTGTTTATATTCAGTGCTACAGCCCGGGCCAGGCACAAGGAAGATGCCTGGGGAAGCAGGAACGCCAAGGCATGATCAGGGCAGCATGTGTGATGCTCGTGCCAAGCCAGCCGTTTAACTCCTTTGTTCAGTCGCACACCCCAGAAAGAGCAGTGTCCTTGCACCGCGTGGGGTAGCTGTAGGAGCAAACGCCCACTCTGCCCCGGTGACAGGAGAGGCCCCTTCACAGGAGCCAGGCTTCCAGGGAGTGGATGTGCCAATCATCTCTACTCAATGTGCAAAGACAGAAGTACTTGGCCTAAAGGAGGCACCAGCCAACCCAGCCCTGCTTGTTTGCAGCTCACGTACCCTTTGAAGACCTGCTGCTGTCCCTTGCCTAGACCCTGCAGCGTCGTATCCTTCAGAATGGTCTTCAGCCCCTTATCCACAGACACCTGGGCAATCCCAGCTCCCATCAGCCCTGCTCCCAGCACAGCCAGGGTCCTGCAGCGAAAGGGGAGGACACATTAGCAATCTGCTTTCATTGGTTAAATGCATGATAAAAACTAACCCCCAGAGGTAAATCCTACACTTGAGTACTGCCTGACCGGGGAGCACCCATATTGAAGGATCTGCCTAACGCTGATGGGGTTCCTCGTCAGAAGCTGTCCCAGGTGCAGGGAACGAGCACTAATCTGCTATTCTACACCAGAGAGAATTACCTG
The DNA here is from genome assembly GCF_020497125.1 of Mauremys mutica. Taxonomy (NCBI): domain Eukaryota; kingdom Metazoa; phylum Chordata; order Testudines; family Geoemydidae; genus Mauremys; species Mauremys mutica. The sequence continues at coordinate 5,014,774 of NC_059074.1, forward strand.
CAGTCTTGATTTTCTCTCCCCAAGCAAAGACACCCGCAAAAACCTCACTGCAGAGTAACAGGAGGAAGCTTTTCAGTGACTGCTCTGAGGGCTGCTGTCCATTCGGCAGCCGCCATGTGACTGGAAGGCCCTTTGGCAGTCAGATCTCCTAAGCCCTGCACGCCAGCGTGACGTTACTGACGTGACCTGGGACCGTATAGATCCTGGTTGCAACCAAAGTCCTGTAGTGGCACCAAATCTTGTCTAAAGGGGGTCAAACAGGGTGTCTAAGCCAAGGTTCTGGGTTGCTGGTTATGGTTATGCTGTCTGTATGCAGGTGTCATTTTTGTATTTAAAGATATAAGTATTGGCTCTGTCCTGTCTGTATTTCAAACTTGTGCTGTGCTTCTGGGTGACACCCCAGACAAGTTGCTGTTAGCTCCAGGGCCCGCTTTAGGCGGATTCCCCGGATCCCCCGCGCCTTAGGTGCCTTTAAAATTTTTTTTTAAAAACTCACCAGGTGGCGGTCTGCTCCGGGGGTCTTTGGCAGCATGGGGGTCTGCTACGGGGGTTTTCAGCAGCACGGGAGTCCTTTGGTGCTGTGGAAGACCCGGAGTGGATACCCCGCCGCCAAAGTGCCACCGAAGCCCCGGACCACTGCCGGGTATTCGAATCGGGTCCCGCAGTTCATAAAGCCGGCCCTGGTTAGCTCTGCCTAGCCTGCTTGATGGCCCATTAAGGAACATCAGCTACACAGTTGACCCATGGAGAGAAGGCAGACACGCCTTGTGACTCAGCAAAGTCCAGGGACTGGCCCATGTGACTCCAGACTCCATTTTGCTGTAATTTTCCACAGTAAGAACAAAGAGGTTCTTACACCTGGAAAAGCCTAGAAAAGGCTGATGCCTCATCTCCATCTTGTCTTCAATCCTGCTTCTTGCCTCTGGAGGGACTTTGCTACAAACTGAAGCTCTACACAAAGAGCTGAATGACCCATCCCAGCTGGGGATGTTCCAGAGACTTGATTTGAACCTGCAGTTTACTCCATCACTGCTACAAGCCTGAACCAAGAACTTTGCCATCACTGTATGTAATTGATTCCATTTAACCAATTCTAGCTCTCATCTCTACCTTTTTCCCTTTATGAATAAACCTTTAGATTTTAGATTCTAAAGGATTGGCAACAGCATGATTTGTGGGTAAGATCTGATGTGTATATTGACCTGGGTCTGGGGCTTGGCCCTTTGGGATCAAGAGAACTGTTTTCTTTTATTGGGGTGTTGGTTTTCATTTCATCCCCAGGATGAGTGGGACTGGTGGTGATACTGGGAGACTGGAGTGTCTAAGGAAATTGCTTGTGTGACTTGTGGTTAGCCAGTGGGGTGAGACCAAAGTCCTCTTTGGCTGGCTGGTTTGGTTTGCCTTAGAGGTGGAAAACCCCCAGCCTTGGGCTGTAACTGCCCTGCTTTAAGCGATTTGTCCTGAATTGGCACTCTCAGTTGGGTCCCGCCAGAACGGCGCACATTTGTCCCCGCACATTCTTTAGCTGATGCCACAGCCAGCCATGTCCACACTGTAACTACTGCTGGATACATGCCATAAGCTAAAGACACCTAGGAATCCACACAACAATCCAGAATCAGAGAGAAAGGCCCTTACAAGAGAGACTGCTGCAGCTCCTGTAGTTCCGTTACCAGCTGATTTAAGGGCTGCACAGCAAGAGATCACTCACTCCTCCTAGCTGGGCCCGGCCTCAGTGTGCAAGAATCAAACTCTTGTTTTTCAGGTCACAGGGTGTGTGTAACTGGTCCAACCTCCCCAGGCAGCACATCTCTGCAAGATGCAGCAGCACCCTGGGTATATTCATCCTGCGTACGACCCTTGCGGGCCATGGAGTCCCACACTATTCTATAATACTCAGTCCCGGTGCCTAACACTCCTATGCAAAACACACTCATTTCTAGCCACCATTAATGACTCTTCTTGGAGCAGCTAGTCCTGGAACCCCAAGGGGAGAGGCAAGTCTTGATTTCGTTCTAACTGGAGCACAGGATCTGACCAAGGGGTGAATATAGCTGGCCCACTTGGTAATAGCGACCATAATGTAATTACATTTCACAAACTCTCCACAATAGCAATCAACTTCAAAATGGGGAACTGCACAAAGATGAGGAGTCCTTGTGGCACCTTAGAGATGCTGAAATAAATGTGTTAATCTCTCAGGTGCCACAAGTCCTCCTGTTCTTTCTGCGGATACAGACTAACACGGCTGCTACTCTGAGACAAAGATGAGGGTTATTACAGGAAAACAAAAAGGAACAGTCACAAGAATGAAATGCCTGCAAGCTGCATGGAAACGACTTAAACACACCACAACAGGCTCAAACTAAATGTATACCCCAAATTTAAAACAAAACAGAAGAGGACCAAAAACTGCCACATGACTAAACAGAGCAGTTAGAGGCAAGAAGACTCCCTTTAACAAGTCAAATCCGACTGAGGAAAATCAAAGGGAACAAACTGCCACGTCGAGTGGAAAAGTACAAACACAAACACTGAAGTATCTCCGAAGCAGGAAGCCTGCCGAGCATCAAGGGGGCCACTGGCCAATGAAAGTGCTACAGGAGCACTCAAGGGAACGACCTGCAAACCACAGGGGAGTGAGAGGCTGGCAGCCAACGTACCAGCTCACGCCAAGGCCCCCAGGCCTCACTGAACACTGACGAGTGCCTCGCTGGGAACCAGTCCGGTGGAGTCTGCGCGCGACTTAAATCCTGCTGCTGCTATTATGGCAGCGGATCCCACGGGATCCCAGTCCTGCTGCAGGACTCTCCACTAGTCCCAAGCGGGGCCCTACAGTCTGGCTCACGTATGTTAGTATTGTTAAAAATAGATATTTGAGTTACACAGGTGGAATGTTAATACTGGCATTGTACAAATCCCCTTTCCATCTGCATGCCAGGTGCTAAGAGAACATTTAAGTGTTTGCACTGGAATATAAAAGTGTTTGTTAAGACTGTCGATTCCCCCAGTCAGGGGAGACGCATTGCCAAGGAGTTTACTACCAGAGGTGTTCTCCTCTCCCCCCACAAAAAGGTGCACAGACACTAGACAAGCCATTGTGGACAGAGAACTTTGTTGATGGCTTCTCCCACACCACTGAGGAGGCAACCAGCACAAGCCCACATCCCGTCTTGAACACTGCGGGGAAGGGAATACAAATCTCTGTTAAGGAGAAATTGGTCACTTTAAGCTGTCTGGACTCTGAAGGGCAAAGATTTCTAAACAAAAGCAAGAGATCCCCAACCTTCTTGGCTTGGGTTAGCCCTAAAGGACATAACAGCTTGCGTATTATAGAAGCTTCTTCTACCTTTTGAACTTGAATGTACCTCATTTGTGTATGTTACCTGCTTTAACCTGGTAAATAACCCTCATTTCTTTTTCCTAGTTGTTAAACCTTTAGTTTGTTACAGGATTGGCTGCAAGCATTGTGTTTGGTTTGAGATCAGAGTACAAGTGACCAGGGGTCAGTGACTGGTCCTTTGAACCTGGGAGTAACCTGTGAATACTGCTGAGATTTCTGGTGTAAAGGACCATCTCTCACCAAGCCAAGCTTGCCTGCGTGGCAAGACAGACCGGAATACGCAAGGGGACTGTCTGTGGCTCACTATTAAGGCCGTGCTAGTGTCTGAGATGTTCACACTGGTTACTCAGTTGGTGCAATCTAAGTATACAACACAACCAGTTTGGGATCCATGCCCTGTTTCTTGAGTCTGCCCTGAGGCTGGCACTCACGGTCGTAAGCCACTCCAGACAGCATGACAGACAGCATCATCCCAAGGATCTTCCTCTATCAGAGTCTAGGGCAGGGGGTCAGCCTAAAGTTGACTCAATAGGCAGCCGGAGGCACATGTTAAACAAGAGCAAGTTACAAGAACCTGTGTGCGAATTTCACGATCGCTGTGAGAGTCAATGCAACTCAAGCAGCAGACAATCCCTGGGAAGACAAAGCTCCGAGTAGGAACGCTGGTTAACCTCAGGGCAGATCCCAGCCTGAATACATTTCTGTCTGACAGAAGTAACCCAGCCAAGGCTCACCCAGAAAAACGTTATCACCAAGTGGGGAGACTATGTGCTGGTGAGAAGTCCGACCTTCCAGAGGACACTGGAACTGCCTTTTTGCCACACTCCTGAACAGAACTGGCCTCCATGTCGGACCCGACTGGCTAGAAGAGTATGAATAGGTCTAAGATTCTCTTTACTGCCCTTTTAACCAGTCTGTGTTTAACTTACTTGACCTCTTGATTTGGTGCCCCAAACTTGTTCTTCTTGCACTGCACCTGCCCGTGGTAGAGGCCCGTCAATGCCTTGGACTCTGCAGTCATTGCAAGTTCACCAAATTTCTGAATCAAGTGGGAAAGGAAGTCAGATGTTTTGGCCTCTTGATTCAACAGTTCCAGCATTTTTAGCATGTACAACAGGACAAAAAAAAAATATGCTAGCATTCCAGATCAGTGCAGACATCCTAGAGCCGTGCAAGCAGGTGGGGTATTGCCATCCATGGCGAGAGTACAGAATAGCCAAACCTCCAGAGGGAGAAAGGAACAAGGGATTTCCTTTCTGGGTGGGAGGGAGATAGCTCAGTGGCTTGAGCACTGGCCTGCTAAACCCAGGGTTGAGAGTTCAATCCTTGAGGGGGCCATTTAAGGACCTGGGGCAAAAAATCTGTCTGGGGATTGGTCCCCCTTTGAGCAGGGGGTTGGACTAGATACCTCCTGCGGTCCTTTCCAACCCTGATATTCTATGATTCTATGACCTCCTCAGAGCCATAGAACACTAGTGCCTCCATGGTGACCCATCAAGTTCCAGTAGCCTCCCCACACCAAGCAGAAGACTGCTCTTTCAATGATATGATTTCCTGTAGTTAGCATTATCTATGGCTTCTGAAGAGCATGCGCTTCCTCCACCCCTTGGCACAATGGTAATAGATTATATAGCCAGAAGGAGCCACTGATCTTCTAATCTGGCCTTCTGCAGACCACAGAACTTCTCTGATTCTCCTCTTTTGTCTGACATTGCCGCCATTGTGATGAATGAGGGTGCCTGCTGGAAACCTAGAAAGAACAGGAGTACTTGTGGCGACCTTAGAGACTAACAAATTTATTTGAGCATAAGCTTTCATGGGCTACAGCCCACTTCATCAGATGCATGGACTGGAACATACAGCAAGATGATATTTATACACAGAGAACATGAAAAGGTGGTGCCACAAGTACTCCTGCTCTTTCTGCGGATACAGACTAACACAGCTGCTACTCTGAAACCTGCTGGAAACCTGATTTCAGTCTGTTTCCTGTCCTGCTTTATTCCTCCACCCCATGTCCTTTCTTCTCAATTTGTTGTTCTTCCTCCATTCTCTGCACACTGCTCACAGATGGGACATCCGCTTGTGGCTCACGTACGCTCTGGCTGTGTAGCAGAGTGCCAGGAGAGCAGTCCACAGGCTGCTGCCTCAGCTACTCCTGTGGCCAGCTGCATTAGGAGCTGCTCTGCCACCGGGGGAGGGTATATGCTCATCGAAGGACGGGCTCAGGCTCATACACCTTCCTGCTCCCTGTGGTTCCCAGAGTAACTGGAGAATCATCCTGGGAGGCACCACAGTAAGGACCCTACTCTCTTTATGCACTTGAAGCAACAATTTACATCCCTTTGTAAACCAGTTTCTACTCTTATCGAGCAGACACAGGCTGCTCTCAAGTCAGTGGTTTGGAGAAGCTGGTGAGCCAGCTCCCCAGGCTTTGGTCGGAATAACCCCTCAAGCTTTGCTATTTAACAAAACAAGGAAGCAGGAGGACAAGAAATGCCAGTCTGGTTAAACAGCAAAGCTCCTGGTGTTACTCAAGCTGGAATCCAACTCCAGGGAACTCAACACAGTTCACACTACAGGAGGCAATGTGCCAAATTCACTGTGAAGGGCAAAAAGCCAGAGACAAAACAACACAAAAATCTTTAAGTATATTAGAAACAGGAAGCCAGTAAGAGAATCTGCAAGTCTACCTATCCCTAGGGGGAAAGAGGAGTAATCAAATATAAAACTATGCTGGTGAGCAGAGTGATTTTCACACCACTCTTCAGAGGGTGCTGGGCAATCTACCCTGGACTGCTCTTTCAGATCAAAGCACAAGAAGAGTTTGTTCCAGCACCACCTCACAGTTAGGAGGCCTGTGTCACCAGGAACAGACAAGTGCTGCAGAAATAGAAACTTTCCAAAACAGCTACTGTGTCAGGACTGGAGGGTCAAAAAAGGCACAGGGGCTCCTGGGAGCTCGGATGTGAGCCCTACTTCAGTACCAGGGACCCAGGTTGAAGTGATTACAAAAAACACCCCCAGGTTAACAGCATATGGGACTAGCCAGTACGACTTCTACAAAGGAAACCTGGGCCTCACTAATCTCGTAAGATTTGTTGAGCATGTCCACAAAACAGAACTGAATAATTTGGACTTTCAAAGAGACTTTGACAGAGTCCCCCCTGAGGCTAGTAAGGAAACCAAGTGGCCATGGGAAGGCACACGGTGAAGTTCTGACTCAGACTGAAAACTGGCGGAGACAGTAAAAGTGGCCAGCTTTCAATATGGCAAAAGGTTAACAATGGGATGCCCCAAGGGTCTGTACTAGGGCAGATGTTAAATATTAATGACCTGGAAAATGGGATGAACAGTGAGGTGGAAAAATGTGCAGATGACAAAGTAAGTAGGTTAGTCAAGACTAAAGAATGAAGGACGTACCCAACCTAGGTGAATGGACAACATGGCAGAGGAAATTCAGCAATGACAGGATACAAGGTCATGGAGGTTGGAAGGAATCGTTTGAATTGCTCATTCACTTTATTGAGTTCTAAATTACCTGGAACTATTCAGGAAAAAGACCTGGGCATCACTGTGGACAACTCTAGAAAAACCACCTGCCCAGTGCAAAGCAGCGAACAAAAAAGGAAACAGTGTTAGGATGTAGAAGGAAAGGAACAGAAAATAATGAAGTGATAAAGCCATTATGTAAGTGAGTGCTATCCCATCGCCCAGAAGCCTGTGCTTCGTTCAGGTTAGCCTGTTACAAAACACAGGAACAGAAATAGAGGGATCCGAGACAGGTGGGGAAAGACTTCCACATGAGACTAGGATTCGAACGGTTTAGACACGCCAGAGGAACACAAAACAACAAACGGTGCTGAGTAGATACTGTAAATCAGCACGGCCATGTATCTCATACAACAAGAATGAGGGGACAGTCAGTGAAAGTGAAAGGACAATGTTAAAAGATCAAAGAAAATACTTCACACAATACAGTGGCAGAGGCCAAAAGCATCACAGGGTACTAAATGGGATTAGACATTTGTATAAGCTAAGACAGCCTAAGGGAGGTTAGCCCTAACCACTGACAGGGATTAGGAAGCAGCTTGCTTATGGGCAAGTTATTCTATAAATGCCCACTAGGGGGTTTCTTGCAATCTTCTTTGAGGCACCTGGTACTGGCCACTGTCAGACAGATACTGGACAAGACAGACCGCTGCCCTGATCTGGTATGGCAGTTCATGCCCCCACTTCTGTCTCTGGCTGTGATCTCACTATGAACACCTGCCTGCTCTGCTAGAAGACCACAGCCATTATGACCCAGGAATAGGGGGCACCTTAGCCAGACCTGTGAATATTTGACTAAATTCTCTCGTTGGTTTAAAATGTGAACATGTGCACGGAGATGGAAGATACAGACCCAATTCCACACAGAGCAGCAGCACAGGGTCACAGGATGGGTGCCCAACGCTACCCCCTCCTGGGCTGTCCCTTTAAGAGCATTCCCTTGTGCAAAGCTGAAAGTAAGTTTGAGGTAAATATGCCTCTGAAGGATAAAAAGAGTTCCACAGTATGTTTACCTGGGATTCAGTGAGGTAGCCGGCTTCACTCCCCTGCTCCAGGCCAGTCTTTACAACCTACATGCAGAAGAGAGACAGTGAAAATGGGCCATTTCATACATTATGTTCTCTTTTGGGGACAATATATTTAGCACCAGGAAGAGCCCTTCCTGGCCAGTTCCATTCATGAGATTCTCTTTGAACTCTTGCACGTCTGTTCCATGTTCTTCTAAGCGAGCTCACAGCAACATATTGCTAGAGCAGATCTCAATGGTGGGGCATTCAAGTTGCCAGCAGTCTAATTTGTGCACCGAGCTCCTAGAATCTGGAATGACTTCAGTAGGGTTGTGCCCAACACGGGGGCTGGGCTAACTGGCACTCAGGAGCCAGCAGGAGCAGCTTGAAGCGGCTCCCAGAAAGAGGTCTCTGCTATGAAAAGTTTTACAATAAGAGGACATTGAAGGCAAAGTTTTCAGCTGCACCTACGGAAATCAATGCTCCAAAGGATTTACAATCACGTTCTCTAGCTAGAGATGGGGTGAGAATGGTGCAGGAGCTGCAGTTGAAAGTTTCATGGAGGAAGTGTCTTCTCTCTTATCTATCCTCCTTCCCTTTACTGTGGTTCTGGTGTCCCCCACAACCCGAATATTGGCACATTTGTATTTGAGCGGGGATGTGTTTCCTTTTGGAAACACTTGTGAATTCCACTGAATCTGATGCACAAGCTGCTCTGGCCACTAACTGGACAGACCTCTGATTAGCCCCTTAGCCGAATCCTCACAGCAATTTCTGGCCTGATTAAGCGCAAGGGGAAGACCAATCTCCCTCTGCGTAAGGCAATTATTTGTATTATCCTAGCCCCAGGAGCCCCAGTCATGAACCAGGACCCTGTTGTGCAAGGTGCAGCCCCAGAGAGCTCACCGATCTCACCCAGATGAAATGTTTGTGTCATGCGCCTCAGGTGGGGGGTTACCTCAATGATTTTCAGGGGAGCAGGGTAGAGTCCTTTTGTCTGCTTCTGCACCCTTTTCTCCACTGTTTTGTAGATCTGCTGCCTCACAAAGGGAACAGACAGGGCATAGTCTGTCAGTTCTGCAAGAGGACACAAGGCAACACTTGGGCATACGACAGATCACCAAAGTCCAGCCCTGACATGGGCACTAGCTAGTTAGCTACCTGACCAGTGTGGATGCGGCAGCTCCGACTCGCTAACTTTCTATGGAAGGAGAAGAGAGGAGCTCACCGTAAACCCCGTTATTAGATACGGCTAGCACAGATCGGATTAGAGGGTCGGCCACTTAGACAGCTGAACTTTCTTACTATCCATTCCAGGGTGATAAATTCCACGGAGAGCCAAAGGCTGCTCCTATGAAATCAATGGCAAGCACTCCAATTGACTTCAGGGGAGCAGGGCTTCAGAGCGAGATTTAGCGGCTTCCTCCAACTCCATTAAATAAGGACTATAACCATGACCCACTTGTGGAAGTGCTTTTCTGAAGGGGATCACAGCCACGTGCAGGGCACAAGCTCGGATGCAAAGCACGGCCCTTACTGGCTAACCAGTGTGTATTGTGGGCAGCTACTGCAGAAGTTCAGCCAATGCCCCTTGGCCCCAACTCCTCACTCCCTACTACTCCCGTCCCGGGCCCTTCCACACAGCTCCGCCAATGCACCTTGGTTCTGAAGTGCAGCACGCTCTGCTCCTGACCGGAGACCAGCAAGCCTGCCAGGTCATGGGGCTGTCAGAGTGTGGCTACTGTTGGTTAAAACTAGGCCAATTTAATTCATGAGGGGTTTCTTGAAGATTTTGAAATCGTGTCTCTAGAGGCAGAAGTGAATTAACCCACAAATATGCCTTTAAGTTAAGCTTCGTTGCCTGCATCCCATGCACTTACTCTGGACCAGCCCCTTTTCCCTTTTGGGGGACACTGTCTTATTGGCTAGTCCTCTGGCAAAGTCAATCGCTACCTCCTCCATGTACTCAATGGTTCGTTCTTCTGGACTTTTGGTGCCTGGTCCTGGGAACACAGAAAGGATGGGTCAGAGAGGGGAATGCAGCCTGCAGGATTACATGATGGGGAGGTATTTTGTTAGAAACAGCTCTCCCTGGAAAGATGAGACCAAAGCGGACGCACGTCTGCTGATCTCTACAGCTCCACCCCAGCCCACAGAACTGTTTTATCAGAGATGTCAAGCACCAAAGAGTTGAGCAAACAGCTTTTAAGGAAGGCACAAAGCTGTAATTTAGCTTCAATACTATGGCATTTTCTGAGTAACACCAGTGCAGGTGGGCTAACGACCTTACAGGACTAGGCAGTGAGTATATTATCCATTGCTGGATGCAGTGTTGTAGCCAGACTGACCCCAGGATACTGGAGACAAGGTGGGTGAGGTAATATATTTCATTGGGCCTTCAAGCTCGACAGAGCTCTTCAGGTCTGGGAAAGGTACCCAGAGAGTCACAGCTAAATATGAGGTGGAACAGACTGTTTAGCATAAGTAGTTAACAGATTGTACCATGGATGTCATCTCCCTAGACACCAACATCCCTCACAGCAACAGCATCATCGCCTGCCTCAACAAGCTACAAGACAACGGACAACACTCAGATCTCCACCCCAAACATTTTCAACTCATCTGTTTCATCCTCACCTATCATAATTTTACATTCAACAACAAAACACTTTGTCCAAACCCTGGGAACAGCCACGGGTACCAGGATGGCTCCCCAATATGTCCACCTCTGCATGGGTCACCTTGAGGAAGGATGTCTGGAAAAAAATGCATCACAAAAGCGATGATGTACCTGATATATCATCAATGTATTTTCATCGTCTGGACAGATCACCTAGCCCCTCTCATAGAAATCTATCACTTCAACAACCACCACCCATCCATCCAACTCTCTAGAACACACATACACCAGCATCAACTTCCTAGACACCACAATCAGCTTCAGCAATGGAACCCTACAGACAACCATACACAAGAAACCCAGGAATCACCAAACTTATCTTCACTGATCCTGTAGCCACCCCAGACATACCAAGAAATCTGCTATCTACAGCCAGGCACTGAGATACCACAGAATATGCTTCACGGAGCAAGTCTGGGATATGCACCTTAACAAGCTGGTGGATAGAAAGCTGGCTAGATTGTCAGGCTCAACGGGTAGTGATCAATGGCTCCATGTCTAGCTGGCAGCCGGTATCAAGCAAAGTGCCCCAAGGGTCGGTGCTGGGGCTGGTTTTGTTTGACATCTTCATTAATAATCTGGAGGATGACGTGGGCTGCACCCTCAGCAAGTTTGCAGATGACAGTAAACTGGGAGGAGTGGTTGATACGCTGGAGGGTAGGGATACGATACAGAGGCACCTAGACAAATCAGAGGATTGGGCCAAAAGAAACCTCATGAGGTTCAACAAGGACAAGTGCAGAGTCCTGCACTTAGGATGGAAGAATCCCATGCACTGCTACAGACCAAATGGCTAGGCAGCAGGGACCAAATGGCTAGGCAGCAGTTCTGCAGAAAAGGACCGAGGGGTTACAGTGGACAAGAAGCTGGATATGAGTCAACAGTGTGCCCTTGTTGCCAAGAAGGCTAATGGCATTTTGGGCTGTATAAGTAGGGGCATTGCCAGCAGATCGAGGGATGCGATCATTCCCCTCTATTCGATATTGGTGAGGCCTCAACTGGAGTACTGTGTCCAGTTTTGGGCCCCACACTACAAGAAGGATGTGGATAAATTGGAAAGAGTCCAGCGGAGGGCAACAAAAATGATTAGGGGGCTGGAGCACATGACTTATGAGGAGAGGCTGAGGGAACTGGGATTGTTTAGTCTGCAGAAGAGAAGAATGAGGGGGGATTTGATAGCTGCTTTCAACTACCTGAAAGGGGGTTCCAAAGAGGATGGATCTAGACTGTTCTCAGTGGTAGAAGATGACAGAACAAGGAGTAATGGTCTCAAGTTGCAGAGGGGGAGGTTTAGGTTGGACATTAGGAAAACAAATTTTACTAGGAGGGTGGTGAAGCACTGGAATGGGTTACCTAGGGAGGTGGTGGAACCTCCTTCCATAGAGGTTTTTAAGGTAAGGCTTGACAAAGCCCTGGCTGGGATGATTTAGTTGGGAATTGGTCCTGCTTTGAGCAGGGGGTTGGACTAGATGACCTCTGCGGTCCCTTCCAACCCTGATATTCTATGATTCTGTAAGCTCAAAACCACCTTCAAACAAGGACACTCCATCCAAGAGGTAGACTGCATCATGGAATAGGCCACCCAGATACCCTGAGAGAACCTGCTTCAATATGGAAAAAAAACAACCTTCTGATCATCTCTCCCACACCAACACTGGAACCCATACTCGACGTGGACCACATCCTGAAAGAAATCTCTCCCAAACCCACTCTTAAAAACCTCCTAACCCTCTCCAAGCTCCCCACAGACCAGGGCATCCCAGCTCAAAGTAGCACAAGACCCTACTATAATAGATGCCAAACTTGTAGGCATCTCTGCACCATTATAATGATCAATACTCACACCCAACACAGCTTTCAGGATCCATGGGTCTTACCCAGGCTTGTCACAACAACACGTGACATACTTCATCCAGTGCACTAAATGCCCAACAGCAGCTATGCGGGTGAAACCAGACAGTCACTATGCTCTTGAATGAACTCAGACAAAACACAAAGACAAACACACCTCATCATCCAGGGGAGAACACTTTTTACAAAGCGATCACTCCACATCTGACTGCTCAGGCCTCATCCTCAAAGGAAACCTGCACAACACTTTCAAAAGATGAGCCTGGGAGTTTAAATTCAAAACTTTGCTAGACACTGAAAATCGTGGATTTAGGCCAGGTCTACACTACAGAGCTATGTTGGTATAACCATGTCGCTCGAGGTGTGAAAAATCCACACACCTGAGCAACAGTTATGTCGATATTAACCTCCCATGTAGACAGCACTATGTCAATGCGACAGCTTCTCTTGTTGACATAGCTATCATCTCTTGTGGAGGTGGATTTACTACGCTGGCAGGACAAGCTCTCTCCCGTCAGTGTCGGAGCATCTTCACTTAAGCACTACCGTGGTGCAGCTGCATTGATGCAGCTGTGCCAACGCAGCATTTTTAAGTGTAGACTTGCCCTTAAAGACAGTGGGTTTATGGCTTATCACATCAATCTGTAACCCACTATTTATCCTGTGACTGCAGGGCATTAACTGTCGACTTCACCTTGAATAGTCCATTTCAATGGGGGTTAACTACTTATGCCAAACAATCTGTCCCATCCTCTTCTCCCTCGCATTTAGCTGTGACATTCGGAGGGTTTGTCCACACTGGGAATGCTACAGTGGCCCTACTGTAGCGCTTCCCTTGGCGTCGGTAGCGTCCACGCTGGAGAGGTTCTCCTGTTGGCACAGGTAATCCACCTCCCCGAGAGGCAGTAGCTAGGTCAATGGAAGAGTTCTTCTGTTGCTCTAGTACTGTCAACACTGGGGATCAGGTTGGTTTAACTATGTTGCTCAGGGGTGTGGATTTTTCACACCTGAGTGACATAGTTAAGCTGATGTAAGTTACCAGTGTAGACCAGCCCTGAAGAGCTCAGTGTGGGCTCGGAGGCTTCTCTCTCACCGACAGAAGTTGGTCCAATAGGAGACATTACATCACCCCCCCTTGTCTCCTCAAAATTCATGGCACTTTCAAAATAAGCCAAGCTGATCTGGAGGTACAGCAAGGGAATATTTGCTCCTTTTTAAAGTCCAGCGCTATGCTGGGTAAGCGACCACACAGGGTTTACATCAAACTCACGTACACGCTGGGGCACTTGTAAATGGCAATTTACTGAATTAGAAGAAAGCTGACAGTGTTAAGCGAGATGAGACCGTGAGATGCGAGATACAGAAGCAAGGGGCCTTATCCACCTTTGGAAGACAGCATTTTCAGTTGAGAGTTTAAGAGGCCTATGCACTCCCTTCACCAGGTGTTGGCCCAAGGAAATAAGCACAATAATTGACATATGGCAGGACCAGCAGCTAAGCCCTGTTTTCAGATGCTTAAAGCTTTCTTGAGTTTTCACCTTTCAGGCTAAAGTTTCCCCTCCCCAATAAGCCACCAGCTAATAAAAGTCCCTCAGTGCAGGAATAGCAGAGATCAACAGATTTAGCACTTCCGACCCTGACTGCAGCTTGCAAGGCATCTTCTCCTTCTAACTGAAAGTGAATTAGCAATTTTGAGTGCCCAGAGCTCTGGGGTTCTCCTGTCACTGGAGAAACAGCAGATCACCTATCATTATGCAAAGCACAGATACTGCCCTGAAATCCAGGCCTTGGGATATCCATTACCTTTAATAAGAACAGCCATACTGGGTCAGGCCAAAGGTCCATCTAGCCCAGTATCCTGTCTGCCGACAGTGGCCAATGCCAGGTGCCCCAGAGGGAATGAACAGAACAGGGAATCATCAAGTGATCCATCCCTTATGGCCCATTCCCAGCTTCTAGCAAACAGAGGCTAGGGACACCATTCCCGCCCATTCTGGCTAATAGTCATTGATGGACCCATCCTCCATGAATTTATCTAGTTCTTTTTTGAACCTTGTTATAGTCGTGGTCTTCACAACATCCTCTGGCAAAGAGTTCCACAGGTTGACTGTGCATTGTGTGAAGAAATACTGCCTTATGTTGGTTTTAAACCTGCTGCCTATTAATTTCATTTGGTGCCCCCCTAGTTCTTGTGTTATGAGGAGTAAATAACACTTCCTTAGTTACTTTCTGCACACTAGTCATGATTTTATAGAGTTCTATCATATCCCCTTTAGCTGTCTCTTTTCCAAGCTGAAAAGTCCCAATTGAATTAATCTCTCCTCATACAGAAGCTGGTCCATACCCTAATCATTTTTGTTGCCTTTTTCCGAACATTTCTAATGTATCTTTTTTGAGATGGGGTGACCACATCTGCATGCAGTATTCAAGATGTGGGCGTACCATGGACTGATCACCTGATGTGCTTAATTAGTAAGACATGTTCAGTGAAGAATGCAGGATCTTATCCAAATTTATCTGCTCACAAAAAGGGCAACATATCCACCCTGAATTCTAACCTTGGCAAATTCGTTTAGCTTATGTAAAAAAAGCTATGCTCCCCACCCTGAATACACTGCACTGCAATTCCTGTTCCCTCCCAAAAAGCTGAGACTCTGGAAACCAGCACCCAGCCCAGATGATAAACTCTACATCCCATTCGATGAATGACAGCATCAAGGACTTCTCTACCCATTTATTCAAATTGGAGGAATTAATCCAAAGGGCAAAAGATTAGCCTCCTAAGTAGCTTTAAGACAATTCTCCAGTCTTAGCCTCTGACCTAGTGGATCAATCAATTGATCAACCAGCCCCATCCTCTTTGCTCTGTCAGCACGGATGTTCTTCCCAGTTAGCATCATGTCAAAGGCGGCAGGAAGTCCCACCTGGAAGGCAGACAGACAAGAGGGTGTCAGACCTGGAAATAGCCATGTGAAAGAAAGGGACTGTTCATCTTCTTCACTTACCATCTTTGGCAACCTCTGAGTGCCCCCTGCACCCGGCAGTAGCCCCAGTAACACCTCGGGTGTGCCCAACACTGTCTTCCTGTCCTTTGTAGCTATTCTGTATTGACAGGAGATGGCAACCTTGGACAGGAGACAAAAATATATCCAATAGAATAGCTCCCACTTCCAGACATCTCACTGGCAAAAATCCAAGAGCCCATCATACACCCCACGGACAACCTCTATGCAAGCAGAACTGCCTGGGACTCCCTCATTGTCTCCTCCAGCTCTGGGGATGGACATTGGGTCCTATGTGGGCACACAAATCCTTGCTACGCCCCAGCCAGGGTCCTTTAAAAATCACCTGGTTCTTACTGGCTAATCTCATTAAGTGCAATCAGAGGATAATCTTATTTACAGATTAACCCTGTGGCTCTGAAGATGGTATTTACCCCCATGCTGATACCAAGCCCAGACCCTTCACTAGATCAGTGAGATCTAGATAGCACAGAGACAGGCCAAGGAACATCACACACAGGCCCCGAGATTTCATTCCTAGCAATAACAATCTTGCGTTTAAACAATGCCTTTCATCCAGAGGCCCCAGAAGAGCCTTGCAATTTACAACCTTCAGGCTAACCACTTCCTGCCTACCACCCTCCTAGACTAGATCCTCTCGCCCTCCTATCCCCACTAGGGGCGCGCAGTAGCTATCTGACAGTGCGTAACACTAAACCGTTCAGACTAGGCTGTAACACAATACCCATCTGAAATGGCAAGGGAACTGTAGATCGGATGGGGACAATTACTCCAGGTGGGATTTGGCCCAGAGACCCATTTTACACCCCCTACTCTGACAAGTGGTCAGGACCTGAACTCTGTGGCTCATCTGAAAAACAGCAACTGCAGTAACATGCCCTGTAGCACAGCGCTACAGTATCGGTTCAACACCGGGTCAAAGCGCCATCTGCCAAGTCACCAATGTCTTGTGGCAGCTCTGGTGTTTTCCCTGCAGGCCTCCCATCCAAATACTGGCCTGGTCCATTCCTGCACTTAGATCAGATTGTCTCACAAGCTAAGCAGGATGACCATGCCAAAGACCTCAAATGCAACAAAACTAGGTCATTTACCATAAACAGAATTCAGCAGGTTTGCTGGCTGCCATGAGGCCTGAAATCCCATTTCTATCCTCTTAGGAATGCAGCTGAATTCTCCCAAGTATCCCAGAGCCCTCTGCAGCCTCATGCCAGAATGACAGCAGCATCTGCCCTGCAGCTCCCTCCAGTACCTCTAGTCCTCCTCCCAGGCAGGAACCACTGATGGCAGCAACTATGGGCTTTGGAGATTTTTCAAGTTTCTCAAACATCTTCTGTCCTTCCTGAGAAAGCTGCGTCACTTCCTGAACGGACTTGCAGGATTCGATCATACTGCAGCAGGGTAGAAAGACTGATCAGATTTGCAGAGCAGTGCCGAGAAAGCGTCAGTAAAGCAGAGAGTGCTTGACGCATGGTTTCCTACTCCCCACAGCTTTATTAAGAGATATGCAGGATCAGTATAACCCCCTAGCCCTAGACTGCCAAGTATCACGGAGTGTGGGGGAGACAAGGCCCTGCACCCCCAGCTTCCTGCGATTCACCATGACTCTCGGCCAGCCAGTAAAGCAGAAGGTTTATTTAGACGACAGGAACACAGTCCAAAACAGGTCTTGCCGGTACAGACAACAGGACCCCCTT
The DNA here is from genome assembly GCF_020497125.1 of Mauremys mutica. NCBI lineage: Eukaryota > Metazoa > Chordata > Testudines > Geoemydidae > Mauremys > Mauremys mutica. Next base: position 5,031,924 of record NC_059074.1, read on the forward strand.
TAGTTAGGTCCATCTGGGGGCCCCAGGGAGGCCACAGCCCCGTTGGGAAGCCCAAGCTCCGTCGGGGCTCCCCTCCATTTCCCAGCCAGCTCCAAACTGAAACTCCCTCCAGCCTCTTACTCAGCCTCCTCCCAGCTCCTCCCCCAGCCTTTGTGTCCTTTGTCCAGTTTCCAGGGCAGAGGTGTTACCTGGCCTCCAACCCCTGTCCTGGGTTCTCAGGTTACATGCTCAGATATCCTCCCTCAAGGAGAGTCTCCCATCCCCAATGCAGACAGTCCCAGCAAAACTCCCCTGCAACCTTCCCAGGTCAATACTCCCCACTCAGCATTCAAAGAACACCTCAAGAACATTCCCACTTCGTCACACCAAGCAATGCAGGAAGTCTGCTAAGATTGGTGGGCTGAATCGCTGCATTAGAGAATGTCTGCAGATCAAATCCAGGAGAGAAAGAGCTCAAGGCAAAGGCTTTGCGAACACTTCCCTCTTTGGGAGGGTGGAGGAGAGCAGGATAATTTGTAAAGCAGCTCTCTGATCTCACACGCTCAGCCAGTTCGAAATGGTCAGTCAGTGTCATTTGGAATAGGCACTGCTGCCAGCAAGGGCCAGGAGAGCAGGATCTTCATGTTGAGACCAAAGGAAGCCTTTGAATTCAACCTGTCCTTTTTCAAATAAAATAATACTCGCTCTGGCCAGCACCGCTGTCTCCTCTCCACGGCACATTTTATAGAGAGTCTCTTCCCTTCCCAGGGGTGAGCAAGGAAGTCAGTGAGTTGCTGAAGAGCACAGAGATTACAGCTGCCCCTGGCCAAGTAGCTGCTATTTCCAGAGAACCCACACTATGAAACGTTGGGTACGGAAAGAAGTCTCCCAAGTGACCCTGAAGTCTAGGTGTGCTAACAACTGGGCAGGCAGAGTTTAGCAGAGAGCAAGCCAGAGTTCACGGTTAACCCTCAGACCAGCGAGCCAGGGTGCGTTTAAACAGCCCGACAGAAGGAGGTCCAAAACTCTGCATAACTAGAAGGAGCAACTTGCCAGTGCAAGGAACCTGAAGCCTACAGCCCATAACGCACCCACTCTTCCTCTGATGCATGGCTCACATACCAGCATACAATGCTCAAACCAGCTAGGCTGTTTGCTCATGGTAATCAGTCGGGAAACTGCTTTTCCCTCCCAGAACGCACTTCTGCATTCAGGGAAGCGCTGGCAATGTGTTAGGGTTTAGTGGGCTGCACTGACCAGCCATGCTCCATAGATCCCAAGGCCAGAAGGGACCATTGCAATCATCTAGTCTGACCTCCTGCATAGCACAGGCCTGAGAACTTCCTCTAAATAATTCCCAGAACAGATCTTTTAGAAAGATCCACCATTCCAAGCTATCTTAGCTCCAGGTCCTGCTAAGCAACCTCTGTCAAGACACACGGGGATAGATTTGGTGAGCAGACGCTGCCTCACTATTGAGGAAGCACAGATAGCAAGCTCATGTCACAGAAGATCATAAGAGGATATTCCGGTCTGCTGAGAAAGTCAATATGGATAAAGCAGCAGTCAGCAGGTGGCTTTTACTCCCCAACACTTACTTGATATCAGCCCCAGCAATGAAGCAGCCTGGCTTTGCTGAGATCAGGACAGCACTTTTGACTGCCTCATTGGCCCAGATTTCGTTCATTACCTCTGTGAACTCTGACTGCAGTTGTTTGGACAGAGTATTGACCTGCAGACAGCAAATGAACACTGTAAATACAGAATAAAGACAGAGGCAGAGTTCAGCCCCTCATGGGGCACACACCCTTCTGTTTCCCCATAATCAAAAAAAGATTTCCAAGGGAATAGAAAGATCCACTATAAAAAGCCAAAGCTTAGTGGCAGGCGGGAATGGAAAAATCCACTTCCTCTCCTTCCACTTCCCTGAGAGCAAGTAACGCCCTCTTGCTCTACACCTCCTTATACTTGCTTCATACAGGGGAGAGGATACATGGGCTGGGAATTCCCCAGGACAGTAGTAAGCCTATAGCCTGGGACAGTTATAATGCTGTATTCAGCCCAATTACTCAGAGCAGAGTTCTGCTGGCTTGACCCTGTGCCACAGGAATTGCACAGCAGACCGCACTTATCCAGCTAGTTCAGGATCCTGTCCTTGATGTGGCCAGTACCAGATGCTGCAAAGATGAAACCTCACAATGTGCTATTATGAAATAACCTGCCCATAGGGGGAGCTCCTTCCTAAAGCTCATCAGTTAGTGGCTGGTTTGTGATCTAGAGCATCAGGATTTATGACCCCTTTACACTGTTTAGTTCTATATACACTACAGCGATGGACGTTCTCATTAGCCATACAAATGGATCATCTGTTTTGAAACCTAGTAAGCTCTTGGACTCAGTGAGATCTTGTGGCAATGAACTCCACAGGTAAGTTTACTGTGTACAGAAATTTCCCTTGGTCAGCTTTGAATACAGTTCCCTTCAATTTCACTAGAGACCCCCTTGTTCTTGTAGAAAAAAAGAGTAAAAGGAGCACCTGACATACCTTCTCATTTGTTATAGCATGTCGCCTCCAAACTAAACAGTGGGCTTGTTAGACTTCTCATAATTTTCAATGCCTTCTCTGAGTTATTACTTCTAGTTTCACTTTATCCTTTTTGAGAAAGGAATGTCTAGCAGTCACCGGGGATTAAAGCCATACCTTTGAATCTGGTGAGTTGAAACGTACAACTGCAACATCTCCTTTGACATCATAGTTAACATGAGTTCTAGCTGTAAACAGGAAGCAAAATATCATCTCAGATTTATATTCTTACTGGATTTTAGTAGAAAAGGTCACAAATCACAGTCAGTCTCTTTGCACTTACCCTGAAGAGCAGAGGAGCTGGCAACATTCCGGCAGGCGTAGCCTAAGGAAGAGAAGTTAACAGGAGTTACAGGCTTCCCCAAAAAACTAGTGCAGCCACATTTAAGTTAGATTGTCCTCAAGGCAACCACTTAGATTTTTAGTTCCTCCCCCTCCCCCACCCCGGCCCATATATCAAATAGTCAACAGCTTCTACAAAGATTCTTCAATAAAAGAGCATAGAACTCTTGCAGGCCACTGTTTGTGTGACCTTCATGCCACAGACTTTGTACTGGTGACTTTCCAGCATCACGAACACCAACACAAGAGGTCCATAGACCTTGGTATTAACCAGGGATGCTGCAAGCAGAATGGAGTGTTTGCCTTTGCTGTCAGCATGCATAGTTCAACATCTGTTTGTTCATGTGTAGCAAGCTAAAGAGCCATCTCAGACTACAGAGATTCCAGGCCTAGAAATCAGACATTAGAAATTCCTCCTCAGCTACAACAGACCTGCCCTAGCAGAATGAATTCTCCAGTGCAGTCCGAAAGATCACATGGATGAAGTCTTCCACTCCTTCCCTAGGGGGATTAGTCTAATCTACAAGGAATGCGTGACAGACTACAAATGAAGCCCCCACAAATAAGTGTTTCTTCTCTCCCCCTGCCGTCTATGCTAACAAAATCTCTGTCACCACCCGTGACAACTGCATGTGCAAATCTTTAGATAAGCTTGCCCTCTTCTAGTGCAGTCAGAGGGCACCATAAGTCAGAATAAGTGAAAAGGGACATTTAAGCTTTGACCTGCAGAACCTCAGCAAGAGAATCCCCTTTCCCGCCCCCTGAAGCTGGCATCTTACATTTTTGCCTCCAGTTATCCCTATTGTTACCCTAAAATTCCTCCCACTTCTGTTCAAGTGACCTTCACCTCGGACAAAAGCCTCTTCCAATGCAACGCTGGGCTGCCCCTAGCTACTGCAGGCCGCAACTGCTTTCCCCATGCCTGTGGGAGCCACTGCTATAAGCTACTGAGAGTCAAACAACCAAAAATGCTGCTCTTTAAACAGCATATCCTAATTGGCACGGTTGGCAGCAGCCAGCCATTAGATTACAGAATACGGCATTGGTTTATTTACAGGGTGCCAACCCCTGAGGCAGACCATCCCTATCCCAAAGGCAAAACAACCTGGGAAATCCAGGAGGGAGAATAAGTAGGGTGGGTGAATCTCCAATCAGCCACTCAGACCAGACAACGATTAATCAAGTATCAGAGGGGTAGCCGTGTTAGTCTGGTTCTGTAAAAGCAGCAAAGAATCCTGTGGCACCTTATAGACTAACATAATAGTTAGTTATAACTAACTGTTAGTCTATAAGGTGCCACAGGATTCTTTGCTGCTTTTAATGATTAATCAGGCACCCTGCACTTTGCTTTGCAAATAAGCATTTATCCCCTCCCCCACAGCCATGTCATCTTGGCTCAGAGCTGCTCCATGCACTTTCCCCTACATTTCCAAATGGTCTCCTCCTCTGAAGGGAGGGAGTGACCTTTGTCCTACATTTCATCGTGCCCAGGAACAGAAGCAAGGTAAACTGCTTTGGGAGAATGGAAAAAGAGTGTCGCATTTAGACTCCTTTCTGAAATGGTGTGTGTGATTTATTCTCGGCAACATCTCCTTAAAAAAATTCGTCTCCTGGTTTTGATTTCCAAGACTGTATTTTTAAAAGGATTTTTGACCAAGTTTGAGGCCCAGATTACAAACCCTGTGTGAAATCTTTGATAGCCTTAAAATTCTAGGCTCGGGAGTGCCTAGGCTTCAGTCATTGAAAGGCCAGCCAGCCAAATGTGATCGCCAAAATGTAGCGCTCACATTGCCGGCGTCTTTATAACGGACGCAGCAACTTGAGACTAGAGGCCCCAGCACGAAATGATCCATCCTGTCATCTGGAGTAAAACGCAGCATTTCATAGTACAGCTTTTGCAGGCCACATTCCGGTGACAAAGGGCAGGAGTGCGCTGCCTTGTCGAACTTGTTCAATGTAGCCCTTGGGTTGCACCTCACTATCAGGTGCAGCAGGAGGAAGAAATGAGATGAACAATTGAGACTAAATTACAAGACCATGACTGGTAGCTTCCCCAACCCCTTCCCGCCTCCCCCAGGAGTCTGCACTAGAGTCACAGCCAGATAGGAAAGTCTGGGGATGGGTCACTAACAGATGTATTTTTATAGGTAGAGTAAGGGTTTGCACTTGGCCATTGTCAACATATCCTAGACTTCACCAAAAAGGTCCACCCTTTTAAAGATATAGAATCTCTTATTTCCTGAAGTTATGCAAGTAACTGATTGGCTGAATTAGCCCCCTCCCAGTTCCATGGTCTAACATGCCTTTGCTTCTTCTCTTAAGTTCCCCTTAAACACCGTCCAGGAAGCTCTCTACAACCATTTTTAAGAAGTTTCAGCAAAACAGACTAAAGGTACACAAAGATACCAAGAATCGGGAACAAAACCTGCTAAACTTCACTATATCTCCTCCCCCTTCCTTTGCCTGCACACTGTCTATTTAGTCTGTAAGCTCTCTGGGGCAGGGACTTTGTCACTATCATTACTGCAAGACACCTAAACATTTTGGTGACCTAGTAATAACTATGCAAAAGCAGTGAAATACTTTTGATGACAAATCTTCCAGGATAATGTGTTTTATAAAGTTGCAGAGGCCAGAACCCTCTTGGAAAGCAATAACCAGGCTTAAAACTCAACCACAATAAAATGTGGCTTAGAGGCAGTTTATAGTAAGAACATTGCTACTTTAAACTGCAAATCATTTACAATTAGCAGCATGAATTTGTACAAATCAAGATTATAGATAAAATCCTCTTGCACTTGTTAAAGGAACACCAGCAGGCCTCTTTTTTTTTTTTAATTTCTTATATATTTTCAACATTATACTGGAACTGAAAGACTTAAATCTAGATTTACTTTTCACTATTTATGTTGTATTCTTCACCCTGCTTGGGCAATGAAAAGAGATTAGTCAGTTTCATTTCTGTTGATAGTTTCTAGTCAATTCCTTTTTTTTTCCCTAATAGATTTCCAACATTGCAGGGAAAAAAAGGTTTGTTAAGAACTGTTTCAATGCCTAAAAGAACTGAATAAAAAAAACTTCTAACATTGTTTGGTTTTGCACTAGCTTTTTACAAAAAACTTACTGGGGGTGGGGTGCGGGGGGAGAATTGATTTCTACCTCTGTAAAACTCTGCACTCCCCATTATAGGATATCAAAAGTTTTACAGACATTAATGAATTTAAGTTCACAAAGGGGATGCACACGAGTCACTGAAGGCAGAATTTGACCAAGACTCACTCCTGGTGAGAATGAATACGGAGGAAAATATCCAGCTGGACTTAGGCACTTTGATACCAGGAGAAACACCAACTTACTTGTAAAATGATCGACACACAACTATGTGGTGCTATTATTTTGCAGAACATAACTGGATTTGTATAGATGGGGAGACTGAGGCAGAGAAATTACCCACCTTGTAAACCACTGGACAGAGAGCACTATAAGGGCAAAGTAGTATTAGGACAGTGCCGAGCTCACTAGAACTTTTATTTAGGGGAGTGGCTCCCAGTGTTTGGTGGAGTATCCCTTTCCCTTGCAATCAATTGGAATATGGATGATCCCCCCGCACCACCACCATTTGCTGTCTCATTTTTTTCCTAACCATTTCATTTACTTTGGTCTCTTTTCCTATACTCCCCTCCCTGCTCCCCGACTCACCAGGAGATTGCATGCTGCTGGAGGTGGGGACAACAGCGTCCATAGGTGGCTCCATAGGGCCAGGCCACTTGTGATCTGGAACTAAGCTGAGCATCAAGGGAGCAGAAAAAGAGAAGCTTGGGATGGCAGCCTGTTGCCCACATTTCCCCCCTACCATAAGCTGCCTGTTTTACTAGGAGCTTGGGGAATCTGTCTGCAATAGGGGTGGCTCCAAGATCAAGTAACTTTCCTCACGTGCACTGCTCTTGTCCTCAGTTTTCACCCTGCCAGTGGAAGTCCTGCCCCCTCCCCCCAACACACACACTTTGGCAAACACCCATTTAGGGAGTGTGAAGAACACAAGACTATTCCAGGCAGACTGCTATCAATGATGATAAATAAGGGAGTCCAAACACCACATTTTTAAGGGAGAATATCAGTCAAAGTGAGAATCCTGGAAACAAGAAACTAAAAAGACAGAGAGAGGCCTCTGGCAATTAAAAGCGCAATGTTATTTTTTAGCACTCCGCTCCTGATCTTGTATCATTTTGACAAAGTTACAATTCTAAATTCATATGGGAACCCAGCTCCCTCCAAACTATTTAACTGTGTATTCACAGAAGGAAACCCTGCCATCAATGACCCTCCACCCTGACCCGGAGAAAGCCCCTCCCGGAATAGTTGTAGATCAGTGTCTTGAGCACCTCTGCTGAGAGTAACAAGAAGGGAACAAACTAATGACAACTGCCGTGAGGGATTCTAATGTAAAGGCTGGGTCACTGGATTAAGAGCCCACTGAATTTCACAAACCAGCAAACTATGATCAGATGTTAATTAGTTCTTGTGACTATTGATTTAGGCAAGTTATGCATCAGACAAAGGTAGCGTACATCAGTAGCCACCCCAATTAACTGAGATCCAATTATAGTTTGCTGGTTTGTGCAAAATTCAGTGGGCTCTTAATCCAGTGGACAGGTTTTACGTTGGAATCCCAGTTCCCTGAGAGAGCCACACTCCTGGATAGAGCCCATTAACTGTAATTTATTTTAAACCAAACTAATCTATTCATTAAAACCCATCACCACCCAAAACTGCAGGGTGAAGGAGGCCATTGGGAAAAAGAACAGTGGCGGTGTATTACAACCTCAGATTCCCCCCCACTGGGGATTTAAAACTCAGTAAGGTCCAGCTACTGGGGAGCGTGACATTTCTAGAGTGGCTGGAAGGTGCCTGAGAGGATCCCAAGACCTGTCAGTTGGGAACACTCAGGCCTACCCCTCTCCCCCTCTTCTGGGCAGGGCCACTCAGTGCCAGGCCTCAGGCAACCCCAGGGGGTCAACAGATGCTGCGTGGCCCCCAAAGCAGCAGGATTAGCACAGACAACACGGACCAAGCCCTGCACTGCGCACTAGACAGAACCCTGCCCTCCCCCTCGGGCAGCACCGACTCCTCGCCCAGACACTGCAGCCAGCGGCCTCCCCATGGGCACAGGGAGCCTGGGGCAGGCAGTGGGGGACCCCAGCACGTGCAGGGGACGCCCTGGGGGAGGCAGAGTCCCCACCCCAGAGAACAGGCCTTGCCCCACCGTAACCCCCACCCAGACAAAGGTGCGGGCCCGGCTCCCCCCCCGGCACACACCCCCAGCCCACCGAACGGACCTTGCTCCCCCCTCAGGTGGAAGTGCCCCCCCAGCTCTCCCCCAGCCCCCGCACAGCAGGCCCTGCCCCCCCGCCCCCGCCAGAAGCACAGTCCCGGCTCCCCGCGGCAGAGGTGCCCCCCAGCCCCCACCCCAGAGAGCGGGACTTGCTCCCCCCCGGGAGAGACGCGGTCTCGGCTCCCCCGCCCCCGGGCGGCCCCTCACCTGCGAGGCCGGCGCGGCGGGGCGGACAGTACTTGGCAGCAGCCGTGAAGCGCGTCAGGCTCCCGATCGCCCGCACCGCGGCCGCCATCTTGCTCAGGGAGGTCGAATGAGAGAAGCGATGACAGGACCCGCCCGTGTGTGGAGCGGGGGCTTTTCATACGCCGGTCCCTCGGGGCTGCCCTCGGCGTTGCCTGATTCACTCGCCCCCCTGCCGTGACCCTGGCCCGCCCCCTCACTACGCACCCAAGCCTTCCCTCTGCCCGTTACAGCAGAGGCGAGGTGCGGGGTGGGGTGGGGTGCGGGGGGCAGACAGACGTGGGAAGGAGAGCGTTCCCATCAGGCACTGCCACGGGCAGCTATGGGAGAGGCAAGAGGGGTCTTTCCTGAGAAGGGGCGCGGCCGGGAGGGTCGGGCCAGGCCCCTCGGCGTCGTTAGGCAGAAGGGAGCTGCCAGCGCATAGCGACGGGAGCGGCGGCCGAGCCCGGAGGTGGGACCCGGCGCCCGGGGACCGGCGGGGCGGGGGTGAATGGGGGACGCTCCGGGATCCCCGGGGGGGGGCGCGGGCAGTGAGAGCAGCGTGGGGGCCGGGGCCGGGGCGGGGGTGGCGGCGCTGGGTGGGGGGCAGGGCTCGCTGAAGGAGGCGGTGGGCCTGGCTGCAAGAGCCGGGGCCGGGGGAGCGGCTGGCTGGTTGCAGGAGGGGAGGGCGGCTGTAGAGCTGGGTTCCCGGGCTGGGGGGGCTCTGGGGGCAGAGGTGGGGCGGTGCTTAGGGCCTCTGCTCCTGCGCTGGAGCTGATCCCCAGGACGGTTGCAGGGAGCTGAGCTCAGGGGCCAGCGGTCCCAGCTCGTCCTGCCTGGCCCGGGCATCTGCACCTATTGGATTCCCTGGAGGAGGGGGCAGCACAAGGGGTTGTTTGTGACTGATCAGGGACGGGATGAATTGCCAGGGTGAACAAGCCAACGGCAGGATTGGGCGGGGGGGGGGCATTTTAAAATGGGTCTGCCCAGAACACCTTGCAACACACTGTACTGCCCTGAGCCTACAAGCGGCATGATGGTTATTTACTTGTATTGCAATCGCGCCTAAAGCTCCAGTATTAGGCACAGTACAAACCCGCCACAAAAAGACAGTCCCTCCCCCTCACATACAGCCCCCTTTGGCTGTGTGTGAATTGGGTAGCTTGCCCATCCTGAAACCTCTGAACAAACTAATTGTTGTCTTTCATCTCCTCCGCTGATTTAGATTTCAAAATGACTTCCATGTTGAGCCGTGCTATCAGAAGCTTCCCTGCTACTTCCACATGGGCTGTCAGATTCTGTAAGTGTTCTTATTGTTAAAAAATTAAGTCGATGCTATATAAAAAGACATTGTCATTTAGCTGTTTTTAAAAAATGGGTTAAAAGTAGGTTCAGATGTGCAACTGCACCCAAGTCTCCTTGCCACCGTGTTTTTTTTTCCAACCACTTTTCCTATTTTTCAAGTGTTTTTCTCCCTTGTTGCTGTGAAAAAAACCACAAACTGGTTATACACAATATACATGACATTTTCCTGTAAATGTGCAGTTACCACAGATTACTTGTCTACATTTTTCCTACTATTGTAGCACATTTTAAAGTATTATAGGTAATTTTTTTTGTCAGTAATTGTTCTGCCTCTGTTTTTTGTGTTTCAGCTGCAAGATCCTTCAGCTGCTCCCCTCTGTCACATGCTGCAGGTAAAGGGAATACACTAAAAACCTCACTGCTGAAAGACTAAATTGGCAAGGTGCCTCCACATCCCTGCACATATCCTAGACCAGGGGTCCCTAATGAGGTGCCTGCAAGTGCCATGGCGCCCGCTAGGACGTCTAAGTGCGCCCACGTGCTGGCCGGCGGACGAACATCTGCCGCAATGCTGCCGATTTTCGGCGGTATTTTGGTGGTGAGGCCTCTGGATGACACAGCTTGTTGGCGGCATTTCGGCGGCAATGCCTATTGACGTTGCCGCTTGTTGGCGGGATTTCGGCGGATGCTCGTCCGCCGCCACGGTCGTATGTGGCTCGTCAGACGAAAAAGATTGGGGACCACTGTCCAAGACAGATACAGAAACACAGTGTAATCTTCCTTTTTGGGGAGGGGGGGTACATTTCTAAAAGTATGAACAAAGAAAATATGTTACCAAAATATTTTTTCAGTACATCAAAGCTGGTCTGTGAAAAGTACAAGTCTGCTAAATATCTGATTTTTCTCTTCTACCTAAGCATATTTGATAAAGCAAGTGTGCTCATCTTACACTGCCTTATTAAAGAGAATCCAATCTTTATGCAATGAGGTTGCTTTGTAAAGAATTGTTCCCTAGCTTTCCTTTTTTTAATAACAAAATTCCAACCCTTCAGACTGTAGGACTTCCTTATTTTCAGGCTGGATATAAATTCCTTTTCCGTCAGTCCCTTTCTTATGAGGACAAACAAAACTAATGTCTCTGATTTGTGTACTTATTCCTTTCATTCTATGGCTATAAGATAATGGCTCCTGATTCCTAACGTATAGCAAATGTCAAAGTTTAAAATAGTCTTAAAACCTAGCACCTTGCATCTCACACGTTTCTAATGTGTCAGAGATGAGCCCCAATTTTTGTTGAGAAGATATGGAGTGCAAATCCTACCATTAGCTGAAGACTATCAGAGCTGGTAGCAGGCAGCTAAAAAATGGCATGACACACCTTGATATCTGATACATCCTAATGTTCAGTAGAGTTTATATATCCTGCTATGTCAAGATAGTCCATAGCCTATTGATATGGAATGTGGAAAATGTGAAAAAAGGTGAAGTGGGGAGAACTCAATGTGCACAATTCAAGGGAGACAGTCAGTTAATATTTGGCTCATTTTATAAAACCTGAGACCAATGGAAATATATTGGGACTTTAAAACAAAGCTTTCGCTGGAGTTTTTGCACCTCAGACGTTGCAGCATTGGGAGCCTAACAGTGAAACTGACTTTTAATTCAGAAAGTGAGAAACAAATCCTCCCTTAGGGTTGGGAACAGACCAAGCTTGTCTGGCTCTGGTACGTAGGATGGCCTTTGTGTAGGCAGCCCTATGGGCCCTAAGGATCCCACTAGGTTGTTAGTAACAGCTGCAGAAAAGCTATAGAAGAGACTCACCACAGCCCAGAAGGACCTGAACCAGAGCTCAGACCATAATAGATGAGGTAGGGTCCTAACTTGGAGGATCCATACAAAACGGGGATAAACTGGAATGGTCTAGGCTTGATAGTTGTCCGTAGGCCCTCCCGCCTACCAAGAGACGGTCCCTGGCCAGAAAAGGCTTGTGGTATTGGGTATAAGGTTCACCTGGTGGCGCAGAGTAAGTAAGGGGCTTTGGCTTTAATGTGGGTATATGCAGTTAGATACTAAAAATGGCTGCTAGGGTTTTTAAATGCTGCTTCATTTAGCTGTTGATTAAGTGTCTGTGGTTCCCTGAATCATTTTGGGCCTAGCAACTCTGATTTGGGAAATAGCTCATGCTTGCCCTTAGCTTTACTCAAACAACCCACTTATAATAATACAAGTATTAGGCAGAATCATCATATGCGCACTTTCCCTTGCTTAAGCTCTCATGCTTAGCTGGATTGAAGTAGCTTTTACATCCCATGGCCCTTCTCAGTCTTCTAAACGCAGCCACTTCATATTGTTGTCTTAACAAATCAGGAGGCTGTTAAGCCCTGATTGCACTAGAAATTTCACCCAATGAGTCTTTTTATTAATTGTATTTTTCTAGGACCAAGTCCAGAATGCCTCCTGACAGTGATTAGTCAGATGTTACTGTATTGCAATATATTACTCTAAGGATGGGAGGTAAATTTGGTGTTCAAGTAGGGTCTTTTTCATTTCTAATGACTGTGATCCAGCATTACAAAGACACCTGTTGCCACAGTATCCTAGCGCTAACTGGGAATGGGAGTTAGGAATTGGATGTCTTGTTCCCAGCTCTGTTGTTGGCTCACTGCAAAGTCTTAGCTGAATCACTTTGCAGATGAGGAAACTGGGATACAGAAAGTACAGTGACTTGCCCAAGATCAGGCTGCATGCCATGGGGGAGACAAGAATTCAATCCAGGCTTCCTAGGTACTTGATGTGGGTCTTAACCACCGAAGCATGTTTATCCAAACTTTCTAGTAGTATTTATTTGTTAAATAAAATCTTGCTGCAGACTTGCTCAGATTCTAGCCAATAGCTGTTTAAATATTTTCTTCAAACAGTCCAGCCCAAGAGTAAGAAAACCTTAGCCAAAAATGGTGTGAAGAATATTGTTGTGGTCGATGGGGTCCGCATTCCATTTTTACAGTCTGGCACCTCGTAAGTATGAAAAGAAAATGCACCTCTTTGCTTCGGTTAATCCTACAGACAGATTCAGGTAGAATCAGAATGGAAAACATTGGGCTTGGTATAGTTGTACTTCTCTGACTGCTTTCACTTCGTTCAGTGCCTGATGTTTGCTTGCTCAGTGTTCTGACATTTGTAGCTACTCTTACTCAGAACAGGAAAGAGTAATGAATGTAATACCTGCAAGGCGTTTAACAACTTGTGTTTCTGATCTTTACCAAGTTGATAAACTTGGAGGTTTGTTTTGGTCCCTTCCTTCTTGTATTGTGTTTTTAATCTTGGCAAGATTACTGGTTGCTCTTATACAGGTTAAACTATATATGAGCCCTGCTACATATTACAAGCTTGGAATGCCCAGCCCCTTCAAAGTTATTTGATTTTCCCCAAGAGTTAGAATACATATCTTGCATCTCCAGTGTTCCTTGACAGGGATTAGCACCACCTAAAAGATTGCAGTCACCTAAAGCTGTAGCTGCAACCATGTGGTACCTTATGCTCAGCAGAGGTGAGCTAGTGGTTCCTCTCTTCTTTGTTATAACTATTAGGAAACTGGCATAGTCAGTGTGACAGTCTGGCTTGGGAAAGGAGAGAATACATTCTGATGAGAACTGAGGATGAATTACTAAATAATACAAACAAAATCCTGTGTATATTGGGATGTGCAAGGGCTGGGTTGGGATGTTTGGTTCTCTAGGCTTGACTTATGTCCACTGGTCACAGTAAGTAACGTGCAGCTCAGCGGATCTGTCTTCACATGCCATTCATGTGACTGCACGTATGATTGAAAACTGTTTCCAAGACCCAGGCATAGTCCAGTAGCTGCAGCAGGAGTGAAAAACATTTAAAATAAATCAGATGATTTTGTTAGAAACCTGTTATTTAATGCCATTAACTTCATAGCTTAATCAGGACCATTACTAACCCTTCCCTATGGTAAACAGGGGATAGAGTTTTGACTTTTGCTGTTGCTATATCTTGTTTCAGGATTTTCCTTAGTACAGCAGTTGTACGTTGATTTTTCACGTAGAGACACATTTGTCTCCCCAAAACAAGGCTGTGAAATGGCCATTTTTAAGTGAAGAGGCTCCGTGATTGCTCATCTGATGCCATACTGTGTCTGTTCTATTAATGTATGCTCTGACTGGTATGCTAAAATAACTTCAGGGTTTATTTTGTAAATCTGTCTTTTTTTTTTTTTAACTTCCAGATATGCAGATCTGATGCCGCACGACTTGGCCAGAGCTTCGCTGCAGTGAGTAAACAAGAATTGAGTGGAAGAGGAGCTCAGAAAACTAGCTGGCCACTGAGGTTTTGTGCTGGGAGGTTGATCTAGTGCTGATGATAATGCTGGGAGCCAGGGTTCATAGGCTGTATTCCCCACTTTGTCACTCAGCTATGTGACCAAGGACAAGTCATTGCATCTCTCTACCTCAGGTTACCTACGTGCAAAAGGGTGATACTACTGAATGTTTGTAAAGCACATTGAGAGCCTCAGAAGGAAGGCACTGTCTAAGTGCATGCTAGGGGGATATTGTGTCATCCTCCTGGCCAGCTCTGCTTCAAATGATCTACTATTGAATGTGCTTGGTGCTGTATAATACGAAAAATAAATGATGAGCAAATTGGAGCAGTGACTGATACCCAGGGAAAGCTACTTTAGTACTGTCTTTTTCCTCTCTCATTTCATCCCTCTTCTCTCCGATGCCTTCTCCAGCCTGCAGTTTGACAGTGTTTGTGGGTCCTGTGGGAAAGTAGGGTCACTAGGAGGGATTTCAATGAGGAAAGATGGGGTCCTGGCACCTGGGAGGTCGTTCCATACTTACCTCTAGGGGCAGTGTGGAAGAAGGTGTGAAGGCAGGAGTTTGGGGCGTGGGGGGAGGAGTTTGTCAAGGCTGGCATTGTTGATGGGCAGTGGGGCCATGACTCTGACAGAGCTGAGGTCTGAGATGAAGGCTGGGTTGGAGTCATGCCAAGCCTTGGCTGTGAGGTTGATGCAGTAGCCAAGGGGGAGCCAGAGGAGGGATTCAGAGGGGAGTCAGTCTGATTGAGTGGGGGTGTGCAAACAGTGCACTTTATAGTCCCGGACTGCATGCTGGTGTTCAGTGGTGTGCACTGGCCGCTTGGATAGCTGCCATGGGGACCCCTACCTGCATCATGCTTACTCTTACCTTTTACTTGATGGTTTGAGGAAGTCAGAATTCAAATTTGTGTTTGTTTTAGTTTTATATATTTCCCTGCAATGGGGCGCAGAGGTGTATAGGCTTGTTTGTACGGATATCCCGGGGCATTTGTATACGGTATTTCATATGGAAATATGAAAAAATTGCTGCTTGTCTTTGGTGTATCCCTGTGGAAGCAGTAGGTTTTCAAACACTGAGGGAGGGGTAGGCTGGCGTGACATCTCTGACTCCCTCTTCTCTCCCCTAGTTTTGACTTGAGGCTGCCCCAAGCTGGGGAAGAGAGGCAGTAACCATTTGTGCGTTGGGAGGGGAGGGGGGTTATTGAAGAAGAGGTGGCGTTTCCCTTTTTTATTGTAAGAGTCCATTTCTGCAGGATGATCACAGCTCTTTCTGGGGGCAGCTATACATGCAACCTCCTCTCTGAATTAGGGCAGCACGCTCGCTGGTGTCCCTGGTTTGCAGGCTAGCTTTTGAAATTGAGTTCCTGGGGACCTTGGCAAAGTTACCACTTTTTATTTGCTGGTGCAGATTTTCTTGTCTGACTTCTTCTCTCAGAGGGTTGCTGAACCGGACCAACGTCCCGAAGGAAGTTGTCGATTACATTGTTTATGGCACAGTTATCCAGGAGGTGAAAACGAGCAATGTTGCTAGAGAGGTGGGTTAAATGAAGCAGGTATTCTGTAAAGCTGGTTTAAACAGCTAACCTGAGGGAACTAAACCCTATGAAAGAATCAGTTCATCACTGCTCCTTGTGGGTTGGGAAAATAAGCCATTCACCTTGTGTTGTGCACCAGGTAATTAAATGGCACTCCCATTCTGTTACAATCATAAATCTACCCTGTCAGTTCTAATACTGTGCACTGTGAAATCCCTCCTGGGGGATGACCAGGAAAGCAGGACCCTGGTAAGAGATGATTAATGATTTTGCTTGAACTGTTCACTTGGGATCAAGCTCTGGGTGCCAGAAATATTTGATAACACGACAATATTTTTTGAAAAATAAAGCTGTGCGATCCCAGATGCAGCATTTGAGGGCTCTGGAGAGTGCCAGCTGTGCTGCCTTTCCTGGTGGCAGATGTAAAGAGAGAAGTGACTATACATAATGCAGGGGAAAGAGTGTAGAAATCTGTTGCAGTAACTGCTCACTTAACGCTGTAGTTCTGTTCCTGAAAAATGCGACTTTAAGTGAAATGATGTTAAGCGAATCCAATTTCCCCATAAGAATGAATGTAAATGGGGGTGGGGTGGTTGGTTCCAGGGATTTTTGTCCTGCAGCAC
Organism: Mauremys mutica; assembly: GCF_020497125.1. Taxonomy (NCBI): domain Eukaryota; kingdom Metazoa; phylum Chordata; order Testudines; family Geoemydidae; genus Mauremys; species Mauremys mutica. The sequence continues at coordinate 5,048,188 of NC_059074.1, forward strand.
AGTACTATAGTTGGGAGGTGCCCTTGCCTTACTCCCCCCCCACCCCCCAGGCACAGCCCCCTGGCACTGGAGACAACGAGGTGGGCAAGGAGGCTGAAGGTGCTGTAGGCTGGGACATGCACATTGTGCAGCAGCCGCTTCCCCTACTCTGCAAGCACCGGGGCGGAGGGCTCAATACTCGGCCCGCCCGCTCCACCCCTTCCCCCAAACCTCCACCCTTAACCCGCCTCTTCTTCCCCCCTTCCTCCCCCTTTACTCCACACACTGTGTCCCCCTCCCTCCCCTTCCTCCTGCCCACAGCAATCAGCTGGTTTGTGGGGGGAGGGGGGGAACTGCCGCGCCAAGTTCTTGCTCCTCCCCCCTCCCTCCTGAATGCCCCAAGCCAGCTGATTGCTGCAGGCAGGAGGCAGCGGGAGGAGGGGGAAGGCGCTGATCCGCGGGGTCTGCTGGCGGGCGAGCGGCGCTATGGGGGGCGTAGGGGAGCTGATGAGAGGCTGCCAGCTGTGGACAAAGCAGGCAGCCAAACGACGTTCTAGCGAAGCATTGCACAACTTTAAATGGAGCATGTTCTGTAATTGAGCGGGGACATAAGATTGAAACAGCGTTAAGCGAGAGGACGTTTGGGGGCGAGGGATAGCTCAGTGGTTTGAGCACTGGCCTGCTAAACCCAGGGTTGTGAGCTCAATCCTTGAGGGGGCCATTTGGGGATTTAGTTGGGGATTGGTCCTGCTTTGAGCAGGGGGTTGGACTAGATACCTCCTGAGGTCCCTTCCAACCCTGCTAGTCTATGATTCTAGGTGGGGAGTTACTGTACTGTAAAGCCATCTCCATAACATTAGACATGATTCTGCTCTAATTGATCTAGTTTCTGAAACCTCAGCGGGTGCTCTGCGCAGCAGCCGGCGCCATCCCACCTACAACTTGTTACATCACTTCTCCTAACTGCGCTTGTTATTACCAGTACTTCTCAGATTCAATCAGCAGTTTATTTTTGTATGTGCAAGTGTTTTCTTTGACCTCCTGTCAGTCAGCTGAGACTGTGGTTTAATTTTAACTTCCAGCGAAGGTTTGAACTTTACACTAGTTGGCCACGTGTCAGCTAAGGTGTGTCGTCTTACGGCAACACGTATTCCAGAATAGTTATTCTCTTGTGCCAGAGGCCTCCACTCCCTGCTCTGGTAGCGCTTGTCATTCCCATTGTACATCCCTGCCTTCAGGAAAGCTTGGTCTGCCACAAACATTTAATGTTCAATTATATGCAAATTGCAGCTTGTCTTCTACTGCAGTGTATTCAAGTTCTCAAACAAAATTACTTTCATTTTCTTGCATCTATAAATAATAGATGGCAGGGTGCAGCAAAAGTAATGACGTTTTCAGAAATACAGTGCTGCGTTGCATAAGAGGAATTTGTTCATTTAGGGTCTGCCCATGGTTGCCCGTGTAGTTTGATAAAGAGGCTTTGAGAGGCAGGCACCAGACCGGCTCTCTGCTTACAATAGAAGGAAGAGTCCTCACAGTGACTGCGTGCAGGATGCCTTACCTCAGCTGTGTAGGTGGGAACTTGACACGTTTGTAGCTTAAATTCTGCAAAGATGTCTGGCATTTAATGTTTCAAAAAGCAAGTACTGCAAGGTAGAGCTGGTGGGGGATTTTAATCATTATCTTGTGTTTGTCCATAGGCTGCCTTGGGAGCTGGCTTCTCTGACAAAACTCCAGCCCACACGGTCACTATGGCTTGCATCTCTTCAAACCAAGCTATGACCACAGGTATGTTGGCTGAAAGAACAGGTAGTAGATTAGAAGATGGCATTAGCAGCCTCTCTTCTCTTCCTCTGTCCTACCTGCACATCTTAATGAACGTGGTTAAGTGTCTGGAGGAGGCTTGAGCCTTACGCTTACGAGAATAGCGTAGCTGAAGTCGACGTATCTTAGACTGACTTAGAATCACCTTACTTCGCATCCTCGCGGCGCGGGATCAATGGCCGCCGCTCCCCGTCGACTTTGCTTCCGCCTCTCGCCGAGCTGGAATTTAGCAGTCAACGGGAGAGCGATTGCTACCCGCCGATATGGCAAGTAGTGTAGACATACTCTTAGATTGGGGAGGGGTGTTATTGAACCACTGGTTCAGTAAAATTTAGCAGAGATTTTTCAAGTATATGTTCCAGGCCTTCAGGAGCTCTTGATTATCAGCTTAATTCAGGAGCAGTCTCCACTCAGATTCAAAATTGTCCAGAAAAACTGAAGGGTACAGACTTGAACTTGACAAAGTTGTAGCCTTTTATGCTAATATCGCCTTCCGTATAGCCCAAACTGAGCAAAAATTGAAGATCCAGGTTTCTACCCCAAATTGTTTGAGGGATATTGCTGCCTCAGTTCCTTGCATGAAAATAGTGGGAAGTAGAAGCAAAATTACAAAAATCAGGAGAGTTCCATTTAGAATATTGTTAATTTTGTCAAAATCAGAAAAAAAAGTTTTTAATTTATTGAAATGAAACATTTCAGTAGACCTGAAACAAAGGTTTCTGGAGTTTCATTTTGTGAAAAATTTAAAACTTTTGGTGCTTTTGTTCCATATCAGGACAACTTTTTTTTATCTCAATTTTTCACCTGATCAGAAATCTCTTTGCTGACCAACTGTGCAAAAAAGCAAACTATTCTCCTTGATTAGAGATGTTTCTGTTGGTTGCATCTGCTCCTGAGAAATCCTTGATTAGTTGTTGCTTCTCATCAGTAAGTGGAAGTATTTCAGTTTCTTTTAAAGATGTCCACCCACACTTCTGATGATCTTCTCCATCGCTTCCTGTAGGTGTTGGTCTGATTGCATCTGGCCAGTGTGATGTGGTGGTAGCTGGTGGTGTGGAGTTAATGTCGGATGTTCCCATTCGTCACAGCAGGAAGATGAGGAAAACTCTGCTCTCCCTTAATAGGGCCAAGACCTTGGGCCAGAGGCTGGCACTGTTTGCTAAAATCCGTCCCGATTACTTTGCCCCAGAGGTAAATCTCCTCCTTTCCACCTCTCAGTAGGCGTCTAGGGTTCCCAAGGCTGTCCTCCTTTGTAGTTTGCCATTTGATAGCCGCTTGTAAAATAACACATGCTTTAGGGGAAAGGAATGTAATTATTCCCCTGTGGAGAGGTCAGCATGGTGACGGTTAACTGGGGGTGCAGACTGTGGTGGTTCTGCATCATTCCGCCTGCCTAGGTTTAGGCCGAGATTTCAGTGAATTTGCAGAGCTCCTAAAACTCTTTGAGGGACTACGTATGGCTTTTGCCTACATGGTTCCCTGACAGTCAGGCATGCACTTAGTGAGCTTCACCTATTTAAACGTCAAAATACCTCGTTTCCCAACTCATTGAACTCCTAGCATAGCGGCTTTACTGAAGACATTAAAATGTGTAAAGGGGAAACTTGCCCTGCCAGCCTAAATACCGTGCAATTCGTCTTGACCTTCTGAAACTCTTAGAACCATGAGTCTGAGGGACACAATGAATCGCTCTTCAAGCTAGTAGTGACGCATCGAGTGTGTTTTCAACACATCGAATACAGAAGAAAGCATTCCCCTCCCACTATTAATGGGATTGTGCATCTGATTGACAACTCTTAAATACACAATCCATTTATTCTCCAGGGGCCCGATCCTGTGGGAGACTGAATGCTTTCATAATAAGAGATGAGAAAGAGCAGCCTGCCCATGTAGATAGGGGGCTCCCCATTTCATGATGTAAAGGGAGCCCCTCCACTTGCTCTCATGGCCGGAGGAAAGGGGACTTGAAAAGTGATGGAAATGGGTAGGAAAGGGGTTTTATTCACAGTGAATGATTTGAGGCCCCCTGGAGTTCTCTCCTCACCAGAGAGGCTATTTTTGCCCACATACTATTAATAGAGAATCTGTTATTGTCAGCTAATGGTACAAGTGCAGAGATACTCAAAGTGCAGTTGAGAGATAAGAGACCCAGATTTGAATGCTGCAGATTCCCAGAACTGGAAATTAGCTAAACCCTTTCGTTTTCAATTTAAACCAATTTTTACTGAAAAATTCTTGGATTTTACAAAGTATTATTCAGGTTTTTTCTGATTTTTCACCCTACTTTTGTATCATTCAAATATATAAAAAGTAACTTGTTTTATTAGGAAAATACAATACGTTGCATGAGATGTATGTATTACTATAATACATTAGTCTGTGTGTGTATGCAAAGCTGCCTGTTGAAGTAAGGCATTAGTCTAGAAGATACACAATAAACAGGCACGCAAGCTCTGAAGTGCATGCGCATCTGAATCTCACACCCACCATGTAAGCATTTCAAGCTGTTAGCAGATAACAGTTTAAAGATTTGACACACTAAAATGGGAAGATGACAAAAATTGGTATCAGAATATGTTTCCGAACACAAGGAAGTATTAAAAAGTTTTAAAAAACCAAAAACAGGAGAAAAGGATGAAGTTGAGTAAATGTGCTGTGAATGGTGTGACTCAGTTGTTAAACATAAATATTTACAGGCTAATAGTTCTAAGTCTACAACAAGAAACTGTTTGTTCAAATGAAAAATGTTATTTGGGGATTAGCGGTGTATTTTCTTAAACTCCGAGGTGGCATCTTTTGAGTTCTGTTTTAGTTCTGCAGCAAACCACATTGAACAGAATTCAAAGCATCAAGCCAATGAATACTTTCTTCCCCTGTCTTTCGGTCCACCAAAACAAGCCCTGATATTTACCCAGAAAAATTATGAATTGTTTTTTGCACTGATTTCCCCCCCCCCTCCCCCCGTTTGTGGTGTTGTGGTAATAAACTATGATAAATTCCTGGGAAAAATTAAAATAAAAACTGAAAATGAAGGGCTCAAAAAATAGCACATGCAGCAGCGTGGGAGTCTTGGCTCACGTGTGTGGATAAAGTTGTCATCCGTTCTCTCAGGATAACTAAATAAATGAGGGGTGACTTGAATTTGGCCCACTTGTGTAGCATACTACTTCCTATGGAGGTGTGGGCCACGGAGGCTGCAGGCCCCAGCATGCATTGCTCCAAGCAGCCTGGCCTCACTTCGTTTTGGGGCCTGTTGTTTCTTTGGTCTGCAGCTCCATATTAAATACAAGGGCAGCTGCTACCTGCCTCATTGTATGCAACCCGGGAGCAGTCCTCAAGCCCCTAGCAAGTGGCCAGCATGGCCCTTACTCGTCAAAGTTTGGGCATTCCTGTGTTATCTGTGGTTCAGAAGTGGGAATTCCTTTAGATTATTTGCTCTCAGTGGATCTTAGTAAGATAATGTGCATTATTTGTATAAAGGTAATTGCTCTTTTTATAAACGGAGGACTTCAAGGATTTACATGTATGAAAAGTACCCAAATATTAAGTTACAATGGTGTAGTATAGTTTGCTGTTCATAACCACCGTTGGAGCAGATGGTATTTACATCTGCTTACCTTGTGCTTCCTTTTCCTCTAGCTCCCAGCTGTAGCAGAGTTTTCCACCAGTGAGACCATGGGACACTCAGCAGACCGGTTGGCTGCTGCCTTTGCTATCTCTCGTGTGGAACAAGACGAGTATGCCCTGCGTTCCCACACTTTGGCCAGAAAAGCCCAGGATGAGGGGCTGCTCACTGACGTGATACCCTTCAAAGTGCCAGGTAAAAGCCATGTGTTCTAATGCCAACCCAAAATAGCGCCGTTCCCTTTCCAAGGGAAAGTGGCCAGGGCACAGGTCATGAAGTTTTGTATCTCTCGACATGCTTTCACTCCTCAGCAGTGTCCAATCTATTTAAAACCTTCCGTTTACAACCTGTCCCTGCACAAGAAAGTAGTGATCTAAGAGCATGTGTCCCTTCTGAGTCTGTGATCTAAATCTTGAAGCACCCTACTCCATATCCCTGCTTATTTGGTGATTATTGCCTTCGTACGGGGCAGATCAGGAGCTCACAGGTGAGGAATTCTCCTGTTCTTTGTATCAAAGAGTTAACAAGCAACAACTTACACCACAGGGAAACGTGTGTTTGCAAGGAATAACAAGTCCAGTTTAAAAACCAGCCTAGTAAAAGTGCCAGTGTGATGAAGCATATGCCAGTTGTGCTCCTTAGAAAGCTTATTTTGGAAAATCATCAATTTGAAAGAAGCAGAATTTTTTCAATACTCAAGACTGTTCCCTTAATGCTAAACTATTTTGGAAAGAATTCAAATAAAATGAATGACACCACCATTCTTTCCTTACACTCCTTTTCCCCTGGAAAACAGGTCTGTCTCTCTCTCTCTCTCTCTCGTTCTTTTCTGTAAAGTGGAGTCCGATGCCCACTTCCTTTTGAGGTTAATGCTCTGTTTTAACAGGCAAAGATACTGTTATCAAAGATAATGGAGTCCGTCCATCCTCCATGGAGCAGATGGGTAAACTGAAAGCTGCTTTTGTCAAACCTTATGGGACGGTCACAGCTGCCAACTCCTCCTTCCTGGTAACGTACACCACCATCCGTTTGTGTAGCAATATGTGAGACTGAGCTATTCTTCTGCCTATTGCAGCTACCTACACTGTATTTCTGTGACGTTAACACTACTCCGACTTCGTTGGCTTTTCCAAAATGTCGTCCACTTTAAGTTGCAAAATGACACTTGCATTTTCTCTTAAACAGATTTAAATTTAGCAACCCCCCCCAAAATAAAAGCAGAAGGTTCATTATAAACACTTGAGGCTGCTTTACCTGTTGGCTTCATTATAATTGCCCTCAGAAGAGGACAGAGGAGGGTTTCCCAAGGAACAAATGGGAGTTACACATCCAATTCCTTGTGACTTTGAATGAAGTTGGGTGCCTAACTCTCCTTGACGCCTTTGACAGTCTCCCCCAGAATGCACAAGGTATGTGTCTTGTCCCCATGTGCAGCACAAAGGAGATGAGCTAGTGTTTAGCTCCTGTTCACGTTTTGCAATAACAGCTCCTTTGTGCTATAAAGTAACGCTGGTTTCACAAGCAGCAACAGCGTTTTCTGCCTGGAGTTCCTGGGAACTTGCTGAGGTGTAATAGTACTTTAGAATTGACTCCATTGCAAAATATTGGCATAGAACAGACATTGCATACAGCAGAGCTGTAGGTTAACTTGGAAATACATTCTCCTTTTGAGGCAGCATAAAATCGATGCATCAAGGACACTGTGCTGTAAAATATTAGGATTTAGTTTTGCATACATGAAACAATGCTCTGAAACTCAGATTATGCAAGCACTGTAGCTGCCAACATGAAGAGAAGGGAGTTACCTTACAAGTGGAGAACCAGTGTTAACAAGGCCAATTCAGTCCGGGTGGATGTAGTTCACTCCCAGTAATTGATGAGGAGATGTCAATACCAAGAGAGGGAAAATTGCTTTTTTAGTGAGCCAGCCACTCCTAGAGCAAGATGGGTACCCAGAAGTCACCTACTACAGGACAGGCCCAACAAGGAAAAGTCACCTACTACAGGACAGGCCCAACAAGGAAAATAACTGATCACCTATAGCCCCCAGCTAAAACCCCACCAGCGCATCATCAACCATCTGCAACCTAGCCTGGAAAATGATCTCTCACTCTCAGGCCTTGGGAGACAGCCCCCCCACCTGAAGCAAATACTCACCAGCAACTACACACCGCACCACAAAAACACTAACCCAGGAACCAGTCCCTGTAACAAACCCCCGTTGCCTACTCTGTCCCCATATCTACTCTAGTGACACCGTCAGAGGACCCAGCCACATGAGCCACACCATCAGGGGCTCATTCACCTGCACATCTGCTAATGTGATATACGCCATCATGTGCCAGCAGTGCCCCTCTGCCAGGTACATTGGCAAAAACCGGTCAGTCTCTACGTAAAAGAATAAATGGACACAAATCCAACATCAGGAATGGTAACATACAAAACCCAGGAGGAGAACACTTCAATCTCCTTGGTCATTCTATAACAGATTTAAAAGTGGCCACCCTTCAACAAAAACACTTCAAAAACAGACTGCAAAGAGAAACTGCAGAGCTGCAATTCATTTGCAAACTTAACACCATTATTCTGGGCTTGAATAGGGACTGGGAGTGGCTGGCTCACTACAAGAGCAATTTTCCCTTTCTTGGTATTGACACCTCCTCCTCAATTGTTGGGAGTGGACCACATCCACCCGGACTGAATTGGCCTTGTCAGCACTGGCTCTCCACTTGTAAGGTAACTCCCTTCTCTTCATGTGCCAGGATATTTATGCCTGTATCTGTAATTTTCACTCCATGCATCTGAAGAAGTGGGTTTTTTACCCGCAAAAGCTTATGCCCAAATCTATTAATCTTTAAGGTGTTACTGGACTCCTCATTTTTGTGGCTACAGACTAACACGGCTACCCCCTGATACATTGCTATCACAGCAGTCGTACTGCTTTGGCCAGCCCACTCATACGCCATCTTACCATCTGCCTCAGCCAGTGCTGCATTGTTCCCTATGGTGTATTTTACCTAGTTCTTTATCCCAAGTGATGAGGCTTCTGCCAGTTTTCTTGGGAGCTTGTCTGTTCCACAGCCTAATGGATTACAAGCAGACGGGTGTGACTTATAATGTAACTTTCTGGTGGATGGTTACAGAAGTTCATAGAGCAGCATTTGTGTTTACGCTCTTGTGAATTTTGTTTCTTTGTACTACGATTGTGTGCTACAGCGATGGGGGCCCTGTACAAACACTTAGAGACTTACCGCCTCTGCATGGTGTGAGCGCTCTGTGAGTAGTTGCCTGACTGAGTTTGTCTGGCTGTTTCAGACGGATGGTGCTTCGGCCGTTCTGATGATGTCTGAGGAGAAGGCTCTGGCGATGGGCTACAAACCAAAGGCCTACCTAAGGTAGAAGGAACCGTTCCATCTGGCTTTGGAAAGCTGCTCTTGTGTTTGTTTTCTGTTCTGGTACTGATGGTGCTTCTCTTGTGCAGGGATTTTGTGTATGTGTCCCAGGATCCAAAGGACCAGCTCCTGCTGGGGTAAGGGATGGCTTCTGGCCAGCATGGTCACACACTTAGCACTGCTGGAATGATCAGTTACCAGCACTAAATGCTTCACTTGCTATAGAATGGCTGAGTGTTTAGTTAGGCACGTCACAGCCAGCCAGAGCTCTGGGCCCTGCCTCAAAGGCCTGAGAAAATCTGAGTACAGGACATGATGCAACAAATGGAGGTGACTAAGACTAGGGAAGAGCTGAGGCAGGGGTTGCAGCAACACAGTTACATGGGGACTCAGGCATGTGCATGGCATTCTGTTGCCTCAGGTTATTGGTACATGTGGCAGTATTAAGCTGCCTTAGCCATCCAAGTAACAAGTCATAAGACTTTGCACTGGAATGAATTGCACAGGGAGGTTGTGGAATCTCCATCACAGGAGATTAAGAGCAGGTTGGACAAACACCTGTCAGGGAGTGCAGGGGTCTGGACTAGATGACCTCTCAAGGTCCCTTCCAGTGCTACAATTCTAGGATTCATTAGTGTTAATGTTGACATACATCTCAAGGGATGGAGAATTTGAATGGGATTAAAATCCAGCTAATTGGGTTTGAGGTCTGGGCTTCCCAGACTTGGACACAAAGCCAAAAGAGGTCAATTAACTTTAGAAATGGGGTGAAATGCTTGTCTTCACCTGCCTAAAGCATCTCCGTATGGGGCGGTGGTGACTATTGGATTGTACATCAGTTTGAGTGGGAGAGGCTGAAAGATCCATGAGTGCTTACTTGTTTGGCATCTTAAACGCTGCTGCTCCATTTTGCGAGTGAGGAGGCTTAATAGGGATCGTAGTGAAGGAAGGGGGAGGAGTCCATGGAACCACGTGCATCAATGTCACTTTTGCTTTTCTGACCCTTTAGGCCAACGTACGGGACTCCCAAAGTGCTGGAGAGGGCTGGTCTAACGCTGGCTGATATTGATGTGTTCGAATTTCATGAAGCTTTTGCTGTAAGTATCTGCACGGGAACATGCATGGAGGGGGTGACGCACCAGTGTGTCTTGGGTTGCAGATCTGGGTTCTCCTCCTTAAGATCTATAGCAAGGAGATTTCATTTGGTTTTATATCAGGAGTGGAAAGAGCTATGTTCTTATTCAGTTTCCTTCATCGGATGTAGGGTTTTATATATGCACACTATGATTTTGTACATGAACAGTTAGTCTGTGCTGAGGTGCTCTGTGCAGACAGTTTATTCAGTTAATCAGAGGCAACATTTTTCTCTAAGGTGTCATCTGACTGGGACAAGGCTCGTGCAAATAATGTTCCTTTGAGCCCTTTGTGTACAACCAGCTGTGTTCATCCTTCTTGATCACTGACTCGTTTGAGGAAACTAAGATACCCCTAACTTGGTAGTACTCCACCATATACAGTAAAAGCTTTTCTATCCGGCATGTTGAGATAGTTGGGATTGGGGGGTGCTGGTAAGTGAAAAATGCTACTTAACTGAGAGGGAAGGCGTTTGGGTGTAGGAAGGGGGCTCGGGGCAGGGGTTTCAGGGCGCTGGATCCAGCGGCGGGGAGGGCGCTCACCTTGGGCAGCTTCCCGCAAGCAGCAACCTGTCCCTGCCGCTTCTAGTCAGAGGCACGGCAGGCGGCTCTGCGCGCTGCCCCTGCCCCGAATGCTGGCTCCACAGTTCCCTTTTTCTGGGAACCGTGGCCAATAGGAGCTGCAGGGGCGGTGCCTGTGGGCGGAGGCAGTGCGCAGAGCCGCCAGCTGAGCCTCTACCTAGGAGCAGGGACATGTTGTCGCTTCCAGAGAGCCATGTGGAGCCAGGCAGGCGCCAACCAGCCTATAAACTGGACTTTCTCTGAAGATTAGAAATGCCAGTTTATAGAGCTTTCCGGTTGGTACAGGGCCGGATAACACAGCTTTTACTGTCTCTCATTCTGAGTCTGCTGTAGTCCTGGAGTCTTTCCCCCTCCCTTCTAGGGGCAGATTTTGGCTAACCTGAAAGCTATGGATTCGGATTGGTTTGCACAAAACTACATGGGCAGAAAGTCTAAGGTAAGGACGTAATGAGGAAGTGGGTTTTAAGGTCAGTGTTGCTTTTGTCATTTTAATTCCTTGTTGTAAAAACGTATCCGATCTGCATAGCAATTCTAAGGCCCGTATTGTGTTTCTACAAGGGAGAAATACTCCGTTTCCTGAACATCAATCGTTTGGTTCAGTTCTTCCTAGTTCGAGGAGCTGTAGCTACTCTGACGTGACCTCTGGCACTTCAGCCCCAAGAGAAGCAAAGACCTAGAACTGTGCGGCTGATGTTTCTCAGTAAAAATGAGATCAAGCCACTGGCCTCTAGCAGCTAACTGTCTGTAGCTGGCATCCTGTCACCGTAAAGCCTCATACGTTTGCTTACACTGCAGTGAAACCCAAATGTGAACTCTGGTGAGCACGCCAGCAGCAGAGACTAGCGGGCCTCGTAGGTCTCTTCAGTCCCTGAGCGCCACGTTGGTCAGGTGACCGTCTGCGGCGGGAAGGCCTCAGAGGGAGCGGGTCAGGCTCCTTGGCGGCAGAGGTTGGCAAACCTGTTCCTTTGGTTTGTTCTTGCAGGTTGGAGCCCCGCCTCTGGAGAAGTTCAATAAGTGGGGGGGCTCCCTGTCTCTGGGGCACCCTTTTGGTGCCACTGGCTGCCGTTTAGTGATGACTGCGGCTCACAGGCTGAAGAAGGAAGGAGGGCAGTACGGTGTGGTTGCTGCCTGTGCTGCAGGAGGCCAGGTAATGCTGCATGGCCTTGCTAGTGTTGTCCCTCTGCTGAGAAGGGCAGGAATTCCTCTCTTCCTCTCGGCACCAAGAAGTCCCGTCCTGTGTACGTTGCACATCGGTGCAGCTTTCAAGTTTGTTACCATCAGGTGGCCTTAATGCTATCCAGGCAGCTGGGCTAAGGAGCCAGCCAGTCTTGCTTTTGCAGCATTTCAGTGCTGTCCAAGAGTGACCGTTGTTTGGTGGCCAGTGCTGCATGTCACCGTTGATATAGTACGAAAGGGAGGAATGATTCTTTGCTCCACTGTGGTTTTGGTGGGGGTGGTTTTCACTGTCTCATGAACCCTGAGGATCCTACTGAAGTCTGGCTTGTTAGATTCCATCTCCCTGTGTAAGGAACAAGAACCTCTGTGTGAAAAAGGCAGATAGCACATGCTCTCCAGTGGCACTTGGAAAGCTCCAGAGAAGTATTGCACCTATTGCTGTTAGGCAGTTGGGCAGTAGATTGGGTTACTCAGGGACTTGAGAGGTCACATCCAGGCCAGTCCTATCCTCACTAAACCAATCGAAAGAGGGCTAGCTGAGACTCTGTGGAAACTGCATAATCTTTCTAATTTGGGTGAGAAGGATAGTCCTGAGTAGCCCTTGGCCTGCTTTCTAATCCCCTCCCCTGAAAGGGATGCATTGCCTCCGGTAGTGCGTCGGGAATGGCACCATTTAATCCAGCCCATGTCTGTAGCATGCTGCCACTGAGTAAACTCCTGCTATTAATCTCTTCCCGTTCCTACAATATGACTGACGTCCTTTGGAAATGAAGTTCTTCTGCTGACTGGTACGTGTATTACAGACAGCGCCTTTCAGGCTAGAGTAACTGTGCTTTCCTTCTCCATTTCAGGGCCACGCAATGATTGTGGAACTTTACCCCCAGTAAGAGGACAAGGAACTGCTGAATGGATCTGGCCGTGTTCTGTGCCAGGCAATGCCATTTCAATGCACTAATAACATATCTGTGATCCTTGGAAAGGATTCCTGGTGGCCTTTGTAAATATCTTCTCGTTACCCTGTCAGTGATCTGGGCCAAATTAACCCTCTGTTGAATGCACCACCAAACAGTTAGCGTGGCTCTTAGGCCTGTCGGGGTCCTGCACTTAACCAAAACTTACCGGTAACTCTTTCTAAACAGGGTTTTTCTTATGGAAGAAATGAGTAATGCAGTCTGGGAATGTGACGAGTTGTTTTAAACAGAGAATTGCCAAGTATTTAGTGTCCATCTACAGGCTCCGCCTCTTAGGCGCAACTGTCCAGTTAGGGATGTGGCTTATCAAAGAGCAGACGCAAAGGGAGTTGAATGAGGTGGTGCGTATAAAGGATGGCGCAGAGTCCAAACAGCATTGGGCAGTAACTGTAACTGCTTTAGATACATGTCAGCCTTAATAAACCAGAGAAGAATTTGAAGACTGGGCAGGTTTTTTTTCTTTTTTCTTCCCTTGAGTATTTACACTTACACTGATGGTTTCAAGTGCTACGTACTCTGAGGCTTGTCTGCTTGGAGACATCACCAGGCTGTTCTGGGCTCTTGAAAATAGGAGTAAGGGGCGCCACAGAATTTGCCCCAGAATGCACACTGTGCTGCAGAATTGTGTTCCAGAATCTAACGCTAAGAAATAAATATTTCTATATGAAACTGTCCCTACCCATCTTCCAAACCCTCCAGGACAACTTAGTTCCATGTTTTAATACAAAAGTCTGCAGTCCATTGAACCATGAAGAAAAAAATAGGAGCAGTGTAAGAATTTTAATTCAGTATCAAATTGTTTCTCAGGTACATTGTCTGCTGTCAGCCATGCAGATCAGCTGTGCTCTCTAAGCCAGGATTATGGGAGGATTCATCACAGGTCAGCCTATTTCTGTTGGTAAGAGAGACAGGCTTTCAGCCCCACAGAGCTCTTCTTCAGGCAACAGTCTGTTCCACTCTGCATTTAGCTGTGACGCTGGGAGTACCTTTCCCACACCTGTGGGGCTCAAAATCTTCTCGCTCTCAGCAATGGAAGTCGGTCCAATAAAAGATCTTACCTCCCCCACCTTGTCTCTCTAATATCCTGGGACTGACATGGCTACAACTACATGGGATGTGTCACATCGGCCTGTAACTTTGGGCTTGTGTTTTATGCTTAAAATTCTCAGATCATTTAACAGAACAGAGCTTGTGCCATTTGTACCTGTGAGGAAACAGACTTCTCTAAAACCGTTTTGACTAAACAATGACATTTCCCCTAGTTTCCTTGTATAAAAGAAGCGTGTGCTGCAGCTTGTCTGTTTTGAATACATAACGCATGGGATAACCGAGGATAAACTGAGGTTATGGGCAGAGTTCACCAGTAGTTATTAAAATACTAGTCACAAAGTCACCTTAGTTTTGGTCCAGCTGTCCTCGTAAGCCATGGATAAAGCTGTTGCTCCCCCTCCCAAGCATGGGGAAGGCTGCATAAGAGGGTGACCAAGACTGGGTATAAAGGAGCAATGTTAAGGTGCTGGGGAGCCCAGGCCTGTTCCCTACGACTGCTTGTCCGAAATGTAGCCTGAGTGGCCATTACATTTTATGGTTAAATTAACTCCTCAATACGGTCACGTTCTGTCACCCAGGAAAGGGAAGGGCTGGGCTGGTAACTGGCTGCTACGCTAATTGCTGGTAAATTATTAACCAAACTGTCCCTTCCATTGTGAGGGGAGGGTGACAGATGCAGCGCACGTCCCTAGCTCGTCTGCCCAAGTTAGACAGCTACGCAGCGTCTTAGGAGAGAGGACCTCAACACCTGTCAACTCCAGTGGGAGCGGAGCTTGGCTGACAACTGGGCCATGGACTCAGCTCCTGGACTTAGACACAGGATTAAACAAGCAGAACTGCCACTTCCAGAACGTGCAATTTCAGCTCTAGCATAAACCCCCCGTTAGCTGCTTTCTCTAGCAGGAGGGAGTGTAGGCCCCGAGCGTAATGAAAACATCACCCGTCGTTTGAACTCTGACACTGACTCTGCTTAGGAGATACGAGGACGTGCTACAGAAGCGCTCACGCCTTGGGGTCCTTCTAGACGAATGAATTTAGGGAGCTCCAGAAGCGGTTCACCAGTGACATCACTAACCACAAGGGGAGGGTCAGTCCCAGGAACCAGCTGTGATTAAAATAGGAACCTCGGCAAGCTGTAACCGCTGGGAGGCTACGTCTTCATTTGTGGTTTTAGGCCAGGGATTTCTCCTCTTCCCTGCTAAAAAGCTGGTGTTAAAACCTACTAGTTGTCATTAGTCACGTTAACCCTGGCTGTAAACTGGTGCAACTTCATCAAAGACCAGGGAAGCGTGCTCCAGCTTTCGCCATAGAGCTGGCAATTGCTGCGCTGGAGAGGCAGCATTGTGCAGGACACAGGGCTTGGGAGATCAGGTTGTTTTCACGGCTCTGCCACTGAATTGCTGGGTGACCTTTGGCAAGTCACTCTCTTACTGCTACACTTTCTCTGTCCATCAAAGCAGGTGCATGTTACTTGTCCACTGCTCAATGCTGTACCTGAACAGCACCGAGTACTTTTGACTATCTGCTGTCACAGTGGCTACCCTTGCTAAACGGTTGTCGATTAGACGAGTTACAGTAATACTTAGTGGGCCCCCACTGTGCCAGTCACTGTGCAAACACAGGCAGAGTGTGGTCCTGCTCCCAAAGGGGGTATGAACTAAATAGACAAGACAATTGCACAGCAGGTCGGTCACAGAACCAGGATTAGAAATGAGGTCTGCTGGCTAGTGCCCCTTATCCACTGGCCCAGGCTGCGGCTGACCTCAGCTCCCTGAGCACCTCGAGCTGTTGTACTGGCCTACAGAGCACTTGTGTTTATTCCACCTGTGGCCTCTCAAAACTTAACTTTTAACGTCGTTCTTCACCTGGGCATTTAGCAGGCAGAAGCTGGTATTTATAGCCTCGGATTTACAGTACAGACTCTATCAGCCATTCTCTTCCCCCAGCACCCACAAACTGCTATGCTACTTTCATATTTTAGGAGCATCCTCTTATGATTTACATTCAAATATTGACAAATTTGCTGCTTTGCTGAAGTTTTATTTCTGCTTTTTGCTGACGGCTGCCATTCTTCACCGTGTCCTCGCTGCAGCAGGTTACATATATTTAAAATGTAAAACATCTTTGCAACTTCAATTTGGAATTGATTTTTTTTTTTAAGGAACTAAAACATGGTAAAAAATGAAGCTACAGATTTCATCTCCCCACCCCCGCAGCAGCAGAAGCTGTAAATGTTTTTGATGCAGAAAAAAAGAGAAACATGGAAGAATCTGTCAGTTGAAAGCTGCTTTTGTCTTCAAAAACCTGCCAAGTAGAAAAATGCGAGATAATTAGAAGCTGTTTTTAAAAGATTAAAGCTGTTTTATTAATAAGGCAGCTGATGTTTATCAAACTACATCATCAGCAAAGTGCTACAGGGCAGGCGGCTTATGCGTATGAGCTCCACTTTCAACATGGAGGTCGGGTAAGCGGGTTGTGAAATGAGAAAAATGGCTTTAAAAATTACTGCAGAACAGGGTCCTCTGTAGCAATAGAATGTGTCAGTTTTTTAATTACCCTAAAAGAGACTTCTACACACACAGTGAACTACTCTTCCAAAAAGCATTTGCTTCTGTAAGTAACGAGATGGATGCACGAAAACTCCCTATTAATGTGAATTCTCTCAATAGCTTTGGTATAAGTTTTTCCAATGTATACAACAATGGAAGCCTTCTCTGGGTGGTACTTTTACCAGGCATCCTACAGGGGCTGACTGGATGTCATTGCATAGAGATAGACCCTGGACTGGCTTCTCCAAACCCTTTCTTGTCCCCTTAAAAATCCTTGAACTGCTCATGTCTCCGCAGAATCAGCACACGGAACGGGGCGGTGAGTGCTGGTTTGATCTGCTGGCTCTGCAGGGCTGAACTAACCAGGTCTGACTTGGAGACACTGAGAGAACAGTGATGCATCCGACGAAGTGGGTATTCACCCACGAAAGCTCATGCTGCAATACGTCCGTTAGTCTATAAGGTGCCACAGGCACTCTGGTCCTTTGAGAGAACGTGGGTTATTTGGTCCCCTGTTCTCTGAGCTGCTCCCAGGTCTGCACTTACAGCTACAATCAGGGACAATGCAAACATGGAGAACTAAGGGTCCAGTATTTCCTAGTGTAGACAGCACCCAAAGGAACCAGATGGGAGCAGCAACCAGGAATCACTTTCCTGCCTGTAACCAGCCATCGGTACTTGCTCAAGTGCTCACGCTGACTGCTGGCAAACAGTGACCTTTGTCCCATGACTGAGTAGTTTAGGGCCTCAAGACAGGCATTGCCTTTATGTAATGAACCAGCCCCATAATGCTGAGAAGTGGGTTCTTTAATGTGGCAGGGGACATTCACTTGGCAATGTGGAGAGCGGGCCCCAATCCACCCAGCCAACGATGGTGTTTCGCCGCTATATTCTGCTGCCTTTGAACCGCGGATCTCAGAGCACCTTGCACATAGGAATCACCTCTCTCAGTGCCCCCTGCAAGGGAGGTTATACGATAGCCGTTGTGCAGATAGGCATACAGACTCTAGGGGGGTGTAGCATGTGGTCTTCCCACATGGTTGATGAGGTTGCAAGATGTACGATGCTTGGAGATCTTCAGAGGAAAGGGACCCCTGGCAATCTATGCTTCATGCACCCGAGGGATTTCACACTCCTGCCTAGCTCTTACGGGAGATGGCCGTCTCCAGGGCAGCTGGAGTCATGATTCCCAGGCTGGTAGAAATACAGGCGCTAGCTTTGATTGGGCTAGAGTTGTAAACATAGCAGTGTGACCATGAGCAAGCCACCGGAGCACATGCCTAGGCTCTTGGGTGAGGCTGCACTTGGGTGGCACCCAGGCGGCCACACTGCTATTTTTAGTGCGCTAGCTTGAGCAGAGTGACCATGTGGACGTCCGTCTGCCTTACACCTAGCTGCAGGACACGGACCCTCAGCTGGGTGCAGGGCAGCTCTGGGTTCCTAGGTGCAACCAGGGGCGGCGGGTTTGGTGGTGCCCAGAATGGGTCCAAGTCCCACCCCCACACACACACACCCCCGTCTAAGGCTTTGGGAGGGAGTTTGGGTGCGGGAGGGGTGTGGGCTCTGGGAGGGAGTTTGGGTGCGGAAGGGGTGTGGGCTCTGGACTGGGATTGGGGTGTGGGCGCTGGGAGGGAGTTTGGGTGCTGGGTGCAGGCTCTGGGCTGGGACAGAGGGTTGGGGTGCGGGAGGGGGTGTGGGGCTGGGGATGAGGACTTTGGGGTGCAGCAGGTAGGCTGCCCTGGGGCTGGGGCAGGGGGCCAGAGAGGAGGACTCTCCTCAGTCCTCTCCCCCCAGCAACAACAAACTCCAGGAGGGGAGGGGCCCTGGCATGACACTCACCCAAGCCCCCCAGGCTGCTGCTCAGGGGGTCCAGCCAGGATAACCCCCCTCCTCCTCCCAGAGTCGACTCGCAGTCGCCCGCCGGGGGGGTGGGGGCTGCCACCGAGGGAGCTACAGGGGGCAGCCACCTGCTGCCCGGGGCAGCCACCTGAACCTGAGCATCCCGCACCTCCCTTTCCAACCCCAGCTCTGCTCTGCAGGACGGACGGGCTGCTCCTACCCCCAGCCCAGGCGCGTGGCTGCTCGTGGAGCGCTTGGTCCGGCTGCCTGCCGACTCCCAGGGCGGGAGGGAACCGCCCAGTGCTGCATCGGGTCCCAGTGGGGAAGGTTCCTCCTCCCACAGGCCAGAAGTGCTGGGTCTGACCCTGCAGGCCAAGCCCAGGCAGCTCCCCAGCAGACACGTACTCACATGCACAGGCCTCGGGCCGCTTCATTCGCCTGGCTTTGGCTCCAAACTCTCCCTTGTTCCCTGTGAGCAAAGAGAGGAAGACCCGTCAGGCTCGCCTCACGTCTGTGCAGCAGAGAGCTCCGGCTGGCCAAGAGCCAGCAGCTCACGGGAGCCTGGTGCTTCCATGCAGGCAGGCAGGGCCCTTGTGCGCAGCCTGGGAACTGGGTCCCTAAACTTTAAGCTCGCTGGCACCTGTTGATGGCCAAAAGGCAGCTGCCTCGCGCCCCTTCCTCCTGCCCTGTGGGGGCGAGTCCCGGTGCCTCACCTGCTGGGTCGCCAAAGGCAGGAGGCCCGGCAGCTGCAGCACACCCAGGCCCCAGAGGAGGGAAGAGGAAAATCTGACCCCCCACCCCCGGATGGCACCTGGAGGGCCCTGCGGTAAGCCCCGGCTCAGCAGGAGAGAGGCCAGGGTGCAGGGCTTGTGAGCATGGGGTGCTTTCAAAGGGGAGTCATGGAAATACAGGGGGACCCCAACCCAGATAAAAATCCAGCTGCCGGAAGGCATCAGCTCTGCCTAAAGCACAACGAATAGGGGAGAGGAAGGACAGGTCTGTCCCAGCAACAAGCCGGGCTGCTCGGGACTCCCACGCAGAGCGAGCGCTAGCGAGCGTAACCTAGGCCGGCTCCCGCCGGACAGTGGAACCGCGGAGCTACAAAGCCCAGTCCAACCCCAGAGCAGAGCGACGGCAACGGGGGAGAGCCTGAGCCGGAGAGACGTCCCCAATGCAGAGAGACAGATTTCCTCCAGAGACCAGGTCTGACCAACTCCTCCCTATCAGCCGTGGCGCAGGAAAGCCTGCACACCCCCGTGACAGGATAGAGGTGACCTGACGCTCCTGAGCAGCCTTCACTGCAGCAGCAACTGACCCTGCTGCCAAATGGACCCAGGAGGAAACCCAGCCCTGCTGAGAGGTCCTAGAATCATAGGACTGGAAGGGACCTCGCCAGGTCATCGAGTCCAGCGCACGGCACTAAGGCAGGACTGGGTACTAGCTAGATCGACCCTGACAGGTGCTTTTCTAGCCTCCAGAGATGTCGATTTCACAACCTCCCTAGCAGGACTGGCTCCAAGTTTTTTGCCGCCCCAAGCAAACAAATTTCCCCGTGCCCCACCGGCCCCACCCCAACTCCACCCCTTCCCCCCCATTGCAACCCCTTCCCCAAATCCCCAGCCCCACCTCCTCCCCCGGGTATGCTGCATTTACCTCCTACCCCTCCCTCCCAGAGAGGAGAAGCAGAGCAGCGGTGTGCTCGGGGGAGGAGGCGGAGGTGAGCTGGGGGGGGGAGCAGTTCCTCTGCCCCCCCCAGGGTTACTTCCTGTGGCCCTCCCCGCGCCCCCCACTGCCTCAGCTCACCTCCGCCTGCCCCTCTGCGCACATCGCCGCCGCTCCGCTTCTCCCCCTCCCTGCCAGGCTTGCCGCAAAACAGCTGATTCGCCGGCAAACCTGGGAGGGAGGGGGGAGAAGCGGCACGGCGGTGCGCTCAGGGGAGCAGGCGGCAGTGGAGCAGAGGGGAGAGCAGTTCTTCTGCCCCCCCCAGGGTTACTTCCTGCGGCCCTCCCCGCGCCCCCCACCGCCACAGCTCACCTCCGCTCAGGGCCGGCTCCCGGCTTTTTGCTCCCCAAGCAAAAAACAAAAGGAGCCGGAGTGCCACCCCTTGGAAAGTGCTGCCCCAAGCACATGCTTGGAGCGCTGGCGCCTAGAGCCGGCCCTGCTCCCTAGGCAATTTATTCCAGTGCTTAACCACACTGACAGTTCGGAAGTGTGATGTTATGAGGGTAACATAATATTTCATTGGGATGCAGTCAGTGATGTTTGTGTCATCCCTGCCTGCATCAAATTTGCGTTGGGGGTGTGACGTTATGAGTGTGATATAATACTTCATTGGAAGGTGACAGGGCCAGAAAGAGTTAATTAACTCACGGACTGACCTGACCCATGGCCGAACTTTAGAGACTGGTTAGGAAGATCTGTAAATGACCAGAGCTTTGAAATGCAGCCGGCATTGTTAGAGGTAGAAGGGTAGGTGTTTGCTCAGGTCCTGTGATGTAAGCAAACAAGTCTTGCCCATTGCTATAGCTTTGATTCAAAGATCAAAAAAGGAATATTAACATTTAGGAAGACATTTGACTGGAGTCACCCTGAATATGGACATTGGACTATAACCTCTGGACTATTTCTAAAAGGACTTTTGGCAACTACAAGCTCATCTCTGCTATGTACCTGAACCTCAAGAATTGAATTCAAGTCTGTCTGTATATTGATCTTTTAACCAACACTCTCTCTTTTTTCTTTTTAAATAAATTTGAGCTTAGTTAATAAGAATTGGCTCTAAGCGTGTATTTTGGGTAAGATCTGTGTTATCATTTGACCTGGGTCTGAGGCTTGGTCCTTCAGGATTGAAAGAACCTTTTCTTTTACATGATGAGATAAGATTTTCAGGAATCATCATCATAGCTGACGTGTGTCTGGATGGAGGCCTGAGGCTGGGCACTTTAAGGGAATTGCGTGGTTTGGACTCTGAGTAACCAGTGAGGTGCTACAGAAGCTGTTCTGTGCTGGTTGGTAAATCTAAGTATTGGAACATCCACCAGCTTCTGAGGTTTGTCTGCCCCGTTTTGTTTGCAGTTCACCCTGATTTAGTGACCTCAGCTGGCTCCCATGGGCAGCATCGTCACAGGAAGTTTTTCCTAATTTCCAACCTAACCCTCCCTTGCTGCAATTTAAGCCCATTACCACTTGCCCTGTCCTCAGTGATTAAGGAGAACAATTTATCACTCTCCTCTTTATAGCAACCTTTTACGTACTGTTATCATGTTCCCCCTCATCTTCTCCTCTCCAGACAAAACAAATCTACTTTTTTCAATCTTCCTTCATAGGTCACATTTTCTAGACCTTTCATCATTTTTGTTTCTCTCCACTGGACTTTCTCCAATTTACCCCTCTTTTTCCCAAAGTGTGGTGCCCAGAACGGGACACGATACTCCAGCTGAGGTCTCATCAGTGCTGAGTAGAGTGGAAGAACGACTTCTCCTGTCTTGCTTACAACATTCCTGCTAATACACCCCAGAATGTTTGCTTTTTTTTGCAACAATATTATATTGTTGATTCATATTTAGCTTGTGATCCACTATGACCCCCAGATCCCTTTCTGCAGTGCTCCTTCCTAGACAGTCACTTCCCATTTTGTGTTTGTGCAACTGATTGTTCCTTCCTAAGTAGAATACTTTGCATTTGTCCTTATTGAATTTCCTCCTGTTTATTTCAGACCATTTCTCCAGTTTGTCAAGATCATTTTGAATTCTAATCATGTCCCCACAAGTGCTTGCAACCCCTCCCAGTTTGGTATCATCTGCACACTTTATCAGTGTACTCGCAATGCCATTACTCAAATCATTTATGAAGATATTGACTAGAACTGGTTAAAAGATCAATATACAGACAGACTGGAATTCAATTCTTGAGGTTCAGATGCATAGCAGAGATGAGCTTGTAGTTGCCAAAAGTCCTTTTAGAAATAGTCCATAGGTTATAGTCCAATGTCCATATTCAGGGTGGCTCCAGTCAATGACTGGGGATCTCAATCCTTGTGGCTTAAGGTTTCCCCCTCTTGAAACCCAAAGCAGATCTGAGATGAAGCAGGATCGTGTCCCAGGGTTCTTATACATTTCCAGCAGCCTTTCAGCCTGAGAAAACAATTGGCTTAACTCCTTCTCCCAAACATCCTGGCAATTAGCACAGGGTAATTTATCGTTAAGCAGTTCAGATACACGTTACCACAACCTTCAAAGAGACACCTAGACAATAACACTATTTCCCTCAAGTATCTTCCTAAATGTTAATATTCATTTTTTGATCTTTGAATTAAAGCTATAGTAATAGACAAGACTTGTTTGCTTACATCACAAGACCTGAGCAAACACCTCCCCTTCTACCTCTAACAATGCCGCCTGCATTTCAAAAGCTCTATTCATTTACAGATCTTCCTAACCAGTTCCTAAGGTTCACCCATGGGTCAGGTCAGTTTGTGAGTTAATTAACTTTTTCTGGCCCTGTCACCTTCCAATGAAATATTATATCACACTCATAATGTCACACCCTGGCCGCGCCGCTGTGCAGGGTGCTACACAGGAGCTGGGGTCACACTTACCTGAGCGGTGGTGGCCCCGGAGGGGAGCTCTTTCTGGATGCGTTCGAGCAGAGCGTCCCGCACCTGTAGGGAACACAAGGTCACTCCTGTTACCCTGTCGGGAGACAGGCTATGAGGCTGGAGGGACCATTGGCCTGACCCGGCAGGGCCGTTCTTATGCTGTTAAGAGCAGGGCCGGCTCCAGACCCCAGCGCGCCAAGCGCGTGCTTGGGGCGGCATGCCGCGGGGGGTGCTCTGCCGGTCGCCGGAAGGGCAGCAGGCAGGGCTCTAGTGGACCTCCCGCAGGCGTGCCTGTGGAGGGTCTGCTGGTCCCGCAGCTCCAGTGGACCTCCCGCAGGCATGCTTGCGGGAGGTCCACCGGAGCCGCCTGCCGCCTTCCGCAGGCACGTCTGCAGGAGGTCCACTGGAGCCGCGGGACCGGCGACCGCCAGAGCGCCCCCCCATGGTGTGCTGCTGTGCTTGGGACGGCGAAATTCCTAGAGCCGCCCCTGGTTAAGAAGGCGGTTGTTTTTGATGGCTGCCTGGAAGTGTCTTTGGCCCAGCGTGACTGGCGAAGGCCGGGAAGAGGAGCAGCTCACCTTCTTGTCCATGAGGCAGCCGAAGACCAGGATGAAGACACCCTGCGTGAAAGAGAAATAAAGAGCATTTACTGATCGGTTCTCACCTGGTGCTGCTTAAACACTGTCCAGTGAGTCCCCAGCCGATGGCCTGGTTTTCTGAGACCTGTGAGGCTCAGCGAGGTTAGCTCCAGGGGCATGGCTGAGAGAAAGGAGACATGGCTGGGGTGGCCCTGTGCTGTGGCAGTCCCTCGCTGCCTGTCCCTTAGCAGGCTCCCAGGCCTTGTGTCTGGATGTGGGCCGCTGGGGCAAACTGGGAATGTTCTTAACGTTTTCTCTGAATACTGTATTGGAGCCTCAGTGTCCCCTAGGCAGTTCTTAAGTATCTAGGTGGTGGATCAGGGTGTGTGATTGCTGCAGAGCAAAGGGCCAGTGCACCTAAATGCCTGACACTCTGTCTCCTAGCAACTGATGGCCTGGGCCCCTCCCCTGCAAAGGTGCCAGCTGAAGGTGTTGGAGACAAAGAGATCAGGTGACCTCCTGGCCCAGGAAAGGAACTGAGAGAGGAGGAGGGGCTGGAGGGGGTTGTTAGTCTGGAGCTGGCTGGGGACGAGGAGTGAAGTGCAGACGTAGGGGTCTGGCTCACTGCCCCCCAGAATGGACCCAGCCGAGGGGTCCGGTTCTCTGTGCCTACAAGCTCTGTTTTAGACCCTGTTCCTGTCATCGAATAAACCTCTGTTTTACTGGCTGGCTGAGAGTCACATCTGACTGCAGAGTGGGGGTGCAGGACCCTGTGGCCCCCCCAGGACCTCCCTGGGGCGGGCTCGCTGTGGGAAGTGCACGGAGGGGCAGAGGATGCTGAATGCTCCAAGGTCAGACCCAGGAGGCGAAGACGTGTGGGCTTCTTGCCCTAAACAAGTCTGCTCCGAGGGAGAGGAGGCTCCCCAAAGTCCTGCCTGGCTT
Source organism: Mauremys mutica (assembly GCF_020497125.1). Classification (NCBI taxonomy): domain Eukaryota; kingdom Metazoa; phylum Chordata; order Testudines; family Geoemydidae; genus Mauremys; species Mauremys mutica. Next base: position 5,072,425 of record NC_059074.1, read on the forward strand.
GGTGGGGAGCAGCTCCAGAGCATTGCCCGGGGACTCCGTGACAGCCCGATGCAGCTGGAGGGAGATAATGGGCATTTAGAGTCTCGCGCACGTGGCAGATTGCCATGTCGCATCACCCACCTGCAATGAGTTCAGGACAGCGAACATATAATGGGACAATTCAGAGCTCTTGCTTGTCATGGTGATAACCCCCAGCCCCCAGGTCAGGCCGAAGATGGGCGTCAGGATGAGCAGGGCTTTGAGAATGCTGAGCAGGATCTTCCTCTCTTCTCCTTTGGGGCCCTCGGACACCGACGGCCTCATCAGCTTCATCACCACCACGAAAAGGATCAGCACATTGACCAGGACAATGACCAGGACGGGCACAGAGAAGGCGTAAATCGCCCCATTGTGCCCACTGAGCCAACAGGCCGTGGTCTGGACGTAGCCCCGCGTGGGGTAGTAAACAGCCACGGCAGCGGCAGCAATGATGAGCGGGCACAGGTACCCGATGGTCACCACGAGAGGCGTGACGGAGGCTTTGGCCAGCTGGTGGAAGACGAACACCAGGTGGTGGAAAAGCATGAGGGCTTGGACGAGCATCCAGAAGAACATGGCCAGGTAGAAGAAGTGTGTGAAGAACGTGGCAGCCACGCAGAGCTTGTTCTCGTGGCTCGGGGTCATCCAGGTGGAGCCCAGGAACCAGGTGTTGGCCATCAGCAGGGACAGGGCGATGTTGACCAGAGTCATGTAGCGGAAGTAAGAGATCTTATTCCTGACCACCGACCGCCAGGCCAGGTAGTAGATCCCCAAGCAGAGGATCAGGGCCAGGATGGAAGCACACACCCCAAAGTGGCTCAGGAAGTCCAGCCAAAAGCTATCCTCGATGCTATGGATGGACATGAGGACGGAGAAGGAGGTCAGGTGCTGGCAGGTGCACGTGGTGGTGGTGCCTGTGCCAGAGGTTTGGCATCCCTGGGAGGACCAGCCTCCTTCCCCTTGGAACAAGCCATGGTCCCAGAACACGCACTGGGGCCTCTCCTCCCCAGACGCTGCCACAGCCTCGTCCTCTGTCGCGTTTCTGTGACCGAAGGTCATGGCAATCTCCGCCCGGCTCACGCTCCCGTTGCTGGACATGATGCTGCTGGACAACAGCAGGCTGCCAAGGACGTAGCTAGAGCTGCCCAGCCCTGGGCCGTAGTTCGCAGGCAGGAGTCCACCCAGCGTCTTCAGCGCCATGCTGGTCACAGTGACGTTGGCCCCCAGCTGCACCAGCTGCTCCAGCACTTCCTGGCTGATGTGGGTTTGGAGCAGGGGCTGCACGTGGAAGGTTTTGCTGTAGTCAGTCAGCGAACCCGGATCGAACACGGACCCCTGGAGCTCGACGTTGGGCAGGCTGAAGCTGAAGTTGCCGGCCGCGGGGACCGGCCGCCTGGTGATGTTCTCGATGGACTGCAGGAACGTGGAGGCCACGGAGGGCACGTCGGCTTGTGCCGTGGCCCACAGGGCCTGGAGATCGAAGTCAAGCATCTGGCTGACGACTGCCAGGAAAGTCTGCAAGCACAAAGACGGCCTTTGGGTTGTACGGGCCTCGTCACCTCGAGGGCTGATTTCCCAGAGCTGGCCCCTCCCTGCCTCCCCCGGGAGTGACAGTGTCAGTGTTGAGGCCATGGCTGTCTGGGATGCCTCGCTCCGCCCCACGCTTAGCACAGGAGCTAACTGCAGTGACGCTGTGGTAATTCTGGTATTTGCCGGCGAACGCTGAGGTTCTGACGTCTACCACGCCAGCAGGGAGTCTGTGTGGGCCCCCGTCTAGCTCCATCGTTTCTCTCTCCATCCTCCCCCCCAGTTCTCTTTCCGTCTGGCTCCCCCCTTTCCTTCTCTGAGTCTCCTCGTCGAGGCAGGACAAGGCCTCGCTTGGCAAATGCTGAAAATAAATAGACTGAAAACGATACAGGGCCAAACCCAACCGTGTCTGTGCAGTGCCCCACACAACAGGGTCTGGCTCTGGCCTGAAGTCCTGGCGAACACAGCGCATCGTGCCCGGCAGCCGGCTCTCCCAGCTGAAGGGTCGCAGCGGGCTGTGCGAGACTTGCAGCGTCCCACCGGCCAGTCCCGCCCAGCGTGGGCTGCCCACGTCCCACGGGGTCTGCGAGCCAACCAGCGCCGCGTCCCGGGTACTCACGGCCATGGTGCTGCTGCTGAGGTGCAGGCCGGCATCCCCGGCAATACGGGAGATGGTGTCCACCATGGTCACTAGAGCCAGCAGGTCCGAGGCAGAACTCACAGAGCCCTGCCCAGGCAGAGTCTCCACCCTCAGCCGCTCAGTTAGCCACGCCAGCTCGCTCCGGGGGTTGCCCAGCCCTGCCAGGACCAGCTGGAGAGGGAAAAGGGGTCGGGGGGAGGACAGGCTGAGATTTAACAGGCTGGGGCACCGGGGCAATCTCAGGGCCAGACATTACAGAGCCTTCCACTTCCAATCCAACCCAGGGGCCTGGTCTCCAGGGACCCAGCTCCCCTGGCCATGCAGTCGCTGAAGTCAGTGGCCGTTTCTCAGCTCCCAGGGGATGATGTGGAAGGGAGGTCTGGGCCGCAGAGGGTCTCGGTCCTGCCCCTTTCTGCAGCAGCAGAGGCAACCCGCTGACTACGCTTTGCACTGACGGATGCAGCGGAGTTTTGGGACGCTGGAAGGGACGGCTGTGAATTTCCAGGCCCCCGGCCTATATCCAAGAATGTTTCCTGCACTCTGGCAAAGGGTCAGCATCAGTGTCCCTGCAGAAGCCTCTCTCTCCTGAGGCTGCTGGGAACTGCTGGGCTGTCTCATGCTCCAGTCGGGCTGGAGATAGGGTGTAAAGTCTGACCAGTGAGAGTTTGAACAGCCAGGGTGGTTCACCGTCGGAACAACTCAGCTGGGGTCATGGTGGGCTGCCATCACCCGCAGGCTTTAGAGCCAGACTGGCTGTCTCTCTGGAAGATCTGCTCTCACTCAGAAGGGCTTTACAAGAGGCAGGATGGGCTAGATTCTAGATCTACACCACTAGCCTGGGGTTCAGGAGACCAGCCATCTATTCCTGGCTCTGCTGTTAGGTGACCCTGGGCAAGTCGCGCTCTGTGCCTCGGTTTCCCCATTTGTAATATGGAGACAATGATCTTGACTTCTTTAGTAAAGCGCTGTGAGAGCTAATGAGGATAAGAGCTAGGGCAGAATTCAGACCCTGGGAAATCGGGCGACCTCAGGAGCTCATGTGTAATCCATGTGGCTAATAGGCAGATATCTCTTTAAGAGACCCACTGGGAGGAGGTAGGGGTGAGCTGTGTCTGTGTCGCTGTTGCTAGGCGGATAAAGCACTCCACATCCAGAAGTTTCTGGAACTGGGGGTGGTAGTTTGGGGTCTGCTCCAATAGGTTCCTGGGTGCTGGGGTGAGACTCCATGAGGGCAGCTGTCCCTGCAAAGGGCCATGTGCCCTGGGGAGCCGGGAGACGCTGAGCCCGGGAGCAGACAGCGGGCTGGGGTCCCGAACTCGGCAGCATTTTGCAGCAGGGTTTTCTTTAGACCTAGACCCATAACTGAGTGGCTGGTTACTCAGGTCGCTGGCAGGGATTTCGGCAGGGGAAGCGCCTGCCTGGAGCCAGCTGAAGAGCCCCGACAAGCCAGGGGAGGGAAGATGCTGTTTTAGACTCAGACTGTCTAAACTTGGTGATCAAAGACTGGAACTGAGACTTCGGCGAACTCAGCCGAGGCTTTGGGGAGCGCTCAGCTTCTTCTCACTGCGTTCCTGGGGGAACTGAACTGTCCAGAGTTCAATCTGTTTTCTTTCTGTATCACTGTGAAGGTAACAGCTGTGGTTATAACATAGCCGTGTCATGCTGTAAACATTAGAGCAGGCGTGTGTGTGTGTGTGTGTTGCACCTGCCCTGCCCCGACTGCTGCCCCCTTCTCTGGTCCAGGGACCTTCCCCGGCCCCTATCACACTGCTCCCTCCCCTCCCCCCCCCAGGGCTCCCTGTGGCCCCTGTGTTTGTGTGCTGGACAGTCACATCCAATCCCTTCACGCTGCCCCGCTTTCCCCTCCCCTTAGTTCATAGCCCCAGAAAATCCCTTCAAACTGTCCCCCTTTCCCCTCCCCTTACCCATGGGGGAATGACGGGCCGAGCGAGCAGGCAGGGGCAGCGAGGCTTTATACTTTGTGTGTGTGTGGGGGGGGGGGAGTTGTTTCCACGGGGCCAGGTGGCACTGGGGCGGGGGGGGGGGGGGGGGGGGGTGTGTTTCGGAGGCGGGGCGGCCAGACGGCACTGGGGGGGCGGTGTTTTGGCGGGGCTGGGGGGTTTTGGCCTCAGCTGTGTTCCTTGGAGTAATATGGCCCTCGCCTCTTTCCGAGTTGTGCAGGCCTGCCTTAGAGTATTGTTTGTTTCTTTATCATAAGATTTTATAAAGATATTGAACTAAATTCATTTCTTTAGTCCCTTTGGGGACTTGAAGGTGGGAGGTTGACCCTGTGCTAATCCTTGCTGAAAATCCTGAGAGACTGAACTCTGGGTCTCCAGCTACTTTCTACGGGAGTTGGATTGTTTTTAGGCACTGGAGACGGGTAATGAAGTGAACTCGAGCCCACCCAAGGGTTACACACGCATCATTTGTACTTAGATTTCCAGAAAGCCTTTGACAAGGTCCCTCACCAAAGGCTCTTAAGTAAATTAAGCTGTCATGGGATAAAAGGGAAGGTCCTTTCATGGACTGAGAACTGGTTAAAAGACAGGGAACAAAGGGTAGGAATTAATGGTCAATTCTCAGAATGGAGAGGAGTAACTAGTGGTGTTCCCCAAGGGTCAGTCCTAGGGCCAATCCTATTCAATTTATTCATAAATGATCTGGAGAACGGGGTAAACAGTGAGGTGGCAAAGTTTGCAGATGATACTAAACTGCTCACGATAGTTAAGACAAAAGCAGACTGTGAAGAACTTCAAAAAGATCTCACAAAACTAAGTGATTGGGCAACAAAATGGCAAATGAAATTCAATGTGGATAAATGTAAAGTAATGCACGTTGGAAAAAATAACCCCAACTATACATACAACATGATGGGGGCTAATTTAGCTACAACGAGTCAGGAAAAAGATCTTGGAGTCATCGTGGATACTTCTCTGAAGATGTCCATGCAGTGTGCAGAGGCGGTCAAAAAAGCAAACAGGATGTTAGGAATCATTAAAAAGGGGATAGAAAATAAGACTGAGAATATATTATTGCCCTTATATAAATCGATGGTACGTCCACATCTCGAATACTGTGTACAGATGTGGTCTCCTCACCTCAAAAAAGATATTCTAGCACTAGAAAAGGTTCAGAAAAGGGCAACTAAAATGATTAGGGGTTTGGAGAGGGTCCCATACGAGGAAAGATTAAAGAGGCTAGGACTCTTCAGCTTGGAAAAGAGGAGACTAAGGGGGGATATGATAGAGGTATATAAAATCATGAGTGATGTGGAGAAAGTGGATAAGGAAAAGTTATTTACTTATTCCCATAATACAAGAACTAGGGGTCACCAAATGAAATTAATAGGCAGCAGGTTTAAAACAAATAAAAGGAAATTCTTCTTCACGCAGCGCACAGTCAACTTGTGGAACTCCTTACCTGAGGAGGTTGTGAAGGCTAGGACTATAACAATGTTTAAAAGGGGACTGGATAAATTCATGGAGGCTAAGTCCATAAATGGCTATTAGCCAGGATGGGTAAGAATGGTGTCCCTAGCCTCTGTTCGTCAGAGGATGGAGATGGATGGCAGGAGAGAGATCACTTGATCATTGCCTGTTAGGTTCACTCCCTCTGGGGCACCTGGCATTGGCCACTGTCGGTAGACAGATACTGGGCTAGATGGATTTGGTCTGACCCGGTACGGCCTTTCTTATCATTGGGAAGGAGGTTCCTTCATTTCCACCCTAAGTGAGCCCGGGGCGATGCTAGAGTAATCTCCCCTCGGGGAGGGTGACTGCTGAGGCTGAAATGCAGATGGCTGGCTGGGAGCCAGGGTGTAGGATCGTAGGTCTAAGGAACAGGAGGATGGCAGGAAGCCTCCACTCACCTGAGCACTGTGCAGTCCAGCCAGGAGCTCTCTGTGGGTGCAGTTGCTTATCACCTCTCCCCAGACTCCTCCTGCGGAGCAGCTCCTCTGCACTGTCCCAGCTCTGTTGTCAGGACACAAGATCTCGGCCACTTGCCCTGCCTTGGTGGCTGCCCACATGCCTTGCGAGTCATTGCTGGGACAGAAGGGATCCCCAGCTGGGACAACGGGGAGGGAGGAGGAGACAGAGTGAGGGCAAAGCACATGGGACAATGACACCATAAATAACGATCGACTCGTGTGGAGCAAAGAAGGGGAACCAGGCGTGCACAAAGGATCGGAGCTGTGAAGCATGGTCCAATCGCCAGGGAAAGTCCTCTGCGCGCACAGCCGGGAGATGCTCACGCCACGGTAGCGCGTACCCGCCGTCAGCCACACAGCCGGGAGATGCTCGCGCTATGGTAGCGCGTACCCGCCGTCAGCCACACAGCCGGGAGATGCTCGCGCTATGGTAGCGCATACAAGCAAAGAGAATCACAAGCATAGAGGGCCCCTGAGAGCTAGGGTGGCTTTACCCCAACACCAGTGTGGTCTGGCTGCTGAGCCCAGCGAGAGCTCAGGGCGAGAGCCCCATCCCCATCCCCGACCCCTGGGGAGCTGAGGCCAAACAGAACTCCCGTGGCTCGCCTAGCGCTCCTCACCTTGGATCACAGACACCGTCACCACCGCCTGGGCCGCACCCAGCCCCTCGCTCTCAAACACGCACTGGTACGGGGTGTCCTGGGCGGGGCAGGTCTCCAGGGGGAGGGAATGGCACAGAGGGTCCGTGTCACCCGCCAGGTCAGCTGAGACAGGGAACAGGAGACACAGGTACATGCGAGGGGCACGGCAGGCCTAGCACACGAACTGATGGGCTCAGGGGTTGCCGTGACGAGAGGCTGCAGAGGCCAGGGCCGGTCAGCGTGGAAAGGGGGAGGTTCAGAGGGGACGTGTTTGATCTCAAAGCACCTGACCAACACACGTTGGTTAATTAGGCCCCTGCGCGCGACTAAGCCTCAGCCGCAGTGCAGAGACGGGGACTCTGCAGCACAGCGAGGGACACGTGACTGTGGAAGGCCACCCAGCATGTCAGGGACTGCCCGGAAGAGGCCTCGTTCCGGCTCTAACCACCAGACACCACGGTGATGCCGAGAGGAGATATTCGTTTGGGCAAGGTGCAGCCAGCCCATCCGGCGCCTCTGGCGGGAGGTGGGTCATTTTATATAGGCACTAGTGATGCTCCTAGGTAGGAAAACTCAGCTACGAGACAGCACGTCTCCTGCATCAGCTGATCTCCTGCGGCATTGCCCAGCTGGCTGGAGGTGTCCAGCTCGTGTGGAACGCCAGGGAACGGGATACTAGGCCAGCTGGACCACTGGTCAGAGCCTGCGTTCCCATGCCACGACTTCCGCTCCCAGACTCAGGGCAGGTTCCTAGAGTTCCAGGGTCCCCCCGGGGTGTGTGGTACTCACCCCACTCGGCCTGCCATGCACCTGGAGCTCTGGAGCCGGGGACCCAGGACACTCGATAGGCTCCGCCTCTGTTCCTGATACAACACCGCAGGTTTATCCCGCCGGAGGAGCTGCAGTTCATGGACACCTGGGCCGGGGTCTGGACGATGTCTTCGGGGCCCAGCGAGACGCTGACCTGCTGCCTGAGCTGCAGCTGGGAGTTCTCCCAGACGTACCGGCATATGTACTCCCCTGATGGACACAGACCAGAGTCACGGGCTGGCTCGCTCTCCCCCCGGCCTGCCCCGCGAGGATGAGGAAGATAGCAAGGGAGGGGCACCCTCTGCAGCACCATCACTACCTGGGGGTCTGATCTCTCCAGCTCTCCAACGAGGCAGGCTCAGGGCTTGGCTGGGAGACATCAGCGGCTGCAGGGCGTGTGGTGGGTGAACCAGTAAGCGGAGCTGGTCTATGCTATTCCAAGTCAGCACTAGGGGGCGCTGGGCTGCCATTGTTGGATGAGGTGGAAAACCAGAGTCCTCAGCGCTTGTGATGGCTAATGGGCTCGGGGGAGTTTGCCCAAGGGTGGGCGTGAGCCCCACTGGCATGGCTCTAACCTGAGACGTTACGCTCTGCCTCCTGGTACCCCGGCCTCGGCACTTCCCACTGGAAAGACTCCCTCCCTGCAAACACTGCTGCGCCTGTTGGCTGGTGCAGAACCCCTGCTCCGTTCCAGCCGCGGGTGACCGATGGGCTGACGGCTTTTAGCGGGCTCATGCGCTGGGGTCCTAGTGGGTGAATGGCCTCCTGCATCATCCCTAACTCGCCTGCGCAGCTACAGCAAAGAGGCCCAGGGTGCACATCAAAGAGGGTCTCCCCTTACCCTGCTGTGAGGGGGACAGACCTGATTTTCACAGGGTCCAGCAAGATTAGCGTGATGCTGGCACACCAGATACCTGCTCGCACCAGGGTCCCCATGTGTCCACTGAACACTGACAAATCCTTAACTGCAATCGATCTGGCTCATCTGCATGTTAGTATTGTTAAAACAGCTACTGAGATTATAAGTATAATGGTCAGAGCTAGATCGCTCCTGTTACCAGCCTGCCCCGACCAGAGGTGGCCTGGGGAGAGCAGCCGGTCTTGGTGAGAACGGCCTGGGAGCCTCGGTCCCCTGCAGTCTGCACTGTTCCTGGCACTGGGTGCGGGGGGGATGTACCTGCCCAGTCCGCGGAGATGGAGCTGACTCTCAGGACGGCCACCGAGCCGTTCGTTACCAGCATCGCCTGTGTCCCATTGTGGAGCTCCCTCGCCGAGCTCCCGTCGGGGCTGAGCAGGTACCAGGTCACCTCGGTGGCCCCCGCCCGCAGGCTGAAGGAGATGGTGAGGTCGCCCCCTGCTGGGATTAGCTGCGGGGCCGACGTTGGGCTCGCAGGGGCTGAAATGAGAAGCAGGGGCTCATGCCCAGGGTCTCGACAGCAGCTCCCGTTGGGTGAGCCCAAAGCAGGACCTTTCTCCATGGACTAGTGGCTGACAGCAGCCTTCAGATACCCGGGCAGGATGCCTGGGCGCTCAGGGGCTCCCAGAGCCCAGCCCAGTGAACCCGCAAGCCAGCATCTTGGAGCGCTGCCGGGAAGCCTCCCGTGCGCCCAGCGAGGCAGGTGGGCACCGTGAGTGCAAGAAGGGGACAGGAGGGTGAGCAGGCCCCTTGCCAGCATGGCACAGACTTGGGTGCCTCATTTCTTGGGCCCCCCACTTGTTCCATGTGCAGAATTGTGTCTGAAGCCCCTCCCCCGCATCAGTCAGCTCTCCCCTGGGCTGGCAAAGCGAGATGGGAACCCAGGAGTCCGGGGATCATTTCACCCACCACCTTGAGCGTCTCCTGGCCCCTGGCCCTGGGACAGGCTCGGGCACAGGCCAGCGGGGAGCTTGCCTGTGGTGCTGGGGAGCAGTGGCTGGCAGTATCCGGGGCTCTTGGCCGTCCAGCGGAGACAGCTGCAGGGGGAGAGGAGGAGGGCCCCGCAGGCGGCATACTGGCCGCAGACGTCGCTGTTCCACTCGTAGCCTGGCAGGCAGCGGCACTCCCGGCTGGCGCCCTGCACTGGGCCACACTCTGAGGTCAGGAGGAGAGAGGAGACGGTGAGGACGGGGTGGGAGCCGGCTCGGCTCGGTGCCTGCTGGGAGATGGCTGCCGAGCCAGCCAGAGGCTTTCGGGGGCGCTCCAGAGACCCCTCTGCTATTGCTGCCAACCCTGGGGCTGCCAGCCGGCCATCGGCCAGGCCCATGTGCACTCCGGAGACCCCCTCCCCCAGGAGACTGACTGTGGCTGTGAGGGGGTGGAGCAGGCAGTAGAGTCAGCAGGGGATGGGTCCAGGTCAGGCAGTCGAGAGTTGTGGGGGCAGATGGAAATGGGTCAGGTGGCCTGGGGGATGGCCGGGGTCAGAGGTTCGGAGGGGGTGGGGGATGCTGCTCAGGTGGTGGTGGGGCGGGATGGACCTGCATCAGCCAGTCCTGGGGGCAGGACACAAGGCGCCCAGGTGGCCTGGGGAATGGCCGGGGTGAGATGTTCTGGGTGGGGGGGTGCCGGTCAGGTGGTGGTGGGGTGGGATGGACCTGCGTCAGCCAGTCTGGGGGCCTGAGGGGATGGCTGGGGTCAGATGTTCGGGGGGGGGGGGAAATAGACCTGCATCAGCCAGTCGGGGGGGCCGGACACTCGCTGGCCAGGTGGCCTGGGGAATGGCCGGGGTGAGATGTTCTGGGGGGGGGGCATTGCCAGTCAGGTGGTGGTGGGGCGGGATGGACCTGCATCAGCCAGTCTGGGGGGCCGGACACTCGCTGGCCAGGTGGCCTGGGGGGATTGATGTGGGTCAGGCAGTTGGGGGGCAGGGGTTAGAGAGGCGCTGGGTGTGCGGGTTGAGAGGGGCCTTGCCCGTCCCCGGGGGCCCACGTGCCGCTCACCAGTGCTGACGCTCAGGGCTGTGATGTTGCCTGTAGAGCCCGCCAGTGGCCTGGGCACAGGCAGTGCCCCGAGGAGCAGCTGGATCTGGGCAGTGTCCATCGTCCCTGGGGCGAGTGGCACCAGCGTTATGTAGGCGGCACCGCTGAGCAGGCCTGAAACACCAGAGCGACCTGTCTGGGCCGGGGGCTGGGTGCTGCCCTGAGGCCTCTGCTCCCCCCACGGTGTGCGGGATGCCCGGCATCGCTCGGCTTTCCCCACCCCAGCCCTGGTGCGCTCACACGGCACCGGCCCTATGGAGCGAGGATACCCCGGTCTGGGCACGGGACCTCAGCCCCCTGTGGGGCTCACAGTGCGTAGCCGATGGCCTGGGGGGCAGGATTGGGTGGCCCAGCAGTTAGCACATTAACCAGGGACATAGCAAAGCCAGGGCACTTCCGTCTCCGCCAGATGCCCTGGGCGAGTCCCCCAGCACCTGCCTCCCTGGAGAAATACACTAAGGACCAGACACCAGGCCATAGACACACCCTTGAGAGACCTCCCCTAGCCGCAATCAGTTTTCAGAGAACCAGCCTAAGGTGAGGGGAGTTGGGCCGCACAGCCGCAGGGAGCAGCCTGCTTTGTCTCTCCCTGCTTTGCTGCTTGTGTGTATTGTTCTGACTCCTCAGAAATCAAACAGAGTGACGGTGCAGCATTCCAGCAAGAGTATTGTAGGTTCTTTGCCAACTTCTCAGTGTATCTGCAGAGTATGCAACACTTCCCACCTTTCCTCCCCGTCCCGTCTCCCTCCCCATCCCTTGCCCTCCCCCAGCTCAGGAAACACTGCTGAGGGCCCCATCTCCCACCATGATCTGCTCACCAGCTGTTCTCCTGACTCTCTCCAGGGGGGCCTGGCCATCGCTCTCCCCTGCTGGGCTCCTGAGACCCTGAGCAAGGACCAAGGGAGAGAGACTGAGCATTAGCAAGAGCCACACAGGCCAGCAGAGAGCCTGGCTTGGCCTCACGGGGGGTGGATGTGGGGTCGCTAAGCCCAGATCCACTCCAGTCTCCTGACAGCCAGCAGTATGGGCCATGCACAGAAGCTGCATCAGGATCACCTGATCGTGCATCCCCGGCCCTCAAGCCACATAGCACAGGTTTGATGCATGCACTGTACTTACAGCTGGAGCACCCACCAGCAGCCCCGCCGATCGGCTCCTCCCCCTCCCTCCCAGCGCCTCCCGCCCGCCCGATCAGCTATTCAGCAGCGTGCATGAGGTGCTGAAGGGACGGAAGAGGCAGCGTGGGGGTGAGGTCGGGGGTGGAGCCAGGGTCGAGCACCCCCCGAGAAGTTGGTGCCTCTGCCTACACGCTGCACACCCAGACCCCGTATAGCCCCGTGCCCCGTATGCAACGTGGGTCAGTTGGGTCTGAGCCGCATACACCGGTTTGCAATGTCCACGTGACACACACGCATGGTGCCTGGTCACCATGCCCACACGTGCACCCGTCATCCTCGTACACAGCTGCAGCAGTGCCGCACTGGGCGGGCGCCTGGGCCAAGGGCCCGTCAGCACAGAGCCTTCCCAGAACACGCCCGGCGCCAGGCTGGCTCTGTCTCCTGAGGACACCGCCGCGTCCAAGCTGTGCAAACCCTGGGGAGCAAACATCATTTCCATGTTTGGGTTCCGGCTGCCGGCAGGGCGAGGACCTCATCTGCATGGGAAATTCGGTCCCTGGCGAAACCCAGGGCACCTGTGGGGCTTAAAGAGACAGGCCTGGGCTAGCCCCTAGGGGCCAGGTTTTTCCAAGCCGGTCCTGATGGAAGCAGCTTCTGCGCCGTCCGGTACCTGAGGCCTCTCTCACAACATCCAGCCTGTCCCGACATAGAGGAAACCAAAACTGTGCCAGGGGAAGTAAGTGGGATTCCTCTGTGAAAAGCGCCCCTGGGGTGGGACTGGGAGCCGGGAGTTCCTATGCTCTGGCCCTGATGCAGCCTCTGCCTCGGTTTCCCTTCTGTGAAATGAGGCTTTTCCAGTGGGGAGGGAAGTGAGAGCCCTGACCTCCCGGGCACAGGCCTCCACACGCCCAGCCGACGGGACTGCGTTGTGGCCCCTGGGCTGGATGTGAACTGGGGACCCGGAGGCAGCAGCTCCCTCGCTCCTGAGCCCTGTTGGGGGCAAAGACGGAGACTGGCAAAGGCACCCTCGGGTGTTGGGGGCCAGCCCCGCCTTCCCATCACCCCCCGCCCTCTCAGGGTGGCTTTGCCAGTCTCAGCCCAGGGCTCAGAGCGCGGTGGAGTGATGCATCTTCTCCAAAGGGCAGAGCACAGGGCACTTTTCTAGCCGTTTAAATACTGATTGCTGGTGTCCCACCCCCGCCGTTATCCTCCCCGCCAGCGTCTCTGTCTGCTGTGCTCTATGGATGGGTCGATTCCTGGGGGAGGGGGAATCCTGGAGCCCAGGAGAAAGGCGGAACTCACCGCGGCTGGAGCGTCTCCGAGGGTTTCCTGCGTGTGTAGCTGGAGGCTGGCGCCCAGGACCAGAAGGCAGGGCAGCGGGATGCCAGGGCAGCCCATCGTGAGTCCGCGGCAGGGCACCCCTGGCAGAGTGGCCGCTGGGGAGCTGGGGCTGAGGCGTCTGGCTCAGAAATGCAAATTTCCTTGGGGCGAGTCCAAGATGCAAACAGGATACGCTGCAGGGGCCGGTTTACGCAGTGATCGGGGGGGGGGGGGGAGCTGCTGTTGGGACCCAGGGGTGAATAATCTCGTCCGCTGTGGGAGTGGGGGGCTAGGTGACAGGACCCCTGCGCCCTCTGTGACAGGCTGGCCCGGGGCTGGTCATTAACCAGGTACAGCTGAGTGGGGCAGGTGTTCCCGCCCCTGTACATCAGGTGTGCAGAGCTCAGAGGAGAGCAGGGAGGGGTCCCGGGACAGGCCTGTGACACCAGACAGGTCTGGGAGCCCCTGTCAACCCCTAGGAAAGGGCCAGCGAAGCCTGGAAAGAACCGATCGTGGGGGACTAGTGACTGCACTGGGCTGTGTGTGCCCTGTAAGGCCATTTACATTGTGTGGGACGCCATTAATGAACGTGGGCTGGCGTCTTTTAAAGCACTTGAGAGGGGAAACTGAGGCCAACACCCCAGTCGTGCTGTGGTGCTGCCATGAGGGGTGTCCTGTCCAAGGCTGCCCCAGCGCAGGTTTCATGTGACTGAGATTGTCACATGAAAGCAGCTGCCCCCGTTAGCAGCACAAACAACTTCCCGGGGGAATCAGGATTCGTGGGAGTCTGTTCATTACTGGAAACTGGTCGAGGGGGGTGGGGGAGTGAGGGGCTCTGGGGGGGTGTGGGGAGAGGAGCTGTGAGGCTGTTCGGGGACGGGGGAGTGAGGGGGTGTGGGGAGAGGAGCTGTCGGGGGTGGGGGAGTGAGGGGCTGTGGGGAGAGGAGCTGTGGGGCTGTCGGGGGTGGAGAGAGAGGGGCGTGGGTGGGCGCAAGGAGCTGTGAGGGGTTGGGGAGCAAGGAGCAGTGGGGGGGGTGGGGAAGCTGTGACGATGCGGTTCTGGCGGGACCCAACTGAGGTGCCAATTCAGGACCAATTGCTCAAACAGGGCAGTCACAGCCCTAGGCTGGGGTTTTTCCACCCCTAAGGCAAACCAAACCAGCCAGACAAAAAGGACTTCGGTTTCACCCCACTGGCTAACCACAAGTCACACAAGCAATTCCCTTAGACGCTCCAGTTTCCCAGTATCACCACCAGTGCCACTCGTCCTGGGGATGAATGGTTATGAAAACCAACACCCCAATAAAAGAAAAAGGTTCTCTCGATCCCAAAGGACCAAGCCCCAGACCCGGGTCAATATACACATCAGATCTTACCCACAAATCACGCTGTTGCCAATCCTTTAGAATCTAAAATCTAAAGGTTTATTCATAAAGGGAAAAAGGTAGAGATGAGAGGTAGAATTGGTTAAATGGAATCAATTCCATACAGTGATGGCAAAGTTCTTAGTTCAGGCATGTAGCAGTGATGGCATAAACTGCAGGTTTAAATCAAGTCTCTGGAGAACATCCCCAGCTGGGATGGGTCATCAGTCCCTTGTGTAGAGCTTCAGCTTGCAGCAAAGTCCCTCCAGAGGTAAGAAGCAGGATTGAAGATAAGATGGAGATGAGGCATCAGCCTTATATAGGCTCTTCCAGGTGTAAGAACCTCTTTGTCTTTACTGTGGAAAATTACAGCAAAATGGAGTCTGGAGTCACATGGGCCAGTCCCTGCACTTTGCTGAGTCACAAGGCGTGTCTGCCTTCTCTCCATGGGTCAATTGTGTAGCTGATGGTCCTTAATGGGCCATCAAGCAGGCTAAGCAGAGCTAACACCAACTTGTCTGGGATATCACCCAGAAGCAGAGCACAATACAAAATACAGACAGTACAGAGCCAATACTTATAACTTCAACTACAAAATGATACACAGACATACAGACAGCATAATCATAACCAGCAACCCATAACCTGGTCTTAGACACCTTAGATGACCCCCTTTACATAAGATTTGGTGCCACTACAGGACCTTGGTTGCTGTATTGCAACCCATGTTCTATATGGTCCCAATTATATCAATAACGTCACACGATGTAAAAATCCCTCCTCGGAATACCTGTAAATGTCCATTTTGTATCAGAATTTGTTGAATTAAACTGAACCGAGATGTTTTCAAGGGGCCTGTGCTGTGGTTTCTGTTCAGGGCACTGCCACAGTCTGTTTGACCCCAGCCCTGTATCACCCTGGTCAGCTAAAACCTTGGGTGGCTGGATGCGAGTGGCAGACTCAGGCCAGAGGAGTGACGTCAGAGCTCAGCCAGGTTCTCGGCACAGAGCGACCCAGCCCCTCCGCTAGCACGGAGACGGGACGCGAGTCTCACACGCCTGAGCTGAGTCCTCGGGGCCAGCGGCACATTTCCTGGTTCTGATGGAGGTTAGCTGTGCCGCTGAGCCCCAGATCCTGCCGTCTGCAGTTAGGCAGAGCTCCCTCGTGAGGGGCTGCAGGAGCCATCCCTGAGAGGGGCCCCATGGCTCAGCAGCAGGGGCTCTGTGCGATTTAGGCCTCGTGTATGCTAGAGAATTTAACCAGCACCAGTTCTGCCTGCAGATGGTGTGACGAACTGGGAATGTTCTTAATGTTTTCTCTGAATACTGTGTTGGAGCCTCAGTGTCCCCTCTGCAGTTCTTAAGTATCTAGGTGGTGGGATAAGAGGGTGTGATTGCTGCAGAGGAAGGGGCCAGTGCACCTAAATGCCTGACACTGTCTCCTAGCAACTGATGGCCTGGCCCCCCCCTCTGCAAAGGTGCCAACTGAAGGTGTTGGAGATAAAGATCAGGTGACCTCCTGGCCCTGGGGAAGGAGCTGAGCAGAGGAGGAGGGACTGGAGGGGGGTCAGTCTGGAGCTGGCTGGGGACGGGAAGTGAGGGCAGACGTGGGGGTCTGGCTCACTGCCCCCCAGGATGGACCCGGCCGAGGGGTTCAGTTCTCTGTACCTACAAGCTCTGTTTTAGACCCTGTTCTTATCATTGAATAAACCTCTGTTTTAGTGGCTCGCTGAGAGTCATGTCTGACTGCAAAGTGTGGGGGCAGGACCCTGTGGCTTCCCCAGGACCCCGCTGGGGCGGACTTGCTGGGGGAAGCGCATGGAGGGGCAGAGGATGCTGAATGGTCCAAGGGGAGACCCAGGAGGTGAAGCTGTGTGAGCTTCTTGCCCTGAAAAAGTCTGCTCCAAGGGAGAGGAGGCTCCCCAAAGTCCTGCCTGGCTTGGTGGGGAGCAGTTCCAGAGCATCGCCCGGGGACTCGGTGACAACTGGTGGCAGTAGTGGGATGTACTGCACCCTGTGAATGGCGCTTCTTGCAGTAAGTGACTGGGGAGCAGTAAAACAAAGGGGGGATAATGAGGACCAGGCGTGCTGAAGGCTCAGAGAGGGACGGTTTCAGGGGGCGGTTAACCTCTGGGAGTGTGTGACCAGCGAGAAGGACTGTTGGAGTAACGGGGTCACCCTGAGGGCTGCAGGGAGCAGTCCCAGGGGCGGAGGAGTCTGCAGCTTCACCCTGGCAAAGAGGTGGTGACCACGAGAAGGGCTGGCATACCAGGGGTTCTTCCTGGAGACCATGGAGGAGCCAAGAGCACACAGGCCTGTGAGTCCAGAGCCACTTGGGAGTGGTGAAGTGACGGCCTATCACCAGTTCCTTAAGAAGGACATTGTGATCCTGTGCACACAGAGAGGGTTACGCATGGGGAAGCTCACCCAGGCACAGTTAATCGTGCAGCTGGAGGAGGAGGACCGCTCTGAGGAGCAGATTCCTGACCCAGATGGGGCTACAAGAGGATCTGGGAGCAGCTGGAGCACCAGCCAGGCATCCCCGGGAGTCTGGTCCCCAACTACATGAGGGTCTTCACGATCGGGTTCCCCATCAGGGGTTCGGAGACGGATGGGATGGGAGCAGAGCCCGAGAGAGCGAGAGGACCGTGAGAGAGAGCAAGAGCCCGAGGAAAAGCTGCAGGAGAAGCAGCAGCAGCCTGGACTGGTGATGGTGGAGCGGAGAGACATAGGGGACTGCCCAGGGGTCATTGGGGAAACACGCCTGGGGTGGCGAGACCCTGGGACAGAGAGAACTGGGGTGGTGCAGCCGCAGATGCTGAGGGGCTGTGGGACCGGGGTGAAGGTCCCCGGGGTGAAGCCCCTGGCCCTGCCTATGGCCCGGATCCCTGTGCAGACCCAGGAGGGGTCGGGCTGGCTGGTCGTTGGGGTTCTCCAGGATATCGGCTGGGAGGCCCTGTTGGGGGGTGACTATGTCTCTCTGGGACAGGATCCAGGCCCTGCTCCTGTAACGGCCGAGGGTTTGAACTCAAATCCAGGGAACCAATTGGCTAGGATGGAAATGGTCAGTGAAAATGCAAATGAGCTGGCTGGCAGTGGGGAGGGGCTGCTGGGCTCAGGATACCTGCCTGCCTGTAACCAGCCCCCTGGGGCTGAGGGGGAGGGAGAGATGCTCCCCGCCCTCTACACACCGGAGAGGGGGCTCATGCTGGCTCTGAGGCTGTGACCAGAGCAGAGAGCTCGCTGCCTGCCCCCACTGGGACAGCCAGGGCAGCGCTGAGCACAGGGGGAGCTGAGACCCCAGCTGAGTGGGGGGACACACCCAGGCAGGGCAGGTCAGCTGCCAACCAGGTTTGCCTGGTCCAGACGTGCTGCTGGGAAGTGATTACACAGCAGGGAGGGAGCTACCAGGGACAGGGCTCAGGGGGGCTGTGACCCCAGGCCCAGCCAGCGAGAGGGAGCAGGTCCCACTCCCTGCCCCAGCAGCTGAATCCCAGACCGAGCTGCAGAAGGATCCCTCCCTCCTTGGAGAAGCTGAGGGGACTTGCTGGCCACAGCGCTGCAAACCCCCTTGGGGAAGGCTGCAGGGACAGAGTCCTGTGGGAGAAGGGATTCCTGTACCGGGAATGGGCTCCCCAAGGGGAAGCAGAACTGGGGGGAATCTTGTGGCAGCTGGTGGTGCCCCAGGAATCCACAGGGTTCTTCCCTTTCGAACTGCTGTATGGGAGGAGAGTGAGGGGACCCCTGGACCTGGAAGGGGAGGATTGGAAGGAGAAGGGGGAAGACCCCTGGGGGATCTCTTCCCTGAGGTGGGAGCCAATCTCCCCATCAGGTGTTCCCCGTTCAGAGTCCCTGGGAAAGCAGCCCAGAACCTGGAGAGAGAGGTTAAGGACCTGCTGGCTTTAGATGGGATCCAGCCGTTCAACAGCCCATGGGCCTCACCCGTGGGGCTGGTCCCCAAGGGAGACAGGATGATCTGGTTTTGTAGGGGCTGTCGGAAGCTTAAAGCCATCGCGGTGTCCGATGCCTCCCCCATGCCTAGGCCTGGGGAGATTCTAGACAAGCTGAGGGGGATGGAGAACCTGGCCCTGGCAGACACTGATAACATGGGCATCTTTAGCCAGACCTGGGAGGAACAGGTGTCCCAGGTGAAGAGGGGGCTGGGCTGCCTCAAGGAGGTGGGACTGACGGTAAAAGCTGGAAAGTGCAAGGTGGGGACGGCAGAGGTGCTGTATCGGGGCCACAAGGTGGGGAGCGGCTGCCCAAGCCCAGAGCTGGCCAAGGCCAAGATGGGGGCTCTTAACCAAGAGAGCCCAAATCGCAGCCCTCCAAACTGGAGCGCTGGGAGAAGACCCCATCCCAGGTTGAACCCCAGGGGTATTGGGGTGGCAAAAGGGTTTGGGCCGCATAAACCTTCCCACATGTGGCCTATGAGTGCCATCAAGCACCCCCGACCTAAGGGAGGGCGTGAGACTGGACTGTCTTGGTGTAACTCACACCAAGGAATGGGAGAGATGCTGGGGCATCCCTGGGAATGTTGGTGGGTTCGAACTTCCCCAGGTCACTGGCTGGAGTGACCTCGCTCAGTTCGGTCTCGAAGGGGGGAGAGATGTGACAAACTGGGAATGTTCTTAATGTTTGCTCTGAATACTGTGTTGGTGCCTCAGTGTCCCCTAGGCAGTTCTTAAGTATCTAGGTGGTGGATCAGGGTGTGTGGTTGCTGCAGAGGAAGGGACCAGTGCACCTAAATGCCTGGCACTCTGTCTCCTAGCAACCGATGGCCTGGGCCCCTCCCCTGCAAAGGTGCCAACCGAAGGTGCTGGAGACCAAAGAGACCAGGTGACCTCCTGGCCCAGAAAGGGACAAAGGCCAGAGAGGAGGGGCTGGAGGGGGTGTCAGTCTGGAGCTGGCTGGGGACGGGAAGTGAGGGCAGACGTGGGGGTCTGGCTCACTGCCCCCCAGAATGGACCCGGCTGAGGGGTCCTGTTCTCTGTACCTACAAGCTCTGTGTTAGACCCTGTTCCTGTCATCGAATAAACCTCTGTTACACTGGCAAAAAAAAAAAAAAAAAAATTACCTAGAGTGTCTCCTGGCTTAGTGTCCTGATTCCCTTTCAGAGGCTGCAGCCACTGGTCAGGACTCCAGGACTTACCCTCTCCCGGACACTCCATGTTGGTTCATTTTTAGCCTGGCTGGAAGGTGCACACCGAGCCCAGCTTAGCTCCGTTCCTGCTGGCTCAGACAGGGCATCACAGATCCACATGCTGCAGGCAGATGTAACACGCTGTAGGAGCCAGGGCTACAAGACAGCTCCTGCCACTCTAAACCTACGGTCCCCTGCCAGCTGGGTTAATGCAGCTCTCCTTTGCTTGGTGGAGAAACCAGTGAGGGCTTCTCCTAATATCTTTCATGCATGTGTGTCTCCTCCTCCATGCATCCCTTGCTCATGGGAGGGAGGCCCACCTGCTCGGAAGGACAGGGTCTGACTCCCAGCTCTCTCCCCACAGCCCATAGTAGCAGAGAAAGCAGGAAACTTTGACCACTGCCCACAATCCAAGCTGCCTCCAGAGGTGATAAAAACAGTGATTTGGGGTGAAGGCTCTGGCATAGGGGCTCAGGAGACCTGGGTTCTGCTCCTGGTTCTGCCACAGCTTTCCTGTGCCTCAGTTTCCCTATCACTATACAGGGGATAATAATTCCCTACCTCATGGTCTGTGCAATCTGTGTGATATCGCACACTCAGATACCGCCGCAATGAGTGCCACAGAAAGCCTGAATGAGTCCCTCCCACTGCAAGCCCGGACCTGCCTGGATTTTCCCCTTTATGTAGCAGATTTAACAAGCTTGAATCCGGCTCAGCGAGAGATTTCTGCTTGAATCTATTGAAGTCTAAGCCCTGGGGCCTGATGCCCTAGAGCGCAGGGAGCTCACTAGGGACACCTGTTGGTGAACAGGGAGAAGCGCAGCCCAGAGCCCCGGCGACAGAAGCTCCCTGAGGCCGGGAGCTCTCTGCTGCCATCTGCTGCCGAGCAGGGGAAAATGACTGACTGGGCCAGGCCTCATTTGCATTTCAGCTGTGGGACCGTTTGGGGCATTTTGGACAATATGCAGTTAAGTTTGGAGTTCAGGGGTGATCAAACATCATTACCCCTGTCAGGTAACAAAAGGGCAAGAGAACTCCACTAGATATGCCTGGGGTGTGGGGTCTCCCTACCCTTACCCCACTCTGGTATAGGTGAGCAGTAGAGCGTGGCATTAAAAAAAAGAAAAAGGGTGTGTGTTTTTTCTTCTCCAAAGAGTGCATTCTTGGGGATAGGGGTTCTACTCTATATACCACTGATTTCTCTGAAGATTTTGTAAAAAGATGCCTTTGTGTAAGTCCTAGAAGCCAGCAGCTTAGGTAAGGGTCTCCTGCCCAGTACTAGAACCTGTAGTCAGCTGGGTGAGCTCCTCACACCAGCTCAGGCAGCGCTTCCCTTAGGGGCTGGAGATTGACTTGCCTAAACTCAAGATTTTGCTAACCCTGGATGATGACCCGTGAGTGAGGGTGCAGCAGAGGAGAGATGTGGCTATTTCAGAAACAAATTGTCTTATTGAACGCTCACTGGTAAGATGAGGACTGAGTTTGACTATTGACAAGACAATTTCATGGGGGGATCTGACTGATTTGTATGTAGAGATATTTATTTATTTATTATAGCTGCTTGCTCAGGTTTATTCTGCATCCCCTTTTCTCTCAGTGACATTCTTTGTTTTGTGGACTTGGTGCGTGAGAGGGGGAAGCATTGCCTATATAGGGTGCCCAGAGGGGTATTTAATTTTCCCCGGCTTCTGGGTAGGGGGCTCAAGCCAGTGTTAATTATTCTGAAGGGACCCCGTGATATCCAGCCTTGGCCCTCTTTCTTGATGCCAACACCTGGTTGAGAGGATACATAAGAAAACTCCAATCTGCACCTAAAGGGAAATGCTTTGGGGGGGGATGAGCTGGCTCAGAAGCTGTGTCCCATAAATGGGTTAGTTTTGGTCCACTCCTAGCTTGCCTCTGTTTGACTAAGGATGCGCTGGCTAACCAGGCAGTGGTTTGGGGCACTGGGAGTGCATTTGCTGGTAGGCCTCTTGCCGCTTGTGTTCACTAGGAAACAGATGCATTTTAAAAACATGAGACCAACTCGTAAAAAATCCTAGTATAGATGAGGCAAGATGTAGTTTTAATGTATGTAAGTGGGGGAATGGTCCCACTATTGTGGGGAATCTTCTTGGTTTCTGTACGTTGGTGGAATCAGATAACGAAAGGATCTGAGGCCTCACTCCAACTACCTTTACCCTCAGGCTTGCCTGACCTCAGGGGCTCCCCTTCTGCTCTCCCATGCAGCAGAGTCCTCGTAACCCTGACAAGGCTGGGCCCAAGATTCCTTAACACACAGTCCTGTCATGGTCACTTAGGACAGGGGTGTGACATTATGAGTGTAATTTAATATCTCATTGAAAGGTGACAGGGCCAGAAAGAGTTAGTTAACGCACAGACAGACCTGACCCATGGCTGAACTTTAGAGACTGGTTAGGAAGATCTGTAAATGAACAGAGCTTTGAAATGCAGCCGGCATTGTTAGAGGTAGAAGGGGAGGTGTTTGCTCAGGTCTTGTGATGTAAGGAAACAAGTCTTGTCTATGGCTATAGCTTTGATTCAAAGATCAAAAAAGGAGTATTAATATTTAAAAAGATACTTAAGTAAAATAGTATTATTGTCGATGTCTCTTTGAAGGTTGTGGTACCCTGTATCTGAACTGTTCAATGGATAAATGACCCTGTGCTAATTGCCATGATGTTTAGAAGGAAAGTTAAGCCTATTGTTTGCTCAGGCCAAAAGATTGCTGGAAATGTATAAAAAAACCTTGGGACATGATCCTGCTTCATCTCAGATCTGCTTTGGGTTTCAAGAGCTTTGGGCTCATCTCTGCTATGTACCTGAACTTCAAGAATTGAGTTCAAGTCTGTATGTATATTTATCTTTAACCAACACTCTCGCTCTTTTCTTTTAAAATAAATTTTAGTTTAGTTAACAAGAATTGACTATAGCGTGTATTTTGGGTAAGATCTAAGTTATAATTGGACCTGGGTATGTGGCTGATCCTTTGGGATTGGAAGAACCTTTTCTTTTATATGATGAGATAAGATTTTCAGGAATCATCATCATATCTGACAAATGTGTCTGGACAGAGGCCTGAGGCTGGGCACTTTAAGGGAACTGCAATGTTTGGACTCTGAGTAACCAGTGAGGTGCTACAGAAGCTGTTCTGTGCTGCTTGGTAAATCTAAGTATTGGAATAACCACCAGCTTCTGGGGTTTGTCTGTCCCCCCCTTCCCCCCCGGTGAGGGTCTCATCCCCTCTCTGAGTCCAGCCTGCAAGGTCTCTTGTCTGGCGATGTCTCCCTGCTCTGGCTCCTCTGCTCAGGGCCCCCCTTGGTCTCCCCAGCTGCTCAGCGCACTTGGCTCCAGTGTTACTTGTGGCACGGCTGGTGCCCGCTGTCCCAGCGCTACCCCCACAGCTCCCTCCTTTAGCTCAGCTGTGGCTCTAGGGTTGCCAACTTTCTAATCACAGAAAACTGAACACCCCTGCCCAGGGCCGGTGCAACCCGTTAGGTGACCTAGGCGGTTGCCTAGGGCGCTAGCGTTTGGGGGGCAGCCGGATCTTCGGCCGCCCCGGTCGTCGTCGGCGTTTAGGTGGAGGGACCTGGGGCAGGGGGGCACAGGGAGAGCCGCCTGCAGCAAGTGAAGGGGGGGGCGTGGCACGCAGGGGAACCGCTCCCCGCCCCAGCTCACCTCTGCCCCGCCTCCTCCCCTGAGCACCCCGCCCCGCTCTGCTTCTCTCCCTCCTAGGCTTGTGGTGCCAAACAGCTGATTGGCACCGCAAGCCTGGGAGGCAGGAGAAGTGGGAGCAGCAGCCACAGGGCTCGGGGGCGGGGGGCGCAAGGTGGAAGTTTCGCCTAGGGTATGAAATATCCTTGCACCCGCCCTGCCCCCGCCCCTCCCTTCTCTGAGGTCCTGCCCCGTTCCCTCCCACCATTGCTTGCTGTCCCCCACCCTCACTCACTTCCCCCAGGCTGGGGCAGGAGGTTGGGCTGTGGGAGGAGGAGGAGGATTCTAGCTGGGGGTGCGGGCTCCGGGGTGGGGCCAGGGATGAGGGATTTGGGGTGCAGGAGGGGGTTCCAGACTGGGGCAGGGGGTAGTGGTGCGGCAGAGGGGGTGAGGATTCCAGCTGGGGGTGCGGGCTCCGGGGTGGGGCCAGGGATGAGGGGTTTGGGGTACAGGAGGGGGTTCCAGGCTGGGGCAGGGGGTAGTGGTGCGGCAGAGGGGGTGAGGATTCTGGTGGGGGTGGGGGTGCGGGCTCCGGGGTGGGGCCAGGGATGAAGGGTTTGGGGAGCAGGAGGGGGATTAGGGCTGAGGCAGGGGTTTGGGGGAGTGCAGGCTCTGGGATGGAGTTTGGGTGGGGGAGGGGACTCCAGGCTGGGGCAGCAGGTTGTGGTGCAGGGTCCCAGCGGCTCTTACCGCAGCTCCCGGCAAGCAGACACCAGGTCCTTGCAGCCCCATGGCTCACTGGCAGCCAGGGAAGCTCTGTGCACTGCCTTTGTGCCTGCAGGGGCTGCCCACATAGCTCCCGTTGGTCGTGGTTCCCAGCCAATGGGAGCTGCAGAGCTGGCACTCAGGGCGGAGGCAGCGCATGGTGCCTAGGGGCTGCAGAGACCTGGAAGGAGCCGTGTGGAGCTAGGGCAGACAGGGAGCCTGCCTTAGTCCCAGTCCCCCCCGTGCCACCGACCGGACTCTTAATGGCCCGGTCAGCGGTGCCGACCAGAACTGCCAGGGACCCTTTTCCACCGGGTGGAAACCGGACACCTGTCAACCCTACATGGCTCCTCGGAGCAGCACAGACCAGCTGCGCCGTCGGGCTGCTCCTGCTCCTGCTCCTCTGCTCAGCTCTGGCGGCTGCTCTCCCCTTAGCTCTGCCCTGCCTCAGGCAGCTCCCCTCACATGGAGGATGGGACCCTGGGCTCCTGGCCCTCTCATTGGCCGGCCTGCCCTGTCAGTCGGGCTGACTTGGAGCAATGCCTCTCCCCATTGGCCTTGGGGACTGTCAGGATCCTGATTTCTCTTTGGCTCCTCCCCTTTCTTGTGGTACTGGGAGAGGCCAGCCAAAAACCCCACTAAGTGTCAGTGGGGGCCAGCAGCCCCCTTACATGTGGGCCATGGCACTGAGGGGACAACCTGGCCCATGGCCTGGCACTCTTCAGCAGCAGCCAGAGCCGGCCGACGGACAGTCAGCCCAGCAGCGGGGCCTGGGGGTGATTGTGGCCTGGCTGTGGGGAGAGAGGGGCTGGCTGGGGTTACGGGGCAGGGCTGGGAGAGCGAGAGCCGGGGAGGCAGGGGGAGCTGAGCAGGGGGTGGGGGCTGTGTGGAGAGCAGGGGGCTTTAGGGGTGGGGAGGGGAGGTGCAGAGAGGAGGTGGGGAAGCAGGGGGTTTGGGGCTGGGGAGAGGGAGAGAGAGGAGGTTGTGTGGGAGGGTGGAGCTGCCTGAGGGCAGGAGTTGCTCAGGGCCAGTGGGGGCCTGGGGTGGGAGGCTAATTCCTTTAGGATCCCTTGATTAAGGACAGGGCATTAAAATGACAACTTGTGAAGTGACCAGGGGGGCCAGCAAACAGGGCAGTTTTACAAGGGAGTTTAGGGAGGGAGCATGAGAGCAGCTATTCTAATAAACATTGTCTAAATTTTTGCCGGTAACTGCTCCCCCCATAAAACACACACACGCACACAGAGAACAAACAAAAACCCAGCAAGAGTAACACAAATTCGTCAGAGGTCCAGCCGCAAAGTTGGGGGTGCGGGGGGAGGAGAATCCAGTTCATTGCACCCAATGCAGCATGTATGAGCCGGCGATGCACGTGCGCGTTCGGTGCAAGCAGCTCCTGCCCTCAGAAACCAGCGACAGGCGCTGGAGACCGGAGTGGCTGAACTGGAGGAGGTGAGGGAGACAGACAGCAGGGTGGAGGGTGGCGTTTCCCCTTGGGGAGGCCGGCCCCTTGCCCTGCCTCTCTCCGGCTGAGGACATGTCTCCGCTTGCTGCTCTCAGTGGAGCCCCGAGAGCTTGGCTCCTCTCTCCCCTGGCCATGGCTGGGGTGGGGGGTGGGGGCAGAGAGCTTGGTTGGGGCCAGGGGGCAGTGGAGGGGGGGGCTGAGAGCTCGGCCCCAGCCCAAGTCAGGCTCTCAGCCTGGACCGGAACTGCGGCAGAGCGCTTGGGCCTGGCTGGAGCTCTGAGTCCGGAGCCCCTCCCCCGTTCTACCCCTTCCACCTAGGGCCCCACCCATTGCCCCCACCCCATTCCTTCCCTTCCCCTGCAGTGCCACCCCCATTCCACCCATGTCCCCCTTCTGCCTCTTCCCTTATGGCCCTGCCCCCATTCTGCCCCCACTCTGCCTCTTGTGCCCTGAGGCACCTCTCCCTGCTAGCTTCTTCACCTCCCCCCGCTGCGGCCCCGAGACCAGACAAGCTGTGTGCCTGCACTGCAGCCCTGGAGCCTTGGCAGGGAGTGAGAGCTCCTCCACCCCCAGGGCTGCGGCAGGAGGAGATTTTTCTGGGGGCCCCAAATCTGCCATTGCCTCCTCACTCCCAGCAGTGCAAGGTTAGGGGAGGCTTAGCCTCCTCCAGCCCATGGTTGTACATAGAGGAGACTTTCCAGGATATATCACAGTGGTCTGACCCCCAGTCTGACGGCCTCTGTGCTGTTGGAAAGGATGAAAGTCTTGGGGAAGGAGAACATCAAGTTGGAGCAGAAGGAAATGATCCCATTGTTGGGACCCTCCTTCTAGGTGGTGACATGATACCCTCACACTGAGGATACCTCTCTGGGGTAGGGGACCCATGTTATTAGGAAGAGACAGGGAACAGTAATGGGGGCTTTGATTATTAAAAATATAGATAGTTGGGTTTGTGATGACTAGGAGAACTACATCTAAACATATATAAAATAAGCTTTCAAATGATACATGATGTGGGGGTGTGTATGGTGGGTACATTAAACTCCAAAACTATGGCCCTTTTTGGAGAGTTGCCACACACCTATTTGAGGAGGTCGGGCATTTCTCTCCTTTAAATTACATGTTGTGACTTGGAACATTACAGACCCAGGACTGGGGAAAGGGGCTGTTACCATACTGTGGTTTCGAGTGATCTGTCACCTGACGTGGTGAGCCATGTGCAGGGCCATAGGTGTAGCTGAGCATCCAGAGCCCCCATGGAAATATGGCCACATATGCCAAATACTGCCATGGTGCATTGGAGTCTTTACACTTTACAAGGCCAAACTCCTATTAACCGCAGCCTCCCATCCATTGATTTCAGTGGGAGCTGCAGGTGCGCCTCAGCTCTCAGGATTTGGCCATTCCGTGCAAGCTGGCTGCCTTCACTGGGTGTTCTGATAGATTTGATGGGAATCGGTTTGATGGGTCACTGAGTTAGGGGCTGTCTTGGGATCTAGCAGCTGAGATCAGATGGGTCATGAGTGCGAACCTCCTGCCGCCGAGCGCTCAGTAGCTCCGAAGAGCAATTTGGAAATTATATTTGTAATTACACTGACAAGTGAGTTTGAGGCCTAGAATTTTGGCAAGGTCTGTTTGATAGAAACCTGTTTTATTTCAAGGATGTGATTTTTATGGAGAATGAAGGAAATGTACAGGACAGAAATGTAGTGATAGTCTTGCTAGTTAAACACAGCTTTTCATATTTCCAGTTCTTTCTATCTTGTAAGCATGTGGTTGAGAAATTGTATAGATGAATATGTAGCCCTAATAAATGATGACACTGTATCATTTTTTCACACTGATAATGTTTATTTGAGAATCATGCAAAGTGAACTACACAGAAATTTCAGACTCCTCTCTTTCATTCAGGGATTGGTGCGATCTTCAGTAGAGCTGCCTAGGTACAATTATAACATTACAAAGATACCAAATAATTGCACTACACAAAATTACTAAACAGCATCAACCTGTCGAAATAAGCAACCCACATACCCCAAGCTGCAGGGCTAATGAACACATTTCATACTTACAATCTAAAAGTTAGGATTACAGGGATGAAGAATCAGTTAGTGGAGCACCTCAGAAGGCCACAGATCCAGCTGATACCAGTTCAAGAGTCCAAGAGAACCCAAAACAGGGAACTACACAGGATCTTTTATATTCCACTTTTATGTGATTTATTGGATATACCGGTATAACCACATTGACCACCTTCCGTGACCATAATAAGATAAGATTGATACCTGCCCATTATCCATATGTGGCCTTTTGGGTTTTTATAACTACACCTTCACCTTAATCATTAATAATAATAAGCTACATCATTCATTTCTTAATAATCTCTTAATAATTCCAATACATAAATGCAGTCCAACTTCCTAGTTCCTGCATAGCAACCAGGTTGCCAACGCTCCCTAAAACTCCCTTCTTTCAAAATCCTGCCATGTACTATCCCATTTATGGTCATTTGTTTAACTTCCCAGCGTGAGAGGGAAGAATTTGTGTTCTGGGGTTCTCATTTCATCTAAAATTCCATCTTTAACATAACTACTGCCACAAGGCCTCACACCAATACAACAGGCCCATAAGTATAGCAAGCTTAATAACCCAGTTATTTATGTTCGCCTACTTGCCCCATGCACATTCCAAGCCAATAAGCAATATACACCCATCGATTTTTATACCGCTATAATGTCGTGCTGCCTATAGCAAAGTCACTCACAAGATGTGATAGGGTCATAGGTCAACAAACAGATACACACAGTTTCTGCTAACTGCAGCTATTACACCTCTACCCTTATATAACGTGACCCGATATAACGCGGTAAAGCAGTGCTCGGGGGGGTGGGCTGCGCACTCCGTTGGATCAAAGCAAGTTCGATATAACGCAGTTTCACCTATAACGCAGTAAGATTTTTTTGGCTCCCGAGGACAGTGTTATGTCGAGGTAGAGGTGTACACGTTTAGATAAACAAGGCTCCGATACTTCAATGATGAAAAATTGGCATTTAATTTTAAAGTAAATGGTTCTTGCATACAAAGTACTTCTCTATCCAGATATACAGAACAAGGAGCAATGGTCTCAAGTTGCAGTGGGGGAAGTTTAGGTTGGATATTAGGAAACACTATTTCACTAGGAGGGTGGTGAAGCACTGGAATGGGTTCCCTAGGGAGGTGGTGGAATCTCCTTCCTTAGAGGTTTTTAAGGCCCGGCTTGATAAAGCCCTGGCTGGGATGATTTAGATGGTGTTGGTCCTGCTTTGAGCAGGGGGTGGGACTGGATGACTTCCTGAGGTCCCTTCCAACCCTGAGATTCTATGATTCTATGATACCAGAACATTATAAAATTAAAAACAACTGTTTGCCGTAATGTAACTGTACCCAGACTGTGCATTTAAAATCAAACAAGGCAGCGTGCATTAAATACCTCTGCCCTTTGGTTCATCTTCATGCTGTCTGGGCAGGATGGAGCCCACCAAATGTGTTATGCGCCTCTGTGATGGTCTGTTGTGAACCAAATCTGGCACGTTCTGAAGCAGGCTGCCAGTACAGGACAGGTGTCTGATGCCATCCCACCATTGTGTTTTAGGGCTTCCAGGATTGCGTTTTTTTTTTTTTAATATCCTGCTTTTGTTAGGTTAAAGTCAAAGATAATTCTCACAGGGAAATTGGCATCAGATCATAACCTTTTATAACAATGGTATTTATTAAGGCCTCTCTTTGCTCTTCATCTGGCTATTCCTTGCTGAGCAAGTTAATCTTTCATAATATGCTCCCAGCAGGGAATTTTTCTCTTTATACAGATAGGTGAATTCGATCACTGTAGTTGGGAAAGCTACAGGGCTCTGACGTTATAATGATGCAACTACACTACTGTACACTGCAATGAATAGTCTTATTTCTCTGAGTGCTGTGAGGGATTAAATATAGTTTACCTTGGATGATGATCTCCCTAAATCAAAACACAAGAATAATATTTGAAAACACAGTTGTTTCATACACTTTCAAACAAGAACAACAAATTTGCTATCAGGCTTAGAATCTTTCCTTCTGACTAACTTAGAATTGCTTTTCCAGCTCAGAGAGGACATCCATTTTTTCAATAAGTTTCCACTGAGAAGGGATAACCCCTCTGCCTTCAAATTTGAGACAGTGCTGACTCTCTAGCTCTGCCCTGAAATGACACACAAACCATTTCCAGTAAGGCTGCACAGAGGTGTCAGGTGTGATGCTCCACTTGGAATGACGAGGCCCTGCATCCCGATAATTCCTGTATGGAATTTTACGGCCATCACTCAGCACTAATGAGCAATTACTTGCTACAAGACTTGAACAAATGTCAGTAACCAGATGATTTGTTTTATACCAGTGGATGCCAGTTGTAGCTTGAGGACGATGGAAAGGGACACTGTGATCTCCATCATGGTTAAACATGGTATTTGTGCAAACAGCTTTGCAAAAGGGACACTGCTCCCAGCATCCAGAGAGCTGTTCAGCTAGTATTTGGTGTGGTTTTCTTTGAAATGGCCCCATATCAATGGCAGCAAAGTCTTTTTTCAGATTTTCTACCACAGGAGCTAATGCTTTACTCATTGCTTCTTTAAGAAACTCTATGTCTGTTACCTCCTGATGTTCAATGCCTTTTAGATCATTTCTTGGAAAGGTTAAATGCTGTAGCAGTTTCTTGCAAAATTCATCCAGCCATAGGGATACATTGCCACTTCTGTCTTTGGTAACTTCAGTTGAGTCGCGAATAGCTAAAAGGACAAGAGTATGGAAAAAATCAAGGGAATTGTTTAGGAAACTCTTCAGTTTTGGATTGTTCTTGTCTAAGCAATAATCATCAACACGCTGCTTGATAAAATCCTCCAAAAAGTCTTTTGGGGATTGAATGTATCGCTTGTACTCCTTAAAGTCTTCCTTCTCTGCCAGATACACGAGAATATAGTTTTCTAGTTTCAATCTGTTCCCATTGAAAGCTGGAATTATAGACTTCATCTCACTGGCTATGTCAATGGCAGACTTATCATAGACTGCCTGGCAGAGAGCTGCAGCAAGCTTGGTGCATAAGAAATCAGCAAATGCTGTGATGGAGGCTGCTCCTTGGCAGGAAATCTGAAAACACTTGAAGAAATCTTCTCTTTTACTCTCCAGGTAGACAACTGGATCATTTGCTTTTTGAAATGCCCTGTGCATGTTTTTAAACCTTTCTGCTGTCATTTTGCATAAAAATACTGATAAATCTATTATGTAATCGTTATTAAATATGTACTTTGGGTTAGTAGCTGCAGAGTCCACCTCTTGTCTTATTTTATTCAGTATTTCATGAATGTAACTTGCATTGTAATCCAGTCTCTGCTGCTCTTTCATATCGATCATTTCTTTGACCCCCTGTGTGATGCGACCTGTAACCTGCTCTATGGTGTCTCTATCACACTTCTCTAAAGTCTTCTTCAATCCATACCATGTTCTCTTTATGGTTATATGCTTTGAAAAATCAGTGGAAAACCTGTTCTTGCTAGAACAGGCATTAATTTTTTCTGCTATAACAGACTTTGGGTCAAAACGCTCGAGCAGGATGTTTTCTATATGCAGGCTGATGTTAGGCTCTTCAGCAGGAGGGGCATCAGAGGACACTTCACAGACCCATTTTCCCCATAGGTGGTTAAACTTCTCTCTTAGTTCATTTTCACTCAATTTCTTGCCCTTTAATGACAGAGCCAGCTCTTTGCTCCTTTTGAAAAGCTCATTTTCATATTCTGACTTCCTTTCATCCAGTTTGCTTCGGTTCTTCCTTAGTCTGATAAGGTCTTCAGATTTCCTCTTAGTTTCATCAATAAGTGACATTTTAAGATCTTTCAGTTTAATTTCTGTGCTTGCTTTCCATTGAATCAATATTTCAGCATCTGGGTCTTCACTGAAATACTTTTCAAGTTGATCCATGATGGCATCGTATTTTACTTTAACTCCTTCTTCAAGGCTTTCTCTGGTGATATGGAGCATTCCTCTGTTCCTGATTTGATTGTTTAGTTTTGTCTGCAGTTCTAGCATGTGACTTCTCAGCTGCCAGGTCCACTGGCTAAACACTGTTTCTAACCTGTTGTAGGCTGCAATCTCCAGCGTGTTCTTAAAGCTAAAAATAAAGTTCTCATTTAACAAAGATTTCCACAAATCGCCGATTCGGACTTTTAATCCCGACAGCCTTAAAACACTGCCCTGAGATTCCTTTTTGGCAGCCATGAGAATCTTGCTCTTTAGTTCCTGCACATTTTGGCTGTAGCTGGGGTTTGGAGGTGCCATTGGTGGGTTTCCTTCCCAGAGGTGAGCAAAGTAATGAATATGGGTGTTCACATCAAATCGGATAACGTCACTAAAGCAGGTAACATCACAGAACTCTTGCTGGGCTGCAGTAACTGTCATTTCATCTAACTTTTGCTGTAGGCGTCTTCGTCCTTCCATATTCTGTTCTTTTGCAGTTATTTCGCCAACATTTTGGTGCACAAACAAACAGCTTGGGGAGAGCTTTACTTGCTTCATCCTCAGAAATGCCTGGACAGCGATCTGCAGGATATCTTGCATTTCTGAAGGATTCTCTCCAAAGATATTTATCACAGTCATGTTGCCAATCCCAATGACGAAGGTGGCTAGCTCATTATCATGATTAAGGGACAACTTATTGGCTATCTCTATGGCCCGGAGCCCTTCCGTATCAATAACTAGTATGTAATCAAAGTTCAGATCCTGTTGGAGGTTCTCATCCACCTTAATCAGCTGCATGAACGCTCCCCTGGTGCATCTCCCTGAACTGACACTAAACTGAAGACCAAACATGGCATTCAATAGTGTTGACTTTCCAGTGCTCTGGATGCCAAGAACAGAAAGAACAAACACTTTTCTGTCTCCTAGCTTCTCAATTAATGAGTCAAAAACTGCTCCGACCCATTTTAATGGCACGTATGAAGCATCGCCGTCCATCAGCTCGATGGGATAACCTGAAACCATCAGGTCAGCTGCAATTTGAGGTAATTCAAGAAAACATTTATCCTTTTGGACCATTGCATCCAGAGCTTCATAAATCTGACCTACCTCTCTCAAAATGTGTTCAAGGCCAATTGTAGAATTATTTATCTCAGCTGAGAGATTTTCTAAATCATTTTGCAATCTAATTTTCAACTTCTTTTCTTCCTTTTTCTTTATCAATATTTCAGACCATAATTTGTGGTATTTCTGGTGAAGATCTGCAAGGCGGTCAGAGGACAATTCATCCATAAATACTTTCATCCACTGCAGGAAGTACTTTTTAGTGGCCTCTGGATGTGACTGGAGAAATTCAAGCACTGACTTCATTAGGTTATTGAGGGGGAATGCCCTAATTAATTGATCACGTCGTATTGCATATTTATCTGATTCAATTTGGCTCCGGTGCTGTTCAATGCTTCGGTTCCTTTTATCATGCAAGCGGGTAAGTTCCTTATCTTTCTTACACCACCTGTGCCACAATTCTCCTTGAAGAGGCAATAGCTCTTCCTTCATGCTTGCTAAGCTATGCTTTTTCAAGAGGACCATCAATGCCTGTGCCTTTGACTTGGCTTCCTTGCACTCTTCCTTGTCTTCGTCAATGAGGAAGCCATGCTCGCGAGCAGTTCTTACACAAGCATCAAGACTACAAGTGGCAACTGAGCCTGCCAGAAAATCTCTGATTGTTGCTGTTATTTCATCTATTAATTCTGCCTCATTTCTGTTCTTGATGGCTATTTTTATATTCTGACTCGATTTACGATCCACAATGTTCTCTTTTTCAGCAAAAAGGCAGATCAAAGGCTTTTGAGATTGCCAAAGATCACGGATAATTTGCTTGCCCCTTTTGTCATTCTGATCTGTATCTGACAAGAGAACCACATTTATAGAAGCGATCTCCTGTAAAAATGTGACTTGTTGCTCATGTTCCCTTGCATCCCCATGCAGGTTTGTGAAAGCAACGCAGTTCTTAAATCTGTCATCATCCTTTCCTCCTGGACAGTACCAGGAGATTTCCACAACCCCGTTCATCAGGACACAATCTTTGCTGCTGCCTCTACAGTGACGGTGGAAAAAAATGTCATGTTTGTGCTTACTCAGCAGAGCATTCAGGATCTGAGACTTAGAACAATGAGGTGAATTACCAATCCGTGTGAAGGACACCACAGGTGTATCTGCTTGATAAATCAGTTTGTTTTTATAATTTTGAATCGTGCTCTCAACTCCTGATTTCTCAGCACTTTTCCAGCTCTTTTTAACTTGGCTAAGGGTCCAAAGAGGGAATTCTATTTGTGAAATACAAGGATTTGGCACCAGAAGTGGGAGTGCAAACTGGCAGAAAGCGAGCTTTGTTGCAACATATTGTCTCATGAAATCATCTGCACAATGAAAAATTGCCATCTGGACATCCATTGGGTGCATGTGTCCCTGATTTATAGTAGATTCATTGGCTCCCTCACTAAAATCATCAAAAAAGTCATCAAATGTATCTGAGGATTCACTCTTTTTGTCCGTGGTGTTCAATGCCCTTGTCATATCTTGTTTTGTTTTACCGTCATCCTTACAAACCAAATACCTGACCCGATAGTCCACCATTAACAGCTTTTGCAAAAAATAAAATGGCAGCTTATCCTCTGTGCTGGGCTCGCTGTCATGTAAAGAGGTCTTGTAAATTATATGAAAACTGTCTGTCCCCATTTTCCTTGGATAGTACCTTTCAAGTCCAAGTCGTTTCATTAAATTAAGGAACTCTTGGTTTTCAATAGGTTCATATATTTCAGTATCAGTAGATTGCACTTTTGGTTCTAATTTTGATGGTTTTGCTCTTTGACAGATGTCTTCTAGTTCTTTTATTATATCCCGTTTCTGCAAATTATCCTTTGCGGCTTCAAAATCCCCATTTAAAAGGCAATTTAAGTCTTTTTCCAGGATGTCCCAATCATTCTGTTCACTGTGCTTTCTAAGAACATTTGCTATTTCAGCAGAGAGTAAGTTTCCCATGTGATGTTTCATAAAAATTAAACGTTTATTCTTCTCCTCCGGAGTTACACCTTTGAATTCAGCTGTCACTGTCAGACCTGTCAACATCAGGGAAGCCTGAGCTCTGGAAACATTTTGATCCCTGTGACTCAAATATTCCTCGTGTGCGGTTTGCATTTCTTTTAACATGAAGTTAATTTCTGGGCACCCGAGGAGATACTGAAAAGTGTTACTGTCCACACGGTATCCTGTGCTGGCTGCAACTGAGAGTAATAACAGCTCTAGCTCTGTCTGCATTGTCTCTCTTAAAGCCTGCAGAAAGGAAAACAAAGCTAAGCTCACATTTAAGGTGGCCTTTACCTTTGCTTCATGCACTGCTGCTGCAGAGGACATTTGGTCATAAGTAACTTCCTGTATGTAATCCTTCATTTCCTGTAGGATTTGAATAAAATCAGCAAATTCAGAGACAGACATATTTTTTTGCTCCTTTTTTTCTTCATGAAAGATCCACTGCATAATAGAGGAAGATTTGGGGAAATTCTTAACTGAATAGACATGAGGGTCCAGAAGGCAGCGCAGCAGAGATTTCATGTATACAGTATTCTGTGCCGGCAAATCTTTGCACAGTGAAACTGTATTTTCCAGGAAGTCTTGAAGCACCTTATCTGACAGGCAAATGTTAGTCCATGCACTGTAGTTCTTAGTTGTTTCAGACAGCTTTTGTTTGAAATTGATCAATTTCACCAGCTGTTCTTCATCCCCAGTGACTTCCCAGGACTTAATTTCCTCTATGAATGATCTGGCCTCATCCACTGCACTGGCTAATCCCTCTCCAAACAGTGTACCGACACTTTGGTTAGTTAGGACTTCATAGGCATTTCTGAGACTGTTGCTGATTTGATGAACATCTCTAAAATCTTGTCTGTGATTGGACAGGATTATCTCCCACACAGGAATTAGCTGAAAGCCTCGGTCAATTACACTCCAGGTTTTGTTACTGGTCACAAGCCCAGATTGCCATTCGGTGAGAGAATGTGTCTCTGGTGGGCCTCCTGTCTTGGTCACAAACAGCTGAATCTCTGTTTGGATTTGTTTTTTATCTGTGCCCTGAAATGAGGCTTTAGAATCTGATTTTGATGCAGCCACACCAGCTGCAATGCTCCAACCAAAGCCACTGTAGCTGCCCCCAACATAAGAGCTGAGTGCATCAGATGTTCGTTTCTTCACCTTGTCCAGCTGCTCTGCCCGGAATCCCTCAGAAGACGCTTTCCACCAGAATATCCCACCCAAGTGAAGGGGGCCCTGGTTGACATGAGACCCGAATCTCTTGAAGAAACTCCCGCCCCTGCTCTTCAGCAAGTTGAGCTTGTCCGGCTCTGGGGTGTGACTTAAAATGTCCTCAATTTCTTTTAACTCTTGCAGCGCTGCACTGGAAAGTCGAAGTTGATCCTTGGGGAAGTAGCATGAGGCCAGTGGGATGTAGCTGTACTTGGTGGTGCAAATGTAGGTGTGTTCAGAGCAGGACCTGTGGGTTTCTTCAGACTCTGAAGAGCTGCTGTAATCCGTGCTTGTTTCAGCACTAAACCCCCAAAATCCACCCTTGGCTGTGACGCTAATGCTGAAGCCCAGCTTTTCCATGGCCTTTGTGAATGTGGATTCTGCTTCGGCCGATGAAAACTCCTTCTTCTCAAACAATGGCCCTTGCTCTGGGCCAAAGAGCTCGAACCCTTCTGGGATGTCTATGAGCTGCTCTCGCTTCTCCACCATCTCCATGAGCTTGTTGGTTTTGTAAATGCCCTGCAGGGCCAGTCCTCCCGACGCCCATCTCAAAACTTCCTTGTCAGGGAGATTCTCACTCTGGGACACCAACTCCTCCAGGAAGTCTAATTGTTTGTGCACATTCTCTATCACTGTCTTCAAACGCTTCTTAGGCGGTGCCCAATACTCTGGGGCTATGTCCATAGATTGCCGCAGCTCCTCCTCTTTCTTTCTTACTGCTTCCTC
Source organism: Mauremys mutica (assembly GCF_020497125.1). NCBI lineage: Eukaryota > Metazoa > Chordata > Testudines > Geoemydidae > Mauremys > Mauremys mutica. Next base: position 5,108,818 of record NC_059074.1, read on the forward strand.
ATGGCGGCTCCTGCCTTTCTCCTGCATTTCTTTTAATTCCTGCAGTGCTGCGTTAGCCTGCTCCTGCCTCTTCTTTAGCTTCTCCAAGCGCTGCTCCTGCAGTTGCTTCATTGTTGTCTTGCTCTCTGCTATGTTAAGTAGGGTTCGGAGAGCCTGCTTTTCCCACGGGTGCTCTACTTCACACTCCAGCTTTAAGTAGTCTGCATAGCTTAGGTGTTTCAAAGCCTGCGCAGAGGTAATCCCCAGTTTGTCTGCTAGTTTGGGCAGCCAGAACTGAGTACTCAGTCCCACTCCTTCGAGTCTCTGCCCCAGTTCTTCCATCGTGGGGTGTGCTTCCTGCACAGGGGCGCCCTGAACTGGATCTTCACGGTTTATATCCTCTGCAGAGAAGGATTTAAACACAGGGAACATATTTTTGTCACTTCTTCATGAACACATTTCCCATCCATCAGATCATTTCCTGCATCTTGATGTACTGAAGTATTCTGACATTTTACCAGCACTCACCCTGGAGAAATTAAAACATTGGCATCCCCACCTGTCCTCCAAACCCAATACCCACTGCACTAATCCAAACCACTGTCTATACTGGCCCCATAGGACTAGGGGTGGACTGGCCATTCCTTTTCAGCAAAGTCTATTGTCCTTAATTGTCTAATTTTTCCGCTCTATCCACAATGCCTGTTGTTTTATTCATTTCTCCTACATGCAATCTGGTTTTTTTAAATCTCCCTTTTTAATGGCCGTCCTTTCACTTTTTTTTAAGGATTCATTCTTCTATTTTGTAACCTTCCCTTTTTAAGTACTCTCTCCATCCCTCAGTTGATTTCCTATTCAGTTGTATTACACAGTACCTAGAAGCCCTAAGCAAGTTCAGGTTCCAGTTGTGATAAGAAGTTGTGTGTGGAACTCAGGCACAGAGAGATTAAGTAATGTGTCCAAGGTCACACAGGGAATTGAACCCAGAACACTCAAATCCCAGGCCAGTGTCTTTACTAGAAGCCCATCCTTCCATTCCTAAGGCCTGGTCTACACTAGGGGGAGGGGATCGAGCTAAGTTGCACAACTTCAGCTACATAAATGTAAGCAGAGTCAGGATGAGCTCTACCCTGACATCTGGTGGTGAATTATGGGGAGTGTGAAAAGGAATTTCAGGTATTTGCATTGGCACACCCACCTCACCTAGCATAGCTCACGGCAGCATGGGATGGTTATTTTTACAGCTGTGGGATCCCCAATTTCTTTGTTATTAGGGCAGGAGGAATAAAGTATTGTCACCCTAATTAAGTAAATGAGGAACTACGAAACTGTTTTACGATAAAGGGTTTCACTATCAACTAAATAGCACTTGCTAGACAAGGGACATGGGTTCCAAAACCCAATGAATTGAGGGAGGCTGGGGACAGGTATCTGTACCTGGTGGTGTAGGTACCTTGTGTGAGCCAGAAGCACCAGTTCCACCAACTTCTTTCTCCACTGTGGAATATCAGAGTTGATTTTTGATTTCCTTAAGAATCTAGATACAGGTTACTGAGCTGAACTCACTTTGGACTAATGGTGCACTGGCACTGGGGCTCCCCTACTGTGAGCTGAAATCACTAAAGAGCTGGAATTGCTGAGCTGAGAGCACTGAGTACTGTGCTAACTAGTGGGGGAGCCTGAAGCTATACTGCGGAGCAGAGCAGCTGGCAGTCTGTACAAAGTGCAAGCTGATCTCCATATTGGAAGAGAAGATTCAAGGTCTGGAGAAACGAATATCAACCCTGCATTCCATAAAAGAAAATGAGGATTTCCTGGATAGATGTCAGGATCAGCTTCAGCAGGCACAATGTTCTGAAGATTCAGAGCAGGCTACGCAGCGGGGACAGAAGGCCAGCGAGGATAATTGGCGGCATGTAACTTCCAGAAGAGGAAAGAGTACCAGAAACGTCTATGTACCAGAAACACAGATGCAGGTGAGCAACCGTTTTCAGGTTCTCTCCGCAGGTACTAGTGCAGAGAGTGGAGTGGATGATTCATCTGAGGGAACAGAGCAGAAGGAGACTCCACTGATTGGAAGGCATGAGATGCACCGTCCTAGGGATGGGGGTTCCACGACCACCACTCCCAAGAGGAGGAGGAGGAGGGTGGTGGTGGTCGGGGACTCTCTCCTCAGGGGGACTGAGTCATCTATCTGCAGCCCTGACTGGGAAAACCGAGAGGTGTGCTGCTTGCCAGAGGCTAGGATTCACGATGTGACGGAGAGACTGCCGAGACTCATCAAGCCCTCGGATCACTACCCCTTCCTGCTTCTCCACATGGGCACCAGTGATACTGCCAAGAATGACCTTGAGCGTATCACTGCAGACTACGTGGCTCTGGGAAGAAGGATAAAGGAGTTTGAGGCGCAAGTGGTGTTCTCGTCTATCCTCCCTGTGGCAGGAAAAGGCCAGGGTAGAGACCGTCGAATCGTGGAAATCAACGAATGGCTACGCAGATGGTGTCGGAGAGAAGGGTTTGGATTCTTTGACCATGGGATGGTCTTCCAAGAAGAAGGATTGCTAGGCAGAGACGGGCTCCACCTCACAAAGAGAGGGAAGAGCATCTTTGCAAGCAGGCTGGCTAACCTAGTGAGGAGGGCTTTAAACTAGGTTCACCGGGGGAAGGAGACCAAAGCCCCGAGGTAAGTGGGGAAGTGGGATATCGGGAGAAAGCACAAGTAGGTGAGTGCAAGAGGGGAGGGCTCCTGCCCCATACTGGGACACCAGGACGATCAATGAGTTATCTTACATGCCTATACACAAATGCAAGAAGCCTGGGGAACAAGCAGGGAGAACTAGAAGTCCTGGCACAGTCAAGGAAGTATGATGTAATTGGAATAACAGAGACTTGGTGGGATGACTCACATGATTGGAGTACTGTCATGGATGGATATAAACTGTTCAGGAAGGATAGGCAGGGCAGAAAAGGTGGGGGAGTTGTGTTGTATGTAAGAGAGCAGTATGACTGCTCAGAGCTCCAGTCTGAAACTGCAGAAAAACCTGAGAGTCTCTGGATTAAATTTAGAAGTATGAACAACAAGGGTAATGTCGTGGTGGGAGTCTGCTACGGACCACCGGACCAGGGGGATGAGGTGGACGAGGCTTTCTTCCAGCAGCTAACACAAGTTGCTAAATCACAGGCCCTGGTTCTCATGGGTGACTTTAATCACCCCGATATCTGCTGGGAAAGCAATACAGCAATGCACAGACAATCCAGGAAGTTTCTGGAAAGTGTAGGGGACAATTTCCTGGTGCAAGTGCTGGAGGAACCAACTAGGGGAAAAGCTCCTCTTGACCTGCTGCTCACAAACAGGGAAGAAATAGTAGAGGAAGCAATAGTGGATGGGAACCTGGGAGGCAGTGACCATGAGATGGTCGAGTTCAGGATCCTGACACAAGGAAGAAAGGAGAGCAGTAGAACAGAAACCCTGGACTTCAGAAAAGCAGACTTCGACTCCCTCAGGGAACTGATGGGCAAGGTCCCCTGGGAGAATAACATGACGGGGAAAGGAGTCAAGGAAAGCTGGCTGTATTTTAAAGAATCCTTATTGAGGTTTCAGGAACAAACCATCCTGATGTGTAGGAAGAAAAGTAAATATGGCAGGTGACCAGCTTGGCTTAACAGTGAAATCCTTGCTCATCTTAAACACAAAAAAAACAGCTTACAAGAAGTGGAAGATTGGACAAATAACCAGGGAGGAGTATAAAAGTATTGCTCAGGCATGCAGGAGTGAAATTAGGAAGGACAAATCACGCTTGGAGTTGCAGCTAGCCGGAGATGTTAGGAGTAACAAGAAGGGTTTCTTCAGGTATGTTAGCAACAAGAAGAAAGTCAAGGAAAGTGTGGGCCCCTTGCTGAATGAGGGAGGTAACCTAGCGACAGAGGTTGTGGAGAAAGCTAGTGTACTCAATGCTTTTTTTGCCTCTGTTTTCACAGACAAGCTCAGCTCGCAGGCAGCTGCAGTCTGCAGCACGGTATGGAGAGGAGGTGACCAGCTCTCTGTGGAGAAAGAAGTAGTTCGGGACTATTTAGAAAAGCTGGAGGAGCACAAGTCCATGGGGCCGGATGCACTGCATCCGAGGGTGCTAAAGGAGTTGGCCAATGAGATTGCAGAGCCATTGGCCATTATCTTTGAAAAATCATGGTGAATGGGGGAGGTCCCAGATGACTGGAAAAATGCTAATGTAGTGTCCATCTTTAAAAAAGGGAAGAAGGAATATCCAGGGAACTACAGGCCAGTCAGTCTCACCTCAGTCCCTGGAAAAATCATGGAACAGGTCCTTAAGGAATCAATTCTGAACCACTTAAAGGAGGGGAAAGTGATCAGGAACAGTCAGCATGGATTCACCAAGGACAAGTCATGCCTGACTAACCTAATTGCCTTCTATGATGAGATAACCGGCTCTGTGGATGAGGGGAAAGCAGTGGATGTGCTATTTCTGGACTTTAGCAAAGCTTTTGATACAGTCTCCCACAGTATTCTTGCCAGCAAGTTAAAGAAGTATGGGCTGGATGAATGGACGGTAAGGCGGATAGAAAACTGGCTAGATGGTCGGGCTCAATGGGTAGTGATCAATGGTTCCATGTCTAGTTGGCAGCCGGTATCAAGTGGAGTGCCCCAAGGGTCGGTGCTGGGGCCCGTTTTGTTCAATATCTTCATTAACGATCTGGAGGATGGTGTGGACTGCACCCTTAGCAAGTTTGCAGGTAACACTAAACTGGGAGGAGTGGTAGATACGCTGGAGGGTAGGGATAGGATACAGAGGGACCTAGACAAATTAGAGGATTGGGCCAAAAGAAATCTGATGAGGTTCAACAAGGACAAGTGCAGAGTCCTGCACTTAGGATGGAAGAATCCCATGCACTGCTACAGACTAGGGACTGAATGGCAGTTCTGCAGAAAAGGACCTAGGGGTTATGGTGGACAAAAAGCTGAATATAAGTCAACAGTGTGCCCTTGTTGCCAAGAAGGCTAATGGCATTTTGGGTTGTATAAGTAGGGGCATTTCCAGCAGATCGAGGGATGTGATCATTCTTCTCTATTCGGTACTGGTGAGGCCTCATTTGGAGTACTGTGTCCAGTTTTGGTACCCACACTACAAGAAGGATGTGGATAAATTGGAGAGAGTCCAGCGGAGGGCAACAAAAATGATTAGGAGGCTGGAGCACATGACTTATGAGGAGAGGCTGAGGGAACTGGGATTGTTTAGTCTGCAGAAGAGAAGAACGAGGGGGGATTTGATAGCTGCTTTCAACTACCTGAAAGGGGGTTCCAAAGGGGATGGATCTATACTGTTCTCAGTGGTAGAAGATGACAGAACAAGGAGTAATGGTCTCAAGTTGCAGAGGGGGAGGTTTAGGTTGGACATTAGGAAACACTATTTCCCTAGGAGGGTGGTGAAGCACTGGAATGGGTTACCTAGGGAGGTGGTGGAATCTCCTTCCTTGGAGGTTTTTAAGGTCAGGCTTGACAAAGCCCTGGCTGGGATGATTTAGTTGGGTTTGGTCCTGCTTTGAGCAGGGGGTTGGACTAGATACCTCCTGAGGTCCCTTCCAACCCTGAGATTCTATGATTCTATGAGAGCGGAGTGGAGCAGTTTGTGGAGCCACAGAGTGAGTGGAGCCGAGCAGTTTGCAGGGATGGCTGGAGTGGATCACGGGACAGCTGGTGGACCAGAGCAGCTGGCAGAGCGGAGCAGCTGTGGGACGGGTGGAGCGAGCGGAGCCAAGCAGTTTGCGGGGACGGCTGGAGTGGATCACGAGACAGCTGGTGGACCAGAGCAGCTGGCGGAGCAGAGCAGTTTGTGAGGACGGCTGGAGGAGCAGAGTGGAGTGGTAGAGCGGAGCAGTTCGTGGAGAAGGTGGAAGAAGAACCCCACAGAGAGGCAGGGCAGTTGGCCCCGGACCACGTAAGGTGCCCCTTTCTACCCAGGCTGGGGTGGGGACAGGGACCTCTGCAGATAGACTCTTGAACTCTGGGGCTGCACTGACCTGGGACAGAGACTTTTGGATTGTGGGACTTTTGGGACTGTGGGTGATCTTTGGGTTGCTGGACTCTAGGGACATTTGGGGTATTGGACTTTGGAGTCTTGGGGTGATTTGGGGGTTGCTGGACTCAAGAGCCCAGGGAAAAGGATATGGCCCAATTTCCTGGGGTGGGTCTTTGCTCACGGTTTGACCTATGAACTGTGTTGAGGTGTTTTCCCAATTTAATGCTTGTTGTTTATCTCATGTAATTAAACCTTTTCTGCTACACCGAGACTCTGCTTGCGAGAGGGGAAGTATTGCCTCCTCAAGGCGCCCTGGGGTGTGTGTAAGATTTTTCCAGGTCACTCGGTGGGGGCTCAAGCTGGTTTTGCATTATGTTGTAGGGAAGGGACCCCTATGTATTGAACCCAGCCCTTGCTGCTATCAATTCAGCTTGGCAGAAGGGTTACATGAATAATGTAGCTGAAGTCGGTGTACTTAGATCTACTTACCGTGGTGTCTTCACTGCAGTAAGTCAATGGCTGACACTCTCTTCCGTTGATTCCACCTGTGCCTCTTGCCCTGGTGGAGTACAGGAGTCAACAGGAGAGTGCTCAATGTTTGATTTATCGCATCTGGTTACATTGATCAGAAATCAAAAGGGAATATTAACATTTGGATGAATTTTGAGTAAAATAATGTCATTGTCTATATGTCTCTGAAGTTTGTAATAGACTGGCTAATGGACAAATTGCCCTATGTTAATTTCTGTAATCACTGGTGGTGTTTAGAATGCAAAAGGTTACATCAAAAGCCTATTGTTTAACCAGGACTGTGTGGTCAAGTGGATGCTAGAACACTGATTAAAAAGACCCTTGGGTCCTGATTCTGTCATCTCAGATCTGCTTAGACTTCATCAGGGGAAGTTTGAGTCACAAGACTAAGATCCCAGTTATGCTGGTACACCCTGAATGTGATATTTGGACATTGGACTATGACCTGAAAGAACTCTTCGCAACTACAAAGCTCACCTTCTCTGCTATGAATCTGAACCTCAATGAATTGAACTCCTGTCTGTATGTATATTGATCTTTTAACCATACTCTTTCTCTCTTGTTTTTAATCAATTTTAGTTTAGTTAATAAAAATTGGCTGTAGCGAGTATTTGGGTACGATCTGAAACATTCATTAACCTGGGAGGTGATGTGTGCAATCTTTTGGGATTGGTAGAACCTTTTCATTTATATGATGAAATAAGATTTACATAAATTTTCATCATATTTGATGTGGGTACCTGGATGGGGGTCGGAGGCTGGATCACGTTAAGGGCACAGTGTAGTTTGGACATCTGAGTAACCAGTGATGAAATAAAGAAGCTGTTTTATGCTGGCTTGGTAAACCTAAGTATTGGAATATCTACCAGCTTTTTGTGGTTTGACTGCCCTATTCTTTGCAGTTCACCCTAATTGAGTGACCTCAGCTGGCTCTCCCCTGGGACCCTGGTCACACATTATAATGATGCTGGTTCTGGCGGGACCCAACTGAGAGTGCTAATTCAGGACCAATTGCTTAAAGCAGGCCAGTTACAGCCCAAGGCTGGGGTTTTTCCACCTCTAAGGCAAACCAAACCAGCCAGACAAAGAGGACTTTGGTCTCACACCCCACTGGCTAACCACAAGTCTCACAAGCAATTCCCTTAGACACTCTAGTTTCCCAGTATCACCACCAGTGCCACTTGTTATGGGGACAAACAGTTATGAAAACCAACACCCCAATAAAAGGAAAAGGTTCTCTCGATCCCAAAGAATCAAGCCCCAGGCCCAGGTCAATCTACAAATCAGATCTTACCCGCAAATCATGCTGTTCCCAATCCTTTAGAATCTAAAATCTAAAGGTTTATTCATAAAAGGAAAAAGATAGAGATGAGAGCTAGAATTGGTTAAATGGAATCAATTACATACAGTAATGGCAAAGTTCTTGGTTCAGGCTTGTAGCAGTGATGGAATAAACTGCAGGTTCAAATCAAGTCTCTAGAACATCCCCCGCTGGGATGGGGTCATCAGTCCTTTGTTCAGAGCTTCAGTTTGTAGCAAAGTCCCTCCAGAGGTAAGAAGCAGGATTGAAGACAAGATGGAGATGAGGCATCAGCTTTTTATAGTCTTTTCCAGGTGTAAGAACACTTCTTTGTTCTTACTGTGGAAAATTACAGCAAAATGGAGTCTGGAGCTGCATAGGCAAGTCCCTGCATACTTTGCTGAGTTACAAGGCGCATCTGCCTTCTCTCAATGGGTCAGTTATATAGCTGATGTTCCTTAATGGGCCATCAAGCAGGGTAGGCAGAGATGACACCAACTTGTCTGGGGTGTCACCCAGAATCACAGCACAAGTTTGAAATACAGACAGTATAGAGCAGGGGTCCCCAATGTGGTGCCTGTGGGCGCCATGGCGCCCGTGACGGCATCTGAATGTGCCCGCATCCTGGTCCCCTGGAGAGCACCCACCGAAATGCTGCCGAATTTCAGTGGCATTTCGGCGGGGATGCCTCTCGATGACGCTTGTTGCCAACAAGTGATGTCATCGAGAGGCTTCGCCCCTGAATTTCGGCGGTGACGCCTCTCGATGACATTATGTTTCGATGGCAAGAGGCGTCGCCGCTGAAATGCCGCTGAAATTCGGCGGCATTTCGGCGGGTGCTCCACCACTGCCGTGGTCCTTCGTCTGGCGCCCGCCAGACAAAAAGGTTGGGGACCACTGGTATAGAGCCAATATTCATAGCTTCAACTACAAAAATGATACACACGTATAGACACCATAATTATAACCAGCAAACCATAACCTTGTCTTAGACACCTTATTTAACCCCCTTTATACAAGGTTTGGTGCCACTACAGGACCTCAGTTGCAACAATGATCTATACAGTCCCAGTTCAAGTCACTAACATGACACACATGCATAGTTAAAGTACACTGAAAAGAAACCCAAACTTATTGCCATAAGGACATGCACAGGGAGGGCACCCAAACAATGTCCCTTCTGTCCCTTAATGACACCATGAAATAACCGTATGGTTGCAATTCAGGTATTTCCAGATGTGTGGGCCCAGATGAGATTAAACTGATTGGTAAAAACTTATTTTTTTTAGTTTTTCTCTCCCTCTGTCCCTCCAAGCCAAATATAAGGTGGTTGGATACCCAAATTGTGCATTTCCATAACCCAATTTTCTTGGATTTCTTTTAATCTTAACTCTGAATTTCCTGGGTTTATAAGAGGGATAATTATAACATCCCTGTAATGTACATGTAACTTCTGGGTGTGGTGGTCTGTCCCATGTAGTGGCACCGAGACCACTTAGAGAGAGAGAGAGTTAAATGAGTCTGCTCTACAGCCTTAGCTAACAGCAATTTGGCTTTTAGCTCATGCACTAAACTCGAGAGGCCTCAGATTCGATCCCGCCCACGAACAACCGGGGTCTGTCCGTGTTACATACATGCAATCTTAAATCCCCATTAATGGGCATTTTGCCTGGGAATTTCCTTGTTTTTCAATTAAAAATGTTCTACATGAACATCAAACAAGAAACTTAAAGCAAATGCTACCATGTGATATTTCTAATGATTTGAAGATATGTAACATCAAATTTCAGTCATTTAAAAATGTAAATGGTTAGGGCCAGATTAATCGGTATGCTGTGGCTGCTTTCTGCAGCTCTGGAGCCACAAACATCAGCCAGAGGGTACACCCCAAATTTACACTCCCTCATGTAACCCCCCCCCACACACACACAATCTCACTCTCCTCCTCCCTCTTATCCTCGCTGTTCAGTAGATGTGGTGCAAAGAAATAGTTCAGATTAATGGTAATTTTGGCCATTATTTTTCATAACTGAAAATGTATCTGTTGGCAGGGTAAAGCGTAAAATAGTCTCTGGAGAAACTCATGAAGAATTGACCACTTGCTATCAAAGCCCTGAGACAAAGTGCGCCAACAACCACTGAAAGCTTAGCCCGAGCTACTTCCCGATATGCCTAGTCCCAGGGCTTTCCCATCCTGTTCCCCTCCTCTCCCTCCTCACTGGGGTTCAGAGCCCAGGCTGCAGCCCAAGTGGGAATGTCTACTCTGCTATTTTTAGTCCCATGTGCAAGCCCATGTAACCAGGGCAAAATGGCTGCCACCTCTCCTTGTTCTCAGCGGGACTGAGGTTACTGGCAGCACATATTTAAGATGCCCTCTTTCAAAATGATCAACACCTTCCATTGTTTCCAAGGGTAGTGAAACCAAGTTGTCCTCAGGGAAGACAGCAGCTTCCTATGCTGTGAAGAGGAATGAGGCTCAGTGAATAGAGGCAGTGACTTTCTTTGCTTAGGAAAGCCTGTGGCCTCAGTTTAATTAACAACTGATAGCCGACATTTTGAAATAGGGCAGTTCTTTGTGGAATGAAGATTATTCTCCAGCTCCTGCTGAAGGAGAAAATTTCACTTATTAAATATAATAGCAAAAAATAACCATAAATCTAAAATAAAATCTTCAGATGTAACCTATGCATAAGATTTCAGTAAGTTTCAACTACATGGGAAGTTTAAAGAATCAGTATTATTTGGTTACTGAGAACGTTAGGGAGAAATGTGTCTGTAAGCAGAGTCAGGATGAGCTCTACCCTGACATCTGGGGGTGAATTATGGCGAGTGTGGAAAAGAATTTCAGAGGCTGATCTTGTTTGCATAGGCACCCGCACCCCGCCTAGCATGAGCCCACGGCAGCCTAAAATGGTCACTTTGACAGCTCTGGGATCCCCAATTTCTCTGTTATTGGGGCAGGAGGAATAAAGTGTTGTTACCCGGATTATGTCAATGATGGACTATGAACCTGTTTTATGACAGAGGGTCTCACCATCAAGGTGGCACTCGCTAGACAAGGGACATGGGTTCCAAAACCCAGTGAATTTAGAGAGGTTGGGGACTGGTGTGTGTACCTGATGCTTTGGGCCCCTTCTGAGGGCCTGGAACACCAATTGCACCTTCTCTTCTCTGTACTGTTAAAGAACAGAGCTAATTTTAATTCCATTAGGAATCCATTTAGAGACTATTGAGCTGAATTCACTTTGGGCCAATGGTGCACCAGCACTAGGGCTCCCCTACTACAAGCTGAAATCACTAAAAGAGCTAAATTTACTGAGCTGAGTGCTGTGTTAACTATTGGGGAGCTTGAAGATCTATCACTAAGCAGCTAGCAGAGTGGAGCAGTTTGCAATATGGTTGGACCAGCTCACAGAACAGGCAGTGGAGCGGACCAGTTTGCGGGACGGTTGGAGCGGCCCATGGACTGGTGAGCAGTTTGTGGGACAGTTGGAGTGGCCCACAGAACAGCGAGCGAGTGGAGTGGAGCGGTTTGTGGAGATGGCTGGAGTGGCTCACAGGTCGGCTGGAGGGGTGGCGCAGCTGGTGGAGTGGAGCTGGTCATGCTGAAGGCTGCAGCAGAACTCCTTAGAGAGGTGGGGCAGTTAGCCCCGACACATGTAAGGTGCCTCTTAACACCCTGTGCCCCCCCCCCCCCCCACGTTCACCCAGGTAAAACTCTGCAGATAAACTCTGCAAATAAACTTTTGAACCTAGGGACAGAGACTTTTGGGTTGTTGGACTTTGGGATGATTGGACTTCAGGCCCTAAGGGGAAAAGGACATTGTCAAAACTTACTTGGTGGGTCTTTTGCTCATGGTTCATGTTATGAATCCTGTTTGTGGTGTTTCCCCAATATGCCTCCTGGAGGCGCCCGGGGGGGTGGTATGTAATTGTCCCAGGTCACTGGGTGGGGGCTCGAGCCGGTTTTGCATTGCGTTATTGAAACGGACCCCCTGGATACTGAACCCGGCCCTTGTTGCTGCCAACTCAGAGGGGCAGAAGGGTTACACTTGTCTGCCACACGGTGGTAACATCTTTAAAAGACTTGCTTTAAAATGTACTTTAATTGAAATTAATTAATTGTTTTTCTTGCATATGCTCATAAGTCATTCTATGCTCAGAGTCAGCGCTATGAGTTTGGGGCGTATATGATGTATTTTTTCATACATTAGAAAAGGATGAATCCCTGTTTTAAGTGCAAAACTCACTTCAGTTCTGGAGCTGCAACTGATGCCCCCAGAAGAAGCAGGAGGTCTCAACTCCCCATGTGCCTAACTAGTGTCAGTTAAACTTCAGGATCCTTTGGAATCTCAAAGAAGGGGGAACTCTTTATGCCTGTAATTTTAATAGCGCAAAAGTGGCCTATTTCCGAGACATTATCAAAGTGTGTGTGAGATTTGGAGTTTGTGGAGACTGACTGTTTTGTTAGAGGAACCCAAAAGAATGGTAGGAAAAGGGTAATGTTTTAAGAAGGAGAATTTTTAAATGTTTCCTCTGTGCCCATTTGTCAATGTTTTTCTAAAATCGTTACATGGCAAATGTATTCGGTCTGTGAAGAGTCACAGGGCCAAGTTTGGAGACATAATTCAATCACTGAAGAGTGAAGCAGATGGATTTTCATGCAAATCTCAGCACAGCCCTAGCCGTGGAGATGCTACTGATGTTTCCATCACTGTCCTTTGTATTTCAGTGGTTGGGGGAAGCTGGTCTTGAGGGAACAAGGGGTCTAAGCCCCACCGATATCAGCACAGCTGTGCAGTGTGGTTGGGGCACTGCAGGGTGCAGTACCCCCCGCTACCTCTGGGGAGCGCCTGGTGGACTCTGGAGCTGTCCCAGGCTCTGGAGGCGGCAGGACACCTCTGGGAATGAAGAACCAGGCACAGAAAAAGGAATTCAAGCTTCTGTGGGGCTGTTTCAGATCACAGACCCACGCTTCCCCGGTTCCTGCTTTCCCAGAGCAGCACAAGTAGGGGGTTTCTGAGGCTGGTGATGGTGGGTGTCAGGTAGGCAGAGGAAGAGTGCTGCACGTGGGGGTGGGTTTTCTGTGCCTGAAGGGTCAGCAGGGCCGGTGCAACTATTTAGGTGACGTAGGCGGTTGCCTAGGGCACTGGGATTTGGGGGGTGCCATCTTTGGCAGCGACTGCGGCGGCCAGATCTTCGGCCGCCCCAGTCACCGCTGGCATTTAGGCAGAGGGAGCTGGGGCAGGGGGGCACGGGGAGGGCCGCCTGCAGCAAGTAAGGGGGGAGGCAGCATACAGGGGAACTCCCCGCCTCAGCTCACCCCTGCCCCGCCTCCTCCCCGAGCACACCGTGGCTGCTTCACTTCTCCCGCCTCCCAGGCTTGCGGCGCCAATCAGCTTAGGCACCGCAAGCCTGGGAGGCAGGAGAAGTGAAGCATTGACGGCATGCTTGGGGTGCTCGTGTGCGGAGCAGGGGTGAGCTGGGGGGGATGCCTCAGGGCGGGGGGGTGGAGAGCTGCCTCAAGGTGGGCGCCTCAGGCCGGGGCTGGGGGCAAGGTGGAAGTTTTGCCTAGGATGCAAAACATCCTTGCACCGGCCCTGAGGGTGGGGGGTTGTAGTTTGAGTCTGAGGGAGTTGGATGCAGGATGGCTCAGAGCTGAGGGGTGGGTGTGAGCTGTGATGAGATGTGGTAGCAAAAGGGGGGCTCCCAGCCCGTGCACGGGGTGTGTGAGTGTGTGGGGCAGGAGAGAGGGAATGACGGGGTTTGGGTGGTTCTGAGGTAGGCGGGAGGTGGGTTGGGTGGTCAGGGGTTAGTGCCGAGGGATGGAGTCATGTGGTGACTGAGGCTGTGGGTGAATTGCTGGCGGTGCGGGAGGAGCGGGGGAAGAGACGGTAGGAGGAGATGGCACAGTACAGAGACATTTGAGAGGGGAGGCTGGGACCAGGGGAGCACAGGGAAAGGGTCCCGGAGGGTTAAATTAACACTGTTGTTATCCCCTCCCCTTGACAGAGACATGTCCCAGGTTTCCTTTCTGAAAGGGAAGGAAGAGCGAATGGGACGGGGCGACAGCCCCCTCTCCACTGCCGCTTCCCACCAACCTCCCTGAATCGCCCTCAGAACGGCTCCCTGCGACACCCCAGCCACATTGTCCCGGTTCGTCACTTTGAAAATAGGGCCAGGCTGCAGGGAGGGAGGAGATGGCGGCCTGCAGCCCCACCAGTTATTCTGGGCATCAGCGGCACTGCCAGTGGTTCCCACATTGTGCCAAGTGCTCGCCTCACACGTACACAGACACCCTCTCTGCCCCAAAGAGCTCACAGCCAGAAAACAGATACTCGTGGCTATCAACCATCCCCAAGTGCCCCTCAGCCCAGAGTAGCCTCTGGTGGGTGTTGTGGCCCAGGTGAGGGCCGAGGAGGGCACTGGCAGAGCAGAGGGTCGTGGCTCTGGGCAGGCTGAGGCAGGGCAGGCCGTGTGGAAGGGGCAGTGTGGAGAACCGGGTGATATGGGGGATGGAGTTTGCCGTTGCTGGCAGGGGGAGGGGAGGGGCAATGCGCTCAGAGGCAGGAGCAGATAGGAAGGGAGAGCAGAGTGTGAAGGGTTTAGATAGCCAAGGGGTCTCTGTCAGCTCGGACACAAGGCAGAGAAGGCAGAGTTCCTCTTAGCGTCTGTGAGCCGGCCGGCAGCATAGGTTTTGTCCCCATCCCCCTTCAGCAGAGCAGCCGCCTGTCCGGGATTATCACACTGCTGTGTCCAGAGCTGGCCTGCGGGTTTGGGGAAGGTCAGTCGTATGGTGGAATACACCTCATTTTCCACAGGAAGTGAGTACAGGGGGCGTTGGGGGGAATCTCTAGGGCCTCATCACCTGCCGCAGAAGCAGAGTCCAGCTACTAGCTCCTTGCAGCCCCAGCATTGCTCTACGTCGGTTTATTTGCTTTATGGTTTCTAGGCTCTTTGCCAGGAAGGGAGCTCGAAACTGCCTTTGGAGTTTTAAAATGAAAGCTGAGAGTCTCCTTTACATTTGTGGCTCCTCCAAAGCCGGGTGGCTGACGGCCCCAGGAGCCCAAAGACAACTTTGTAGGAAAAGCAAGTGGGGGAGCCCCTGAAGACACCCAGAGGGAAGAGACCTGCTCTCCTCCCCTCACAAATCCCTACAGCCAGGGTTGGGGGAGGGGTCTTTGTGACTGGATCATTTCTAACCTCACAGGGAGAGGAAGGGGACCCATACAGCCTGATAAGCTCACAAGCTCTGGATTAGGGGTGGGCAAACTTTTTGGCTTGAGGGCCACATTGGGGTGGGGAAATTGCATGCAGGGTCATGAATGTAGGGCTGGGGCAGGGCATTGGGGAGTGGGAGGGGTGCAGGAGGGGTGTGGCAAGGGGTTCAGGGTGCAGGCTCCGGCCCAGCACCACTTACCTGGAGCGGCTGTGGGATGGCCCCAGCCTCGGCCCTGCACTGCCGCAGGAAGCAGCTGGCACCACGTCCCTACAGCCCCCCAGGGGAGGGGCAGAGGGTTCTGCGCGCTGTCCTTGCCTGCAGGTACCTCCCCCGAAGCTCCCATTGGCTGCGGTTCCCTGTTCCCAGCCAATGGGAGCTTCAGGGGAGGTGCTCACAGGCGAGGGCGACGCGCAGAGCCCTCTGCCCCTGCAGGGACGTGGTGCCGGACGCTTCTGGGAGTGGTGCGGACTCGCCGCGCCCCAAGGGTGGCAATCCCATAGGCTGGATCCAAATCCCTGAGTGGCTGGATCTGGCCCGTGGGCTGTAGTTTGCTCATCCCTGCTCTGGATGCTTATCCAAGCTGCAGAAATAACTGTATCAAATCCTGATTCATATCAAAATAACTTAAAATCCCTTAGATTTTCTACAGCCCCTGCAGTGGCTGAATGGCTGTAGGATCGTCCTTGGGAAATCCTGGGTCCCTGCTCACTTTTGGCTACTGTCCTGTGCCTGATCCCAGGTCCAACTCCAGTCCTGCCTGACCACTCATGAATGTGGGCTCCCCATTCCCCTTTGAACCTGCCAGCTCAGGAGTGGGCAAACTTTTTTGCCTGACGGCCACATCTGGGTATGGAAATTGTATGGTGGGCCATGAATGCTCATGAAATTGGGGGTTGGAGTGCAGGAGGGTGTGATGTTATTGACATGAACTGGGACCATATAAATCATTGGTGCAACCAAAGTCCTGTAGTGGCACCAAATCTGGTATCCAGGGGGTCAAATAAGACAAGGTTCTGGGTTGCTGGTTATGATTATGCTGTCTGTATGCATGTATTATCTTTGTATGTAAGATTTTAAGTATTGCTCTACACTGTCTGTAGTTCAAACTTTTGCTGTGCTTCTGGGTGCCACCCCAGACAAGTTGGTGTCAGCTCTGCCTAGCCTGTTTGATGGCCCATTAAGGACCATCAGCTACAACTGACCCATTGAGAGAAGGCAGCTACACCTGGTGACTCAGCAAGGTGTGCAGGGACTTGCCTGTGGACAGAACTCTGAGGTTTCTCCATGCCATGTGCTGGACGGCTTGTCTTTGGGACAAAGACAGCAGAGACCACATAGCAAGAGACTATAAACAGCTGCTGCAGCTCCTCTGTACCTCTGGAGGGACTTTGCTACAAACTGAAGCTCTGAACAAAGGGCTCAATGACCCATCCCAGCTGGGGATGTTCCAGAGACTTGATTTGAACCTGCAGTTTACTCCATCACTGCTACAAGCCTGAACTAAGACCTTTGCCATCACTGTATGTAATTGATTCCATTTAACCAATTCTAGCTCTCATCTCTATCTTTTTCCTTTCATGAGTAAACCTTTAGATTTTAGATTCTAAAGTATTGGCAACAGCGTGATTTGTGGGTAAGATCTGATGTGTATTTGATCTGGGTCTGGGGCTTGGTCCTTTGGGATCAAGAGAACCTTTTTCCTTTTACTGGGGTGTTGGTTTTCGTAACCATTCATCCCCAGGATGAGTGGCACTGGTGGTGATACTGGGAAACTGGAGCGTCTAAGGGAATTGCTTGTGAGACTTGTGATTAGCCAGTGGGGTGAGATCAAAGTCCTCTTTGTCTGGCTGGTTTGGTGCCTTAGAGGGGGAAAAACCTCTTGGGCTGTAACTGCCCTGTTTGAGCGATTGGTACTGAATTGGCACTCTCAGTTGGGTCCCGCCAGAACCAGCATCGTTACAGAGGGGGTGAGGCTGGGCTCTGGAATGGGGCCAGAAATGAGGAGTTCAGGGTGCGTGAGGGGATTCTGGACTGGGGCAGGGGGTTGGAGTACTGGGGGGGAGGGGGAGGGTCTGGCGTGGGGCCGGGGTTGAGGGGTTGGAGGTGCAGGAGGTTGCTCCGGGCTGGGATGGAGGGGTTTGGAGGGCGGGAGGGTGATCAGGGCTGGGGCAGGGGGTTGGGGCGTGTGGGGGAGTCAGGGGTGCAAGCTCCGAGCGGTGCTTACCTCAAGCAGCTCCCAGAAGCAGCGGCATGTCCCCACTTCGACTCCTATGCGGACATGTGGCCAGGTGACTCTGCACACTGCCCTGTCCGCAGGCACCGCCCCTACAGCTCCCATTGGCCACGGTTCCTGGCCAATGGGAGTAGTGGGGGCAGTGCTTGGGGCAGGGTCAGTGTGTGGAGCCCCCTGGCTGCCCCTACACGTAGGACCCGGACATGCCTCTGCTTCTGTGAGCCGCACGGAGCGGGGTGAGCCCCAGACCCCACTCCCTGGCGAGAGCTCGAGAGGGAGATTAAAACATCTGGAGGGCCAGATGTGGCCCCCAGGCTGTAGTTTGCCCACCGCTGTGCCAGCTAGTTCTGATATGAGGGGCCTCCCCACTGTTAGCATCCCTGACCCACAGCCTGCTCCTGAACCCAGATGTTCCCCTTTGCCCTACCAGATAATCTCTGATCTCAGATCTTCCCACTGGCCCTCCTGGTCAGCTGTTTGTGACGAACTGGGAATGTTCTTAATGTTTTCTCTGAATACTGTGTTGGTGCCTCAGTGTCCCCCATGCAGTTCTTAAGTATCTAGGTGGTGGGATAAGGGTGTGTGATTGCTGCAGAGCAAAGGGCCAGTGCACCTAAATGCCTGGCACTCTGTCTCCTAGCAACGGATGGCCTGGGCCCTCCTCTGCAAAGGTGCCAGCTGAAGCTGTTGGAGACAAAGAGGTCAGGTGACCTCCTGGCCCAGGAAAGGAGCTGAGCAGAGGAGGAGGGGCTGGAGGGGGTTTGGGAGTCTGGAACTGGCTGGGGACGAGGAGTGAAGTGCAGACATGGGGGTCTGGCTCACTGCCCCCAGAATGGACCCAGCCGAGGGGTCTGGTTCGCGGTACCTACAAGCTCTGTTTTAGACCCTGTTCCTGTCATTGAATAAACCTCTGTGTTACTGGCTGGCTGAGAGTCACGTCTGACTGCGAAGTGGGGGTGCAGGACCCTGGGCTTCCCCAGGACCCCGCCTGGTGGAGTCACTGTGGGAAGCGCACGGAGGGGCAGAGGATGCTGAATGCTCCAAGGAGAGACCCAGGAGGTGAAGCCGTGGGAGCTTCCTGCCCTAAAGACAGTCTGCTCCGAGGGAGAGGAGGCTCCCCAGAGTCCTGCCTGGCTTGGTGGGGAGCAGTTCCAGAGCATCAACCGGTGACTCCATGACAACTGGTGGCAGCGGTGGGATGTACTGCACCCCGTGAATGGCGCTTCTTGCAGTAAGTGACTGGGGAGCAGTAAAACAAAGGAGGGATAATGAGGACCAGGCTTGCTGAAGGCTCAGAGAGGGATGGTTTCAGGGGGTGGTTAACCTCTGGGAGTGTGTGACCAGCGAGAAGGACTGTTGGAGTAACGGGGTCCCCCTGAGGACGGCAGGGAGCAGTCTCAGGGGCGGAGGTGCTGGCCGCTCGACCCTGGGAGAGAGAAGGATTTTTGCAGTATCAGAGTTCCCCTGGGGATTGCAGGAGCAGTCCCAGGGGCGGAGGAGTCTGCAGCTCGACCCTGGCAGAGAGGTGGTGATCACGAGAAGGGCTGGCACACCAGGGGTTCTTCCTGGAAACCATGGGGGAGCCAAGAGCACACAGGCCTGTGAGTCCAGAGCCACCTGGGAACGGTGAAGTGATGGCCTGTCACCATCTCCTTGAGAAGGACATTGTGATCCTGTGCACACAGAGAGGGTTACGCATTGGGAAGTTCACCCAGGCCCAGTTAATCGTGCAGCTGGAGGAGGAGGACGGCTCTGAGGAGCAGATTCCTGACCCAGATGGGGCTACAAGAGGATCTGGGAGCAGCTGGAGCAGCAGCCAGGCATCCCTGAGAGTCTGGTCCCCAACCAGACGAGGGTCTTCACGATCGGGGTCCCCATCAGGGGATCGGAGACGGATGGGATGGGAGCAGAGCCCGAGAGAGCGAGAGGACCGTGAGAGAGAGCAAGAGCCCGAGGAAAAGCTGCAGGAGAAGCAGCAGCAGCCTGGACTGGCGATGCTGTAGCGGAGAGACATAGGGGGCTGCCCTGGGGTCAGTGGGGAGACACGCCTGGGGTGGCAAGACCCTGGGACAGAGAGAGCTGGGGTGGTGCAGCCGCAGATGCTGAGGGGCTGTGGGACCTGGGTGAAGGTCCCCGGGGTGAAGCCCCTCGCCCTGCCTATGGCCCGGATCCCTGTGCAGACACAGGAGGGGTCGGGCTGGCTGGTCGTTGGGGTTCTCCAGGATATCGGCTGGGAGGCCCTGTTGGGGGGTGACTGTGTCTCTTTGGAACAGGATCCAGGCCCTGCTCCTGTAACGCCGAGGGTTTGAACTCAAATCCAAGGAACCAGTTGGGTAAGACAGAAATGGTCAGTGAAAATGCAAATGACCTGGCTGGAAGGGGGGAGGGGCTGCTGGGCTCAGGATACCTGCCTGCCTGCAACAAGCCTCCTGGGGCTGAGGGGGAGGGAGAGATGCTCCCTGCCCCCCTGCACACCGGAGCTCACGCTGGCTCTGAGGCTGTGACCGGAGCAGAGAGCTCGCTGCCTGCCCCCATGGGGACAGCCAGGGCAGCGCTGAGCACGGGGGGAGCTGAGACCCCAGCTGAGTGGGGGGACACCCAGGCAGGGCAGGGCGGCTGCCAACCAGGTTTGCCTGGTCCAGACGTGCTGCTGGGAAGTGATTACACAGCAGGGAGGGAGCTACCAGGGACAGGGCTCAGGGGGGCTGTGACCCCAGGCCCAGCCAGCGAGAGGGAGCAGGTCCCACTCCCTGCCCCAGCAGCTGAATCCCAGACCGAGCTGCAGAAGGATCCCTCCTTGGAGAAGCTGAGGGAACTTGCTGGCCACAGCGCTGCAAACTCCTGCGGGAGAAGCGATTCCTGTACCGGGAATGGGCTCCCCAAGGGGAAGTAGAACTGGGGGGAGTCGGGAGGCAGCTGGGGGTGCCCCAGGAATCCACAGGGATCTTCCCTTTCGAGCTGCTGGATGGGAGGAGAGTGAGGGGACCCCTGGACCCGGAAGGGGAGGATTGGAAGGAGAAGGGGGAAGACCCTCTGGTGGATCTCCTCCCTGAGGTGGGAGCCAATCTCCCCACGAGGTGTCCCCCATTCAGAGTCACTGGCAGGGCCAGCTCCAGACCCCAGCGTGCCAAGCGTGCGCTTGGGGCGGCGTCCCGCGGGAGGGCGGCAGGCGGCTCCGGTGGACCTCCCGCAGGCGTGCCTGCGGATGCTCCACCGGAGCTGCGGGACCAGCGGACCCTTGGCAGGCACACCTGCGGGAGGTCCACTGGAGCCGCGGGACCGGCGACCGCCAGAGCGCCCCCTGCGGCGTGCCGCCCTGCTTGGGGCGGTGCAATTCCTAGAGCCGCCCCTGGTCACTGGGAAAGCAGCCCAGAACCTGGAGAGAGAGGTCAAGGACCTGCTGGCTTTAGATGGGATCCAGCCATTCAACAGCCCATGGGCCTCACCAGTGGGGCTGGTCCCCAAGGGAGACAGGATGATCTGGTTTAGTGGGGGCTATCGGAAGCTTAAAGCCATCATGGTGTCCAATGCCGACCCCATGCCTAGGCCTGGGGAGATTCTAGACAAGCTGAGGGGGATGGAGAACCTGGCTCTGGTGTACACTGATGACATGTGCATCTTTAGCCAGACCTGGGAGGAACAGGTGTCCCAGGTGAAGAGGGGGCTGGGCTGCCTCAAGGAGGTGGGACTGACGGTAAAAGCTGGAAAGTGCAAGGTGGGGACGGCAGAGGTGCTGTATCTGGGCCACAAGGTGGGGAGCGGCTGCCCAAGCCCAGAGCTGGCCAAGGCCAAGAGGGGGGCTCTTAACCAAGGGAGCCCGAACCGCAGACCAGGTTGCTGGGAAAAGACCCAATCCCAATTTGAACCCCAGGGGCATTGGGGTGGCAAAAGTGTTCAGGTCACATAAACCTTCCCACATGCGGCCTGCCAGTGCCATCAAGCACATTCGAGCAAAGGGAGGGCGTGAGACTGGACTGTCCTGGTGTAACTCACACCAAGGAATGGGAGAGATGCTGGGGCATCCCTGGGAACGTTGGTGGGTTCCAACTTCCCCAGGTCACTGGCTGGAGTGACCGCGCTCAGTTCGGTCTCGAAGGGGGGAGAGATGCGACAAACTGGGAATGTTCTTAATGTTTTCTCTGAATACTGTGTTGGAGCCTCAGTGTCCCCTGTGCAGTTCTTAAGTATCTAGGTGGTGGATCAGGGTGTGTGATTGCTGCAGAGCAAAGGGCCAGTGCACCTAAATGCCTGGCACTCTGTCTCCTAGCAACTGATGGCCTGGGCCCCTCCCCTGCAAAGGTGCCTATTGAAGGTGTTGGAGACAAAGAGGTCAGGTGACCTCCTGGCCCGGAAAAGGAGCTGAGCAGAGAGGGGCTGGAGGCAGTGATGTGCTGCCAAAATCTTAACAACTGGGTCTTTGGTGGCAGGTCCTTCATTCGCTCCTGGTCTTCAGCAGCACTTCGGCAGCGGGTCCTTCAGTGCCACTGACGACTCAGAGCGAGTGAATGACCCACCACCAAAGACTTGGAGCGCCGCCCGGTGAGTAAGCCCCACGTGTTTTTCTACGTGTTTTTTTTTTAAGTTCATCCCTGCCGGGGCCCTGTCAAAACTGTTCAAATCTGGCCCCACACTTCCTAAAGCTGGCCCCACACATCGGGGTTGCAAAATTGTATCAGGGGCCAGGTAGGGAAGGCTGTGCCTCCCAAAACAGCTGTCCTCCCCATCCAACATCCCACCACGTCCTGCCCCCTGACTGCCCCCCTCAGAACCTACAATCCATCAACCCCACACCTGCTCCTTGTCCCCTGACCACCGACTCCCAAGATCCCCCCACCCTAACTACCCCCCAGGTCCCCACCCCCTACCCAACTCGCCCTGATCCCTGTCTCCTGACTGCCCCAACCCCCTCCACACCCCTGCCCCCTGACAGCCGCCCCCCGAAAGTCACTGTTGAATAAAAGCTGACTGCATCTCCAAATATAATACGTATGTAGCCAATAAGTCAGATTTAATAGTCTTTATTGGGTTCTGATATTTATTGCAAAATTGAACTAAGTGCTTTGATGAAGCAGTTTTTACAAGCACTAGTATGAATTGAAGCTAGCAGTTACATTCATTTCATCTCTGTTCTGTGCATATGATGAAAAGCTTGGCAAGAATTGAGACAGTAGCCATGGCAAATGTTACAGAACACCATCGTGGGCAGGGGCGGCTCTAGAAATTGGGCTGCCCCAAGCAGCGCGGAGCGCTGCGCCGCCCTTCCCCGGTCCCGCGGCGGGTCCCCTCTTCCCGCGGCTCCGGTGGAGCTCCCGCCGGCATGCCTGCGGCAGGTCCACCGGAGCCGCGGGAAGTCGGGACCCGCCGCAGTCATGCCTGCGGCAGGTCCGCTCGTCCCGGGCTCCGGTGGACCTGCCGCAGGCATGCCGGCGGGAGCTCCACCGGAGCCAAATGCCGCCCCCCCGGGAAACGGCCGCCCCAAGCGCCTGCTTGGCGCGCTGGTGCCTAGAGCCGCCCCTGATCGTGGGGCAGGGGATTGCTTAGCTACTGCCAGTGGCAATAAACAAAAGAAATGGTGTTTTAACAGTTAGCCAGTGATATACAAACAGGTCTTAAAGTCACTGCCTTTCTTCCTGATGTGTTAAAAGCAATTACATTGGTTAATAACATTCAAAGATAAGTTTTGTTTTTCCTAGTCACAAAGTGTAAAGGACAGATCCTCTTAGCATGCTGGGTGATATAGTCTTACCGTTATCTCTCTAGCTATTTTTCTATGTAAAACAAGTTACATATTTAACCCTGTCTGAAACAGAGAGACAGATTAACATGAATAGATAATATAGGCTTTAAAAACAGAACTATAAACTGGAGAAAATGAGGCAAAAATAGAAAGGAAATGTAGAGGAGAGGATTTTGCTAGGGGAACAGCTGCTATTATTTAGAACATACAGACAGGCAACTCACTGCCACCCTGGGATCCCATCTCTCCCCCCCCCAGCCTCGTCACCCCACAATTCCTCCCCCCACGAGCCTCGTCATCCCCCAATTTCGCCCCCCCCAGCCCCGTCACTCTGATTCCTCCCCTCCCCTTCTTACCTTGGGCTCCACAGGCTGCCAGCTGCAGTCTGATTGCAGCAGTGGCAGCTGGGAGACAGGTCACCTTGGCTCTGTGCAGCTGAAGAGCCGAGAGTCCTTTGCTCGAGCGCTACCTTCCCCCAGTATGCCCCGCAGCCCCCCGATTCCTCCCCCTGAGCCTCCTCACCCCCAATTCCTACCCCCCCCCCAAGCCTCGTCACCCCCGGATTCCTCCCCTCCAAGTCTCGTCTTACCGTGGGCTCCCGCAGACTGATTGAATCAGCTCGGGCAGAAGAGTTGCAGTTTGAGTCAATCCGGAGCCCAAGCTAAAACGAGACTCAGAAGGGAGGAATCGGGGGAAGGGAGGGATCCGGGGGTGATGAGGCTCGGGGGGGAGAGGAATTGGGGGTGATGAGTTTCAGGGGGCTGCGGAGCAAACGGGGGAAGGTAGCGATCAGTCAAAGGACGCTCTAGCTGCACAGAGCGAGGTGTCTTGTCTCCCAGCAGCAGCAGCGGCTGCTGGCTGTATGGTAACCCTAACAACCGGTTCTAAACCGGCTTCTAAATTTAGCAACCGGTTCCTGCGAACCGGTTGTGAACAGTCTCCAGCTCACCACTGGCTGGAGCGGGTGGTTAGTCTGGAGCTGGCTGGGGACAAGAAGTGAAGTGCAGACGTGGGGGTCTGGCTCACTGCCCCCCAGAATGGACCTGGCCGAGGGGTCCAGTTCGCGGTACCTACAAGCTCTGTTTTAGACCCTGTTCCTGTCATGGAATAAACTTCTATTTTACTGGCTGGCTGAGAGTCACGTCTGACTGCGCAGTGGGGGGTGTGATGTTATGAGTGTAATATTATATTTCATTGGAAGATGACAGGGCCAGAAAGAGTTAATTAACTCATAGACTGACCTGACCCATGGGTGAACCTTGAGGAGGGGTTAGGAAGATCTGTAAATGACTAGAGCTTTGAAATGCAAGTCTGCATTGTTAGAGGTAGAAGGGGAGATGTTTGCTCAGGTCTTGTGAGGTCAGCAAACAAGTCTTGTCTATTGCTATAGTTTTAATTCAAAGATCAAAAAAGGAATATTAGCATTTATGATGATACTTGAGTGAAATAGTATTATTGTCTATGTGTCTCTTTGAAGGTTGTGCTAACCTGTATCTGAACTGTTTAATGGATAAATTACTCTGTGCTAATTGCCAGGATGTTTGGGAGAAGCAGTTGAGCCTATTGTTTTCTCAGGCCGAAAGGCTGCTGGAAATGTATAAGAAGCCTGCGACACGATCCTTCTTCATCTCAGATCTGCTTTGGGTTTCAAGAGGGGGAAACCTTAAGCCACAAGGATTGAGATCCCCAGTCACTGACTGGAGTCACCCTGAATATGGACATTGGACTGTAACCTCTGGACTATTTCTAAAAGGACTTTTGGCAACTACAAGCTCATCTCTGCTATGTATCTGAACCTCAAGAATTGAATTCAAGTCTGTATGTATATTGATCTTTTAACCAACACTCTCTTTTCTTTTTTAATAAATTTTAGCTTAGTTAATAAGAATTGGCTGTGGCGTGTATTTTGGGTAAGATCTAAGTTATAATTGGACCTGGGTATGTGGCTGATCCTTTGGGATTGGAAGAACCTTTTCTTTTATATGATGAAGTAAGATTCTTAGGAATCATCATCATATCTGACAGGTGTGTCTGGACGGAGGCCTAAGGCTGGGCACTTTAAGGGAACTGCGTGGTTTGGACTTCTAAGTGACCAGTGAGGTACTGTAGAAGCTGTTTTGTGCTGGTTGGTAAATCTAAGTATTGGAATAACCACCAGCATTTGGGGTTTGTCTGCCCCGTTTTGTTTGCAGTTCACCCTGATTAAGTAACCTCAGCTGGCTCCCACGGGCAGCACCGTCACAGGGGGGCAGGACCCTGTGGCTTCCCCAGGACCCTGCCTGGCAGACTCTCTGTGGGAAGCGCATGGAGGGGCAGAGGATGCTGAATGCTCCAAGGAGAGACCCAGGAGGTGAAGCTGTGGGAGCTTCTTGCCCTGAAGACAGTCTGCTCCGAGGGAGAGGAGGCTCCCCAGAGTCCTGCCTGGCTTGGTGGGGAGCAGTTCCAGAGCATCGCCCGGGGACTCCGTGACACTGTTGAACCCAGGTCACTGCTCTCTATTTCACAGCACACTGGGGTGATTTTAATAGTTTTCTTCTCCAATTTCCCTCAGGTCACCCATCACCAGCAAACCAACGGGGAAGTGGATAACTCTGTGGTAAGTGTTGTCCAAAGCCCCAGCACCCTAGAACCATTAGTGCAGTAGGGAAAACAAGGGTGGGTAGCAAACAGATCACAAACTGCCTGGCTGGGGACTAGGAAGAAATTTACACCAGAGATTATCCCATAATTAATTGCTCACTTCTTGCATCTTTCTCTGAAGAATCTACTGGCCACTGTCAGAGACAGGAGACTGAATGGGGGATGGATCACTGTTCTCATCTAAATTCCTCAGTTCCCAAAAGCCAGCACAGTACCTTATATCACCAGCGTTTTCCAGCTCTCGGCTTTGCTCTGCACTTCCTCTGCTCCTTCCTCTTTCTCAAACTGGTGACTCTGCAAGGCTATTTATACAGCAAAATTGCAGTTTCAGATTTGGGAGCTTTCCAATAACTTCCCTCGATTTCTTGTAAATCACAGTGCTCATCGAAAGGATGAAAAATGTAACCTGTTGGCTAAGCAAAGTTCTGTCGGGAGTGTCAGGTCAACCATGTAAATACTAGGCAAAGTGAGACCTGGCAGGACTTTCCTGTTTAAAATTGAATGGAAAAAGGTTGTAACTTAACATCACAGAAAGACTTGTGTTTCCTGATGTGTTCTAATAGTGAGAGCCTATTGAGCAGCTCGGTAAATATTCTGTTGCTCCTTGACACTTTTCAGGCTGTCGTCAATGCATGGAACAGCCTCCTTATCCCTGACTACCAAGCCGTTCTCTGTTCTCATTTAAATCCTGCATGAGGACCCATATCTTCCAGGATGCTCAGAATATGTGGTGAGGTAATATCGGCTAGCCTCTCAATTTTTTTTAATATTAAAAACCAGCAATAACTTAAGTGGTCCATTCTGACATGCACGTGCCAAAGTGAACCAACATGGGATCCCATGGCTGTGATCTGTGTCCTTCCTCACCCCAGCCTCTCTGCTGTTCATCGCCCTCACGAGTGGTGTCTTATCCTGTCCTCCCTTGGTTTCCGTGAGTCTGTCCTCTCTTGGTTCTCCTCCTACCTCTGTAATTACTCCTTCAGTTTGTCCTTTGGAGGAACCGCAGGATTTAAATGAGAACAGAGAACGGCTTGGTAGTCAGGGATAAGGAGGCTGTTCCATGCATAGATGACAGCCACCCACCCCCCTCCAACTTCCTGCTGGGGGTCCACAGAACTCTGTCTTTGGGCCCCTTCTCTTCTCTCTCCACACTTCATCTCTGGGTAACCTCCTCTGCAAACACACATTCCACTACCATCTCCACGCTGAGGATTCACAGATCTACCTCCCTGCTCCAGCACGGTCTCCTTCCATCCAAACTAGAATTTTGGCCTGTCTCTCTGACATCTCCTCATGATGTCCAGCCACCGGCTGAATCTCAGCACGGCTAAAGCAGAGCTCTTTCTTGTGACAACAGCCAGGAAACTGCTTTGCAATTGGTTCTTCTCATGGTGTGGCATTTTGAGAGTCTGTTCCAACATCCATTAGTCACTTACTGGCCTGTGTCCTTCCATGTCCTGCTGATCAGGTCTCAGCAGAGTGTGTGTTTCACTGTCCTTCAAGTCCATGTTTGTGTCTTGTGTTCATAATGAGTGAATGGGCTGGCGGTTTCTTTGCAATATATGCCCATCAACTACTGTATTATATGGATGAGGATTTATCTGTTCAATGCATGTAGGTTTCTCACAAGTACATGATGTGTTCTGAGGAAATCATTTGACCCTGGCAGGGTATCTGGGTTCTAGTTCTGGGGGGTCTTTAGCTTGTTGGTCATCGTAGGCTTTGTCCTTTGCACATCTCTCTTCCTTTTTTGTCTGTTACTCTCCCCACTGCCACTGGCTGTAGGAACCCTTGGGCTACAGGCACCAAGACATTCAGGCATCATGATGTCAAGTGTTGTACTGGGTTGCTATCAGGGTCTTTTATGGGCGTTTCTCCATTCAGGAATGGTTTGCCATAGGCTTCCTTTGCTTTGTTCCGTCTCCTTTAATAGTCTTAACTGCTGATCCTGCTTTGCCATTGGACTGGTTGTGGTACAGTGATGACGTGGTGTGACTGATTTCCCACCCCTAGACAAATTGCACAAACTCAGTGCAAGTAAGCTGGGTCTCTTGCCTGAGCCTACACCGGTTGGGATACCAGGCCGGCCGAAACGCTTCACTGCTTTGTCTGTGATGGTTGCTGCTGTAGCGTCTGATCGTTCACTGGGTAGGAAAGAGAGAGATCACGGGGCCTGGTGCCCGGAAGCCTGAAGCAGAGGCTGTGAACCAAAGTGCGGCCATGTATTCAAGCAGATGTTTACAAGTTCACTGTCCAATATAGGACCTTGGCAAAGTATTGCTAGTGTTGCTGAAACACAGGCAGCCTGAATGTTGAGGGGCATTTTTAGCATCCAGCCAGGTGCACAAGCCACTGCCAATCACTGAGATGAACTATCCATTATTCTGCTCATTGCATTTAGAAGGTCTTTGTACCAGCCTTAGCATCACTAAGGCAAAGCCGGGAGGGAGGGGCGATCACAAGGAGTGGGCCTGAGCGCGTCCTCCCTGATATGCTGGGGTAAGCTGTGATGAGGCGGTTCTGGCGGGACCCAACTGAGAGTGCCAATTCAGGACCAATTGCTCAAACAGGGCAGTCACAGCCCTAGGCTGGGGGTTTTCCACCTCTAAGGCACCGAACCAGCCAGACAAAAGGGACTTCGGTCTCACCCCACTGGCTAACCACAAGTCACACAAGCAATTCCCTTAGACGCTCCAGTCTCCCAGTATCACCACCAGTGCACTCGTCCTGCGGATGAATGGTTATGAAAACCAACACCCCAATAAAAGAAAATGGTTCTCTCGATCCCAAAGGACCAAGCCCCAGACCCAGGTCAATATACACATCAGATCTTACCCACAAATCACGCTGTTGCCAGTCCTTTAGAATCTAAAATCTAAAGGTTTATTCATAAAGGGAGAAAGGTAGAGATGAGAGCTAGAATTGGTTAAATGGAATCAATTACATACAGTAATGGCAAAGTTCTTAGTTCAGGCTTGTAGCAGTGATGGAATAAACTGCAGCTTCAAATCCCCCGCTGGGATGGGTCAGTCAGTCCTTTGTGCAGAGCTTCAGTTTGTAGCAAAGTCCCTCCAGAGGTCAGAAGCAGGATTGAAGACAAGATGGAGATGAGGCATCAGCCGTATATAGGCTTTTCCAGGTGTAAGAACCTCTTTGTCCTTACTGTGGAAAATTACAGCAAAATGGAGTCTGGAGTCACATGGGTCAGTCCCTGCCCTTTGCTGAGTCACAAGGTGTGTCTGCCTTCTCTCCATGGGTCAATTGTGTAGCTGATGGTCCTTAATGGGCCATCAAGCAGGCTAAGCAGAGCTAACACCAACTTGTCTGGGATATCACCCAGAAGCACATCCCCAACTTGAAATACAGACAGTATAGAGCCAATATACATAACTTCAACTAAAAATGATACATGCACACAGACAGCATAATCATAACCAGCAACCCATAACCTGGTCTTAGACACCTTATATGACCCCCTTTACCTAAGATTCGGTGCCACTACAGGACCTCGGTTGCAACCCATGTTCTATATGGTCCCAATTTATATCAATAACGTCACATTCACTGAGATGAACTATCCATTATTCTGCTCATTGCATTTAGAAGGTCTTTGTACCAGCCTTAGCATCACTAAGGCAAAGCCGGGAGGGAGGGGCGATCACAAGGAGTGGGCCTGAGCGCGTCCTCCCTGATATGCTGGGGTAAGCGTCTGTGAAGAACAGGAATTCTCTCTGTATTTGATGTCTGCTGTGTGTGTGTGTGTGTGTGTGTGCGTGTGCCCCTGCTACCCCCGTCCCCAACCCCACCCAGCCATGCTGACAGTTAAGAAAACCAAGCCTCAATCCCACTTCCTGGGATAGCTGCCTGGGGAGGGGAGTTCCAAATAACTGCCCCTTTCCTCCCCCCATGCAGAAGGGAGGGTGGCTTGACTCCATGGTCTGTGCCCAGGACAGTGGGTGGGAGGCTGCTGAAGGACAGTGGGGCTCTCCCATGAGTCACCAGTGCAGGTGTCCTGTGCTAGAGATGAGCATTTCTTGGAGCAGCCTTGTGCCTTCTCCCGCTCCAGGAATAACCAGCTCTGCAGTTTTCTGTCCCTGAATCTGTGAGCTGCAGGAAAGTGGGGTTTGCTGCCTGCTTGAATGGCAGGTAGGGTTGCCAGGTGTCTGGTTTTAGGCCGGGACGCCCGGTGGCAAAGGGACCCTGGTGTCTCTGGTCAGCACCACCGACCGGGCCGTTAAAAGTCTGGTCGGCAGTGCTGTGGGGGTAAGGCAGGCTCCTCCCTACCTGACCTGGCCCAGGGCTGGGCCCCGGAAGCAGCGGCCAGGTCCTGCTCCTAGGCAAGGGGGCCACAGGTCTCCGCGTGCTGCCCCTGCCCTGAGCACCGGCTCCGTACTCCCATTGGCTGGGTACCATGGCCAATGGGAGCGGGGGGGGGGCGGTGCCTGCGGGCGAGAGCAGCACACGGATCCCCATGGCCCTTCCCAGCTCTGACGCCGCAGAGCGTTTACCCCGCGTCCCTCTGCCCAACTCTGACGCCGCAGAACCTTACCTGTGACCCTGTTCCCCATTCCCTAGTCCTTGTTCCCGTTCCCCCCCCAGCAAACATGATTCCAACTTCCCTTCCCCCACTTTCTGTTTGACCCCAGTTTATACAGTAACATGCTCAGCTTTACCTTAACCAATCATTTTACTGAAATTTAATGAACCAACCCTAACATATTGTAACAATTATTATACCCCTGTAACTAGCTCAGTGATTAAAAATACACCTAAGCTCTGAAAGTCTGTGCCTTCACAGGCAGGCCTGAATAGCTGTATTCTAACAATACAGCAAAGTTTCAGTTTCAGTTTCCAATAACTTCACCTGATTTCTTGTAAACCACAGTGTTCTTAGAAAGGGTGAATAATGTAATCTGCTGGTGTGACAAAGTGGGGGGTTTTCTGTGTTTTCCAGTAGTTATGTTGAGGACTTTAACCCCAACAGTTTGCATGCACAGAGGGTGGGGCTCAGTGTCCCTGGGTGTTACTGGTTTAACGAGGGGAGGGGAGAGGGAGTTTGTTGGTACAGAGGACTGGAGAGGGAACTTGGGACCCCAGCCGATGGCCTGGAGGATGGAGACCCCAGCGACTGGTGACCTGGTGACCCAGAGACCCAGCTCAGGAGTCACAGCCGGTTGTGGCCAGTGGGAGGACAATGGGCTGCGGAGAGAGGACCCCAGTGACCTGACCAGCCGGTTCCAGCCAGAGGGGCCAGAGGAGGGCTGAGAGGAGAGGAGACCCAGGCCTGCCTGTTTAGACCCTGTTTACCTGGGGAGAAGACAATGGACAGAGGGGGGGCTTGGGGCCGGGGATATCGGAGGCCCAGCTGGGAAGCAGGGGAGCTCTGGGCTGGAGAGGGGGAGCAGGCAGAGCCCACCTGGCTGCAGGGGGACTGGGATGTGCTGGGCTGAGGGAGGCCAGGCCTGAGGCCCTGAGAATTTCCTGTGCTGTGTTCAACTCTCAATAAACCCTCCTGTTTTATGCTGGCTGGGAGTCACTCCGGGCTAGAGAACAGGGTTGCATCAACCCCTTTGGGGTGAGGAGGCCCGGGGGGTCCAGAGCGAGGGGAATCCCTGAGGGGGCCCACGGCAGAGACAGACGTGCTGAGGCTCAGAGAGGTGCGGCTCCAGGAGGTGGAGGGGCCTGACCCCGAGAGAGAGTGGACCCCCGAGAAGGGCTGTCGCACTGAAAGGGGCACCTCCCACGGACCGCACAGGGCCACGAGTGGGCACGATCTGTGAGTCCGTGACAACCTGGCAGCAGAGGATGGTTGGCGGATCCACCCTGTAGACGTTTGGCTGCGGGCGCAGGCGCTTGGCAGTGAGTGGCTGCCAGTGATAGATCGAGGGGATTGAACGGAACCAGCCTGGAAATGGCCTAGAACTGGCTCTGGGTAAGAGCGACCTGGCAGGTCTGTGCAGGCAGAGGGGGCTGAGTGTGGGGAGGCTCCCTAAGGAGCGGCTGATTGCTCAGCTTGTAGAGAAGTTGGGGGGCGACCGGTACCTCACTACCATGGATCTTACCAAAGGCTACTGGCAGGTGCCGTTGGACCTGGAGGCCAGGGTGAAGTCTGCCTTCACCACCCCAGTCGGGCTCTTGGAGTTCCTGGTCCTGCCGTTTGGTCTCAAGGGGGCACCTGG
Organism: Mauremys mutica; assembly: GCF_020497125.1. Lineage (NCBI taxonomy): Eukaryota > Metazoa > Chordata > Testudines > Geoemydidae > Mauremys > Mauremys mutica. The sequence continues at coordinate 5,140,671 of NC_059074.1, forward strand.
CACCTTTCAGCGCCTGGTGGATCAGTTGCTAAGGGGGTTGGAGGATTGTGCTCTGCCGTATATTGACGATATCTGTGTCTTTCCCAGGTGAAGAGGGTGCTGGGTCGCCTCCAGGATGCAGGACTGACCATAAAAGCTGAAAAGTGCAAGGGGGGGATGGTGGAGGTTTCATACCTGGGCCACGAGGTGGGGGGCGGCCACCTGAAGCCAGCCGGCCAAGGTGGAGGCGATCCAGGACTGGCCGCTCCCCAGACTAAGAAGCAGGTCCAGGCTTTCATTGGGATGGCCGGGTACTACCAGAGGTTCGTGCCCCACGTTAGCTCCCTGACAGCTCCCCGCACGAAGATGTGTAGGAAGGGGAAGCCAGACAAGGTGGTCTGGACCGAGCAGTGCCAGAGGGCTCTCTGTGCGCTGAAGGGGGCACTTATCCAGGGCCCGGTGCTGGTAAACCCGGATTTTAACAAACCTTCCTGGTGTTCACCGACACCTCGGACACCGGGCTGGGGGCGGTGCTGATGCAAACTGATACTAAGGGGGAGAGACACCCCATTGTGTACCTGAGCAAGAAGCTGCTGCCCCGGGAGCCGTAGAGAAGGAATGCCTGGCCATGGTGTGGGTCCTCAAAAAACTGCAGCCATATCTATTTGGGCGGCGCTTCACCGTGTACATGGACCATTCACCCTGACGTGGCTGCACCAAATGAAAGGGGCTAATGCCAAGCTGCTGAGATGGAGCCTGCTCCTCCAGGGCTATGACATGGAGGTGGTCCGTGTGAGGGGGAGGCCAATATTATAGCTGATGCTTTATCACGGGGTGGGGGCCCTGAACTTCCCCAGCTCACTGGCTAAGTGACCAGGGGCGGCTCTAGGCATTTTGCCGCCCCAAGCACGGCAGGCAGGCTGCCTTCGGCGGCTTGCCTGTGGGAGGTCTGCCGAAGCCGCGGAACCAGCGGACCCTCCGCAGACAAGCTGCCAAAGGCAACCTGACTGCCGCCCTCGCGGCACCGGCAGAACGCCCCCCCACCCCTCCATGGCTTGCCACCCCAAGCAGGTGCTTGGTGTGCTGGGGCCTGGAGCCGCCCCTGTAAATGACCCTGCTCCATTCAGCCACGAAGTGGGGAGAGATGTGACGAAGTGGGGGGTTTTCTTGGGGTTTTCTGTATTTTCCAGTGGTTTGCATGCACAGGGGGTGGGACTCAGTGTCCCCGGGTGTTACTGGTTTAACGAGGGGAGGGGAGAGGGAGTTTGTTTTTACAGAGGACCAAGAGGGACTCGGGACCCCGGCCGATGGCCTGGAGGATGATGACCCCAGCGACTGGTGACCCGGAGACCCGGCTCAGGAGACACAGCCGGTTCTGGCTAGTGGGAGGACAATGGGCTGTGGAGAGAGGACCCCAGTGACCTGACCAGCCGGTTCCAGCCAGAGGAGGGCTGGGAGGAGCAGGAGGCCCAGGCCTTCCTGTTTATGATCTGTTTACCTGGGGAGAAGACAATGAACAGAGGCGGCGCTTGGGACCGGGGATATCGGAGGCCCAGCTGGGAAGCAGGGGAGCTCTGGGCTGGAGAGGGGGAGCAGGCAGGGCCCACCAGGGATGCAGGGAGACTGGGATATGCTGTGCTGAGGGAGGCCAGGCCTGAGGCCCTGAGTGTTTCCTGTGCTGTGTTCAACGCTCAGTAAACCCCCCTGTTTTACGCTGGCTGAGAGTCACTCCAGGCTAGAGAGCAGGGTTGCATCAACCCCTGTGGGTGTGAGGAGGCCCGGGGGGTCCAGAGCACATGGACTCCCTGAGGGGGCCCACGGCGAGAAACAGGTTTGCTAAGGCTCAGAGCGGTGCGGCTCCAGGAGGTGGAGGGGCCTGACCCCGAGAGAGAGTGGACCCCCCAGAAGGGCTGTCGCACTGAAAGGGGCACCTCCCATGGACCACATGGGGCCACAAGTGGGCACGATCTGTGAGTCCGTGACAGTTGGCTAAGCAAATTTCTGACTGGGGTGTCAGGTCAACTATGTAAATACTAGCAAAGTGAGACCTGGCAGGATGTGGGAGAGCTTGTCGGTCGTAGTAGGCTTTGTCCTTTGCACATCTCTCTTCCTTTTTCGTCTGTTACTCTTTCCACTGCCGCCGGCTGTAGGAACCCTTGGGCTACAGGCACCAAGACATTCAGGCATTGTGATGCCCAGTGTTGTACTGGGTTGCTATCAAGGCCTTTTGTGGGCGTTTCTCCATTCAGGAATGGTTTGCCATAGGCTTCCTTTGCTTTGCTCCACCTCCTTTAATAGTCTTACCTACTACACTGATGATGTGGTGTGACTGATTTCCCACCCCTAGACAAATTGCACAAACTCACTGCAAGTAAGCTGGGTCTCTTGCCTGAGCCTACACCGGTTGGGATACCAGGCCGGCCGAAACGCTTCACTGCTTTGTCTGTGATGGTTGCTGCTGTAGCGTCTGATCGGTCACTGGGTAGGAAAGAGAGAGATCACGGGGCCTGGTGCCCGGAAGCCTGAAGCAGAGGCTGTGAACCAAAGTGCGGCCATGTATTCAAGCAGATGTTTACAAGTTCACTGTCCAATATAGGACCTTGGCAAAGTATTGCTAGTGTTGCCGAAACACAGGCAGCCTGAATGTTGAGGGGCATTTTTAGCATCCAGCCAGGTGCACAAGCCACTGCCAATCACTGAGATGAACTATCCATTATTCTGCTCAGTGCATTTAGAAGGTCTTTGTACCAGCCTTAGCATCACTAAGGCAAAGCCGGGAGGGAGGGGCGATCACAAGGAGTGGGCCTGAGCGCGTCCTCCCTGATATGCTGGGGTAAGCGTCTGTGAAAAACAGGAATTGTGTGTGTGTGTGTGTGTGTGTGTGCGCGCGTGTGTGTGTGTGCGCGCGCCCCTGCTACCCCCGTCCCCTACCCCACCCAGCACCACCGACCGGGCCGTTAAAAGTCTGGTCGGCAGTGCTGTGGGGGTAAGGCAGGCTCCTCCCTACCTGACCTGGCACAGGGCTGGGCCCCGGAAGCAGCGGCCAGGTCCAGCTCCTAGGGGAGGGGGCCACTGGGCTCCATGCACGGCCCCTGCCCTGAGTGCCAGCTCCGTACTCCCATTGGCTGGGTACCATGGGCCAATGGGAGCGGGGGGGGGCGGTGCCTGCGGGCGAGAGCAGCACACGGATCCCCGTGGCCCTTCCCAGCTCTGATGCCGCAGAACCTTACCTGTGACCCTGTTCCCCATTCCCTAGTCCTTGTTCCTCCCGTTCCCCCCCCAGCAAACATGATTCCAACTTCCCTTCCCCCCACTTTCTGTTTGACCCCAGCTTATACAGTAACATGCTCAGATTTACCTTAACCAATCATTTTACTGAAATTTAATGAACCAACCCTAACATATTGTAATAATTATTATACCCCTGTAACTAGCTCAGTGATTAAAAATACACCTAAGCTCTGAAAGTCTGTGCCTTCACAGGCAGGCCTGAATAGCTGTATTCTAACAATACAGCAAAGTTTCAGTTTCAGTTTCCAATAACTTCACCTGATTTCTTGTAAACCACAGTGTTCTTAGAAAGGGTGAATAATGTAATCTGCTGGTGTGACAAAGTGGGGGGTTTTCTGTGTTTTCCAGTAGTTATGTTGAGGACTTTAACCCCAACAGTTTGCATGCACAGGGGTTGGGGCTCAGTGTCCCTGGGTGTTACTGGTTTAACGAGGGGAGGGGTGAGGGAGTTTGTTGGTACAGAGGACCGGAGAGGGAACTTGGGACCCCAGCCGATGGCCTGGAGGATGGAGACCCCAGCGACTGGTGACCTGGTGACCCAGAGACCCAGCTCAGGAGTCACAGCCGGTTGTGGCCAGTGGGAGGACAATGGGCTGCGGGGAGAGGACCCCGGTGACCTGACCAGCTGGTTCCAGCCGGAGGGGGCCAGAGGAGGGCTGAGAGGAGAGGAGACCCAGGCCTTCCTGTTTAGACCCTGTTTACCTGGGGAGAAGACAATGGACAGAGGGGGGGCTTGGGGCCGGGGATATCGGAGGCCCAGCTGGGAAGCAGGGGAGCTCTGGGCTGGAGAGGGGGAGCAGGCAGAGCCCACCTGGCTGCAGGGGGACTGGGATGTGCTGGGCTGAGGGAGGCCAGGCCTGAGGCCCGGAGAGTTTCCTGTGCTGTGTTCAACTCTCAATAAACCCTCCTGTTTTATGCTGGCTGGGAGTCACTCCGGGCTAGAGAACAGGGTTGCATCAGCCCCTTCGGGGGTGAGGAGGCCTCGGGGATCCAGAGTGAGTGGACTCCCTGAGAGGGCCCACAGTGAGAAACAGACGTGCTGAGGCTCAGAGAGGTGCGGCTCCAGGAGGTGGAGGGGCCGGACCCCGAGAGAGAGTGGACCCCCGAAAAGGGCTGTTGCACTGAAAGGGGCACCTCCCATGGACCGCACAGGGCCACGAGTGGGCACGATCTGTGAGTCCGTGACAACCTGGCAGCAGAGGATGGTTGGCGGATCCACCCTGTAGACGTTTGGCTGCAGGCGCAGGCGCTTTGCAGTGAGTGGCTGCCAGCGATAGAACGAGGGGTTTGAACGGAACCAGCCTGGAAATGGCCTAGAACCGGCTCTGGGTAAGAGCGACCTGGCAGGTCTGTGCAGGCAGAGGGGGCTGAGTGTGGGGAGGCTCCCTAAGGAGCGGCTGATTGCTCAGCTTGTAGAGACTGACCAGTGTGAGGAACAGGCTCCAGACCCCAGGGGGCTCCTGGTGAGCCGGGGAGTAGCCGTGGGGCATTCTGTGTAGCGACCGGGAGGGTGTCAGACCCGACTCCCCAGTCAGCACAGGGAGACCCCAGTCAGATTCCGGGGTGTACGCAAGACTTCAGGTGTCACTTACAAGGAGGTTGCCAACCTGCTGGGGGAATATCTCCACAAGTGGGGGAAGGGCGCAGGGGCCACCACCACAGAGGACGTGTATAACCTGCTGGGGTTGGAGCAGCTGGATGACATCTGCCCTCCAGACCTTAAGATGTGGCTAGTGGACCGGAAGCCCAAGGATCTGTGCAGTGCAGGGGCACTGGCGGATGAGTTTGTGGACAGCAGATCGGGGGCCGGAGGAAGGCCCACATTGGAGACCCAGAGATCTCTCAAAGGTGGGACTCCAGGAAGCCCAGATCAGGGGTGCCCGGGAATGCTGGGGCTGGCCGACCACCCCATCATGTGACTTAAGGGACCTGAAATGTAATTACTGTGGCCAAAAGGGGCACAAGGTGGCCCAGTGCCTGAAGATGAAGGAGATGGCGGCCAAGCAGAGCCCGCGGGGTGTGAACTGGGTGGAAGCCCACCGAGAGGGGGCACTGCCGGGCCAGGGGGCCGCAGTCGAGAGGGCTGTGCCAGGGGGAGGGGACCACCAGGCCAGGCCAGCAGGGGAAGGCAGGGCCCCAGGTCCAGAGCGCCCGTACTCCATCCCCGGGTGAGCCTGGGACAGGCCCCGAGGGACAATCCCCACATCATCCCCATTGAGGTGGGGGGAAGGAGCGTCCAGGGGTTCCGGGACACAGGCGCGGAGGTGATGCTGGCACGGTCCGAGGTGGTGGACCCAGACCAGCTAGTGCCCGATGCCTACATGACCCTGAGGGGAGTGTTCGGGCCCCCCGTCAAGGTGCCTGTAGCAAGGATACACCAGAAATGGGGGGCTAAGGAGGGACCCAAAGAGGTCGGGGTGCACGATCACCTGCCTACCGAGGTGCTAATGGGGAAAGACTTGGAGAACTGGCCGGATGGCACTCGGAGCACCCTGGTCCTTACCCGGAGCCAGAGCTAGAGCCAGCGAAGGTCACGGGACCTCCCGAGGGGGGGGGGCGAAGCACCGAGGACAGGGCTCGACAGGGCTGGACTGGCGCCTCTGTCGCAGGGTGGGGAAACTGAGGCACCGCCAGCCAGGGCTGTACCCTCAAACCCAGCAGCTGAATTCCAAATGGAGCTGCAGGTGGATCCCTCCTTGGAGAAACTGAGGGCCCTGGCAGGCCACGGCGGGGCAGGGTCCCAGTGGGAGGACCGCCGGGAGCGATTCCTGTGGGAGAAGGGATTCCTGTACCGGGAATGGGCTGGTTCAGGGCAGACTGAACCTTGGACAGGTGGGAGGCAGTTGGTGGTTCCCCAGAGGTACCGCCGCAGCCTGTTGTACTTGGCCCACGATATGCCCCTGTCAGGGAATCAGGGCATCCGGCGCACCAGACAAAGGCTGCTGCAGCACTTTTACTGGCCTGGGGTCTTTGACGCTGTCCGACAGTATTGCAGGTCCTGCGACCCCTGCCAGAGGGTGGGGAAGGGCCGGGACAAGGGTAAAGCACCACTGAGACCTTTGCCCATCATAGAGGAGCCTTCCCAGAAAGTGGCCGTGGACATAGTGGGGCCCCTCAGCAGGGTGACCCGGGCAGGGAAGAAATACATCCTGGTGGTGGTGGATTTCGCTACATGCTACCCCACGGCAGTGGCCTTGTCCTCTATCCAGGGGCGGCTCCAGGTCCCAGCACGCCAAGTGCGTGCTTGGGGCGGCATGCCGCGGGGGGGGGGGTGCTCTGCCGGTCGCCAGGAGGGTCACTGGGAAAACAGCCCAGGACCTGGAGAGAGAGGTCGGGGATATGCTGGCTTTAGGGGTGATCCAGCCATCCGCCAGCCCCTGGGCCTCTCCGGTGGTGCTGGCCCCCAAGAAGGACGGGTCGATCCGGTTCTGTGTGGACTATCGGAAGCTCAGTGCCATCACCGTGTCCGATGCCTACCCCATGCCTAGGACCGATGAGATCCTAGACAAGCTGGGGGGCGCCCGTACCTCACTACCATGGATCTTACCAAAGGCTACTGGCAGGTGCCGTTGGACCCGCAGGCCAGGGTGAAAACTGCCTTCACCACCCCAGTCGGGCTCTTGGAGTTCCTGGTCCTGCCGTTTGGTCTCAAGGAGGCACCTGACACCTTCCAGCGCCCAGTGGATCAGTTCCTAAGGGTGTTGGAGGATTTCGCTCTGGTGTATATTGACGACATCTGTGTCTTTCCCAGGTGAAGAGGGTGCTGGGTCGCCTCCAGGATGCAGGACTGACCATAAAAGCTGAAAAGTGCAAGGTGGGGATGGCCGAGGTGTCATACCTGGGCCACAAGGTGGGGGGCGGCCACCTGAAGCCAGAGCCGGCCAAGGTGGAGGCGATCCAGGGCTGGCCGCTCCCCAGACTAAGAAGCAGGTCCAGGCTTTCATTGGGATGGCCGGGTACTACCAGAGGTTCGTGCCCCACGTTAGCTCCCTGGCAACTCCCCTCACGGAGCTGTGTAGGAAGGGGAAGCCAGACGAGGTGGTCTGGACCGAGCAGGGCCAGAGGGCTCTCTGTGCGCTGAAGGGGGCACTTATCCAGGGTCTGGTGCTGGTAAACCCAGATTTTAACAAACCTTCCTGGTGTTCACCAACGCCTCGGATACAGGGCTGGGGGCAGTGCTGATGCAAACTGATACTAAGGGGGAGAGACACCCCACTGTGTACCTGAGCAAGAAGCTGCTGCCCCGGGAGCCATAGAGAAGGAATGCCTGGCCATGGTGTGGGACCTCTAAAAACTGCAGCCATATCTATTTGGGCGGCGCGTCACCGTGTACACGGACCATTCGCCCTGACGTGGCTGCACCAAATGAAAGGGGCTAATGCCAAGCTGCTGAGATGGAGCCTGCTCCTCCAGGGCTGTGACATGGAGGTGGTCCGTGTGAGGGGGAGGCCAATATTATAGCTGATGCTTTATCACGGGGTGGGGGCCCTGAACTTCCCCAGCTCACTGGCTAAGTGACCAGGGGCGGCTCTAGGCATTTTGCCGCCCCAAGCACGGCAGTTAGGCTGCCTTCGGCGGCTGGCCTGTGGGAGGTCCACCGAAGCCGCGGGACCAGCGGACCCTCTGCAGGCAAGCCGCCAAAGGCAACCTGCCTGCCGCCCTCGCGGCACCAGCAGAACACCCCTCCGTCCCCCCGTGGCTTGCCACCCCAAGCACACGCTTGGTGTGCTGGGGCCTGGAGCCGCCCCTGTAAGTGACCCTACTCCATTCAGCCACGAAGTGGGAAGAGATGTGACGAAGTGGGGGGTTTTCTTGGGGTTTTCGGTGTTTTCCAGTGGTTTGCATGCACAGGGGGGTGGGACTCAGTGTCCCCGGGTGTTACTGGTTTAACGAGGGGAGGGGAGAGGGAGTTTGTTTTTACAGAGGACCAAGAGGGACTCGGGACCCCGGCTGACGGCCTGGAGGATGATGACCCCAGCGACTGGTGACCCGGAGACCCGGCTCAGGAGACACAGCCGGTTCTGGCCAGTGGGAGGACAATGGGCTGTGGAGAGAGGACCCCAGTGACAGGACCAGCCGGATCCAGCCAGAGGAGGGCTGGGAGGAGCAGGAGGCCCAGGCCTTCCTGTTTACGACCTGTTTACCTGGGGAGAAGACAATGAACAGAGGCAGCGCTTGGGGCCAGGGATATCGAAGGCCCAGCTGGGAAGCAGGGGAGCTCTGGGCTGGAGAGGGGGAGCAGGCAGGGCCCACAAGGGATGCAGGGAGACTGGGATGTGCTGTGCTGAGGGAGGCCAGGCCTGAGGCCCTGAGAGTTTCCTGTGCTGTGTTCAACACTCAGTAAACCCCCCTGTTTTACGCTGGCTGAGAGTCACTCCGGGCTAGAGAGCAGGGTTGCATCAACCCCCGTGGGGGTGAGGAGGCCTGGGGGGTCCAGAGCACATGGACTCCCTGAGGGGGCCCACGGCGAGAAACAGGAGTGCTAAGGCTCAGAGCGGTGCGGCTCCAGGAGGTGGATGGGCCTGACCCCGAGAGAGAGTGGACCCCCAAGAAGGGCTCTCGCACGGAAAGGGGCACCTCCCATGGACCACACAGGGCCACAAGTGGGCACGATCTGTGAGTCCGTGACAGTTGGCTAAGCAAAGTTCTGACTGGGGTGTCAGGTTAACTATGTAAATACTAGCAAAGTGAGACCTGGCAGGATGTGGGACAGCTTGTCGGTCGTAGTAGGCTTTGTCCTTTGCACATCTCCCTTTTTCGTCCGTTACGCTTTCACTGCCACCGGCTGTAGGAACCCTTGGGCTACAGGCACCAAGACATTCAGGCATTGTGTGCCCAGTGTTGTACTGGGTTGCTATCAAGGCCTTTTGTGGGCGTTTCTCCATTCAGGAATGGTTTGCCATAGGCTTCCTTTGCTTTGTTCCACCTCCTTTAATAGTCTTACCTACTACACTGATGACGTGGTGTGACTGATTTCCCACCCCTAGACAAATTGAACAAACTCAGTGCAAGTAAGCTGGGTCTCTTGCCTGAGCCTACACCGGTTGGGATACCAGGCTGGCCAAAACGCTTCACTGCTTTGTGTGTGATGGTTGCTGCTGTAGCGTCTGATCGGTCACTGGGTAGGAAAGAGAGAGATCACGGGGCCTGGTGCCCGGAAGCCTGAAGCAGAGGCTGTGAACCAAAGTGCGGCCATGTATTCAAGCAGATGTTTACAAGTTCACTGTCCAATATAGGACCTTGGCAAAGTATTGCTAGTGTTGCCGAAACACAGGCAGCCTGAATGTTGAGGGGCATTTTTAGCATCCAGCCAGGTGCACAAGCCACTGCCAATCACTGAGATGAACTATCCATTATTCTGCTCATTGCATTTAGAAGGCCTTTGTACCAGCCTTAGCATCACTAAGGCAAAGCCGGGAGGGAGGGGCGATCACAAGGAGTGGGCCTGAGCGCGTCCTCCCTGATATGCTGGGGTAAGCGTCGGTGAAGAACAGGAATTCTCTCTGTATTTGATGTCTGCTGTGTGTGTGTGTGTGTGTGTGTGTGCGCGCGCACCCCTGCTACCCCCGTCCCCAACCCCACCCAGCACCACCAACCGGGCCGTTAAAAGTCTGGTCGGCAGTGCTGTGGGTGTAAGGCAGGCTACTCCCTACCTGACCTGGCACAGGGCTGGGCCCCGGAAGCAGCGGCCAGGTCCAGCTCTTAGGCAAGGGCTCCACGGGTCTCCGCGTGCTGCCCCTGCCCTGAGCACCGGCTCCGTACTCCCATTGGCTGGGTACCATAGCCAATGGGAGCAGGGGGGGGTGGTGCCTGCGGGTGAGAGCAGCACACGGATCCCCATGGCCCTTCCCAGCTCTGACGCCGCAGAACCTTACCTGTGACCCTGTTCCCCATTCCCTAGTCCTTGTTCCTCCCGTTCCCCACCCAGCAAACATGATTCCAACTTCCCTTCCCCCCACTTTCTGTTTGACCCCAGCTTATACAGTAACATGCTCAGCTTTACATTAACCAATCATTTTACTGAAATTTAATGAACCAACCCGAACATATTGTAACAATTATACTCCTGTAACTAGCTCAGTGATAAAAATACACCCAGGTTCTGAAAGTCTAGGCCTTCACAGGCAGGCCTGAATAGCTGTATTCTAACAATACAGCAAAGTTTCAGTTTCAGTTTCCAATAACTTCCCCTGATTTCTTGTAAACCACAGTGTTCTTAGAAAGGGTGAAAAATGTAATCTGTTGGTGTGACGAAGTGGGGGGGTTTCTGTGTTTTCCAGTGGCTTACAGGCACAGGGGTTGGGGCTCAGTGTCCCTGGGTGTTACTGGTTTAACGAGGGGAGGGGAGATGGAGTTTGTTGGTACAGAGGACCGGAGAGGGAACTTGGGACCCCAGCCAATGGCCTGGAGGATGGAGACCCCAGTGGCTGGTGACCTGGTGACCCAGAGACCCAGCTCAGGAGTCACAGCCGGTTGTGGCCAGTGGGAGGACAATGGGCTGCAGAGAGAGGACCCCAGTGACCTGACCAGCCGGATCCATCGAGAGGGGCCAGAGGACGGCTGAGAGGAGAGGAGACCCAGGCCTTCCTGTTTAGACCCTGTTTACCCGGGGAGAAGACAATGGACAGAGGTGGGGCTTGGGGCCGGGATATCAGAGGCCCAGCTGGGAAGCAGGGGGGCTCTGGGCTGGAGAGGGGGAGCAGGCAGAGCCCACCTGGCTGCAGGGGGACTGGGATGTGCTGGGCTGAGGGAGGCCAGGCCTGAGGCCCTGAGAGTTTCCTGTGCTGTGTTCAACTCTCAATAAACCCTCCTGTTTTACGCTGGCTGAGAGTCACTCCAGGCTAGAGAACAGGGTTGCATCAGCCCCTTCGGGGGTGAGGAGGCCTGGGGGGTCCAGAGCGAGAGACAGACGTGCTAAGGCTCAGAGAGGTGCGGCTCCAGGAGGTGGAGGGGCCGGACCCCGAGAGAGAGTGACCCCCTGTGACGTTATTGATATAAATGGGGACCATATAGAACATGGGTTGCAACCAAGGTCCTGTAGTGGCACCAAATCCTAAGTAAAGGGGGTCATATAAGGTGTCTAAGACCAGGTTCTGGGTTGCTGGTTATGATTATGCTGTCTGTATGTCTGTGTATCATTTTGTAATTGAAGTTATAAGTATTGGCTCTGTAATGTCTATATTTTGTTTTATGCTCTGCCTCTGGGAAGTGTCCCAGACAAGCTGATGTCAGCCCTGCATAGCTGGCTTGATGGCCCATTAAGGGCCATCGGCTACACAATGGACCCATGGAGAGAAGGCAGACAGGCCTTGTGACTCAGCAAAGTATGCAGGGACTGGCCCATGTGACTCCAGGCTCCATTTTGCTGTAAATTTCCACAGTGAAGACAAAGGGATTCTTACACCTGGGAAAGTCTATATAAGGCTAATGCCTCATCTCCATCTTGTCTTCAATCCTGCTTCTGACCTCTGGAGGGACTTTGCTACAAACTGAAGCTTTACACAGGGGACTGTTGACCCATCCCAGCGGGGGATGTTCCAGAGACTTAATCTGAACCTGCAGTTTACTCCAGCACTGCTGCAAGCCTGAACTAAGAACTTTGCCATTACTGTATGTAATTGATTCCATTTAACCAATTCTACCTCTCATCTCTACCTTTTTCCCTTTATGAATAAACCTTTAGATTTTAGATTCTAAAGGATTGGCAACAGCGTGATTTGTGGGTAAGATCTGATGTGTATATTGACCTGGGTCTGGGGCTTGGTCCTTTGGGATTGAGAGAACCTTTTTCTTTTATTGGGGTGTTGGTTTTCATAACCATTCATCCCCAGGACGAGTGCACTGGTGGTGATACTGGGAGACTGGAGTGTCTAAGGAAATTGCTTGTGTGACTTGTGGTTAGCCAGTGGGGTAAGACCGAAGTCCTTTTTGTCTGGCTGGTTTGGTTTGCCTTAGAGGTGGAAAAACCCCAGCCTAGGGCTGTGACTGCCCTGTTTGAGCAATTGGTCCTGATTTGGCACTCTCAGTTGGGTCCCGCCAGAACAGCTCCGTCACACCCCCCAAGAAGGGCTGTTGCACTGAAAGGGGCACCCCCCATGGACCGCACGGGGCCACAAGTGGGCACGATCTGTGAGTCCGTGACAACCTGGCAGCAGAGGATGGTTGGCGGATCCACCCTGTAGACTTGTGGCTGCGGGCGCAGGCGCTTGGCAGTAAGTGGCTGCCAGCGATAGAACGAGGGGATTGAACGGAACCAGCCTGGAACTGGCCTAGAACCGGCTCCGTAAGAGCGACCTGGCAGGTCTGTGCAGGCAGAGGGGGCTGAGCGTGGGGAGGCTCCCTAAGGAGCGGCTGATTGCTCAGCTTGTAGAGACTGACCAGTGTGAGGAACAGGCTCCAGACCCCAGGGGGCTCCTGGTGAGCCGGGGAGTAGCCGTGGGGCATTCTGTGTAGCGACCGGGAGGGTGTCAGACCCGACTCCCCAGTCAGCACAGGGAGACCCCAGTCAGATTCTGGGGTGTACGCAAGACTTCAAGTGTCACTTACAAGGAGGTCGCCAACCTGCTGGGGGAATAGCTCTGCAAGTGGGGGAAGGGCGCAGGGGCCACCACCACAGAGGATGTGTATAACCTGGTGGGGTTAGAGCAGCTGGATGACATCTGCCCTCCAGACCTTAAGATGTGGCTAGTGGACTGGAAGCCCAAGGATCTGTGCAGTGCAGGGGCACTGGCGGATGAGTTTGTGGACAGCAGATCGGGGGCCGGAGGAAGGCCCACATTGGAGACCCAGAGATCTCTCAAAGGTGGGACTCCAGGAAGCCCAGATCAGGGGTGCCCGGGAATGCTGGGGCTGGCCGACCACCCCATCATGTGACTTAAGGGACCTGAAATGTAATTACTGTGGCCAAAAGGGGCACAAGGTGGCCCAGTGCCTGAAGATGAAGGAGATGGCGGCCAAGCAGAGCCCGAGGGGTGTGAACTGGGTGGAAGCCCACTGAGAGCTGGCACTGCCGGGCCAGGGGGCCGCAGTCGAGAGGGCTGTGCCAGGGGGAGGGGACCACCAGGCCAGGCCAGGCCAGCAGGAGAAGGCAGGGCCCCAGGTCCAGAGCGGCCGTACTCCATCCCCGGGTGAGCCTGGGACAGGCCCCGGGGGACAATCCCCACATCATCCCCATTGAGGTGTGGGGAAGGAGCGTCCAGGGGTCCTGGGACATGGGCGCGGAGGTGATGCTGGCACGGTCCGAGGTGGTGGACCCAGACCAGCTAGTGCCCGATGCCTACATGACCCTGAGGGGAGTGTTCGGGCCCCCCGTCAAGGTGCCTGTAGCAAGGATACACCAGAAATGGGGAGCTAAGGAGGGACCCAAAGAGGTCGGGGTGCACGATCACCTGCCTACTGAGGTTCTAATGGGGAATGACTTGGAGAACTGGCCGGATGGCACTCAGAGCACCCTGGTCCTTACCAGGAGCCAGAGCTAGAGCCAACAAGGGTCGTGGGACCTCCCGAGGGAGGGGCCCGAAGTGCCGAGGACAGGGCTCGACAGGGCTGGGCCAGCGCCTCCGTTGCAGGGTGGGGAAACTGAGGCACCGCCAGCCAGGGCTGTATCCTCAAACCCAGCAGCTGAATTCCAAACGGAGCTGCAGGTGGATCCCTCCTTGGAGAAACTGAGGGCCCTGGTGGGCCACGGCGGGGCAGGGTCCCAGGGGGAGGACTGCCGGGAGCGATTCCTGTGGGAGAAGGGATTCCTGTACCGGGAATGGGCTGGTTCAGGGCAGACTGAACCTTGGACAGGTGGGAGGCAGCTGGTGGTTCCCCAGAGGTACCGCCACAGACTGTTGTACTTCACCCACGATATGCCCCTGTCAGGGCATCAGTGCATCCGGCGCACCAGGCAAAGGCTGCTGCAGCACTTTTACTGGCCTGGGGTCTTTGACGCTGTCCGACAGTATTGCAGGTCCTGTGACCCCTGCCAGAGGGTGGGGAAGGCCCGGGACAAGGGTAAAGCACCACTGAGACCTTTGCCCATCATAGAGGAGCCTTCCCAGAAAGTGGCCGTGGACATAGTGGGGCCCCTCAGCAGGGTGACCCGGGCAGGGAAGAAATACATCCTGGTGGTGGTGGATTTCGCTATATGCTACCCCACGGCAGTGGCCTTGTCCTCTATCCAGGGGCGGCTCCAGGTCCCAGCACGCCAAGTGCGTGCTTGGGGCGGCATGCCGCGGGGGGGGGGGGGGGGGGTGCTCTGCCGGTCGCCAGGAGGGTCACTGGGAAAACAGCCCAGGACCTGGAGAGAGAGGTCAGGGATATGCTGGCTTTAGGGGTGATCCAGCCGTCCGCCAGCGTCTGGGCCTCACCGGTGGTGCTGGCCCCCAAGAAGGACGGGTCGATCCGGTTCTGTGTGGACGATCGGAAGCTCAGTGCCATCACTGTGTCCGATGCCTACCCCATGCCTAGGACCGATGAGATCCTAGAGAAGTTGGGGGGCGACCGGTACCTCACTACCATGGATCTTACCAAAGGCTACTGGCAGGTGCCGTTGGACCCGCAGGCCAGGGTGAAAACTGCCTTCACCACCCCAGTCGGGCTCTTGGAGTTCCTGGTCCTGCCGTTTGGTCTCAAGGGGGCACCTGCCACCTTCAGTTGCTAAGGGTGTTGGAGGATTTTGCTGGACTGGCCGCTCCCCAGACTAAGAAGCAGGTCCAGGCTTTCATTGGGATGGCAGGGTACTACCGGAGGTTTGGGCCCCACTTTAGCTCCCTGGAAGCTCCCCGCACGAAGCTGTATCGGAAGGGGAAGCCAGACGAGGTGGTCTGGACCGAGCAGTGCCAGAGGGCTCTCTGTGCGCTGAAGGGGGCACTTATGCAGGGCCCGGTGCTGGTAAACCCGGATTTTAACAAACCCTTGCTGGTGTTCACCGATGCCTCGGACACAGGGCTGGGGGCGGTGCTGATGCAAACTGATACTAAGGGGGAGAGACACCCCATTGTGTACCTGAGCAAGAAGCTGCTAACCCGGGAGCCATAGAGAAGGATAGCCTGGCCATGGTGTGGGACCTCTAAAAACTGCAGCCATATCTATTTGGGCGGCGCGTCACCGTGTACACGGACCATTCGCCCTGACGTGGCTGCACCAAATGAAAGGGGCTAATGCCAACTTGCTGAGATGGAGCCTGCTCCTCCAGGGCTATGACATGGAGGTGGTCCGTGTGAGGGGGAGTGCCAGTGTTATAGCTGATGCTTTATCACGGGGCGGAGGCCCTGAACTTCCCCAGCTCACTGGCTAAGTGACCAGGGGCGGCTCTAGGCATTTTGCCGCTCCAAGCACGGCAGGCAGGCTGCCTTCGACAGCTTGCCTGCGGGAGGTCCGCCAAAGCCGCGGAACCAGCGGACCCTCCGCAGGCAAGCCGCCAAAGGCAACCTGACTGCCGCCCTCGCAGCACCGGCAGAACGCCCCCCCCCCCCCCCCGTGGCTTGCCGCCCCAAGCACGTGCTTGGGCCTGGAGTCGCCCCTGTAAGTGACCCTGCTCTATTCAGCCATGTAGCGGGGAGAGATGTGACGAAGTGGGGGGTTTTCTTGGGGTTTTCTGTGTTTTCCAGTGGTTTGCATGCACAGGGGGTGGGCCTCAGTGTCCCCGGGTGTTACTGGTTTAACGAGGTGAGGGGAGAGGGAGTTTGTTGTTACACAGGACCGGAGAGGGACTCGGGACCCCGGCTGACGGCCTGGAGGATGATGAGCCCAGCGACTGGTGACCCGGAGGCCCAGCTCAGGAGACACAGCCGGTTCTGGCCAGTGGGAGGACAATGGGCTGTGGAGAGAGGACCCAGTGACCAGCCGGTTCCAGCCACAGGAGGGCTGAGAGGAGGAGGAGGCCCAGGCCTTCCTGTTTATGACCCTGTTTACCTGGGGAGAAGACAATGAACAGAGGCGGCGCTTGGGGCCGGGGATATCGGAGGCCCAGCTGGGAAGCAGGGGGGCTCTGGGCTGGAGAGGGGGAGCAGGCAGAGCCCACCTGGCTGCAGGGGGACTGGGATGTGCTGGGCTGAGGGAGGCCAGGCCTGAGGCCCTGAGAGTTTCCTGTGCTGTGTTCAACGCTCTGTAACCCCCCCTGTTTTACGCTGGCTGAGAGTCGCTCTGGGCTAGAGAGCTGGGTTGCATCAACCCCTGTGGGGGTGAGGAGGCCTGGGGGGTCCAGAGCACATGGACTCCCTGAGGGGGCCCAAGGCGAGAGACAGGTGTCCTAAGGCTCAGAGTGGTGCGGCTCCAGGAGGTGGAGGGGCCTGACCCTGAGAGAGAGTGGACCCCCAAGAAGGGCTCTCGCACTGAAAGGGGCACCCCCCACAGACCGCACGGGGCCACAAATGGGCACGATCTGTGAGTCCATGACAGTTGGCTAAGCAAATTTCTGACTGGGGTGTCAGGTCAACTATGTAAATACTAGCAAAGTGAGACCTGGCAGGATGTGGGACAGCTTGTCAGTCATAGTAGGCTTTGTCCTTTGCACATCTCTCTTCCTTTTTCGTCCGTTACTCTTTCACTGCCACCGGCTGTAGGAACCCTTGGGCTACAGGCACCAAGACATTCAGGCATTGTGATGCCCAGTGTTGTACTGGTGTTACCGAAATATTGGGTCTGCCTAGCTGAGAGCCAATAACAGCCTGACAGGGATAAGGAAAAATGCTTTATTCTGCAGAAGAAAGGAGAGCTCTGTAGTAGATACAGAAGACTCTGCTGCACACAAGTTTTACAAGCTTTTTATACACTTTTAGACAAAGACCATGCCGTGTTAACACTTCATTGGTGGGTGTCAAGCCCCGTAACACCATTATTTGTTCAAGAAAAACTGGCTTGAAGCAGGATCTTTTTCTGTTTTTGGCAGCAAAAAAAAGATTAGTTACAAAGTTCAAGGTACTGTGTACGTGAGGCCTTTTGGAGGCCTCTGCCTCCACCTACTGGCCGTTTGCAAAACTATTAATAAGGGGGGGGCTACTGAATAGCTTTCACAGTTAGTAGCCCCCTTTCACAGAAGGAAAGAGAGAGATCACGGGGGCTGGTGCCCGGAAGCCTGAAGCAGAGGCTGTGAACCAAAGTGCGGCCATGTATTCAAGCAGATGTTTACAAGTTCACTGTCCAATATAGGACCTTGGCAAAGTATTGCTAGTGTTGCTGAAACACAGGCAGCCCTAAGGTTGAGGGGCATTTTTAGCATCCAGCCAGGTGCACAAGCCGCTGCCAGTCACTGAGATGAACTATCCATTATTCTGCTCATTGCATTTAGAAGGTCTTTGTACCAGCCTTAGCATCACTAAGGCAAAGCCGGGAGGGAGGGGCGATCACAAGGAGTGGGCCTGAGCGCGTCCTCCCTGACATGCTGGGGTAAGCGTCTGTGAAAAACAGGAATTGTGTGTGTGTGTGTGTGTGTGTGCGCGTGCCTGCCATCTCCACCCCTCACGCCACCCAGCCATGCTGACAGCTAAGGAAACTAGGCCTCAATCCCACTTCCTGGGAGAGCTGCCTGGGGAGGAGAGTTCCAAATAACTGCCCCTTTCCTCCTGCCATGCAGAACGGTGGATGGGGGGGTGGGAGGCTGCTGAAGGACGGTGGGGCTCTCCCGTGAGTCACCAGTGCAGGGGTCCTGTCCTAGAGATGAGCATTTCTTGGAGGAGCCTTGTGCCTTCTCCCACTCCACAGATTCAGGGACAAAATACTCCAGAGCACCCCTGACCAGGCCATTAGAAGTGTAGAAAGAACAGTAAATATGGCAGGCAACCAGCTTGGCTTAACAGTGAAATCCTTGCTGATCTTAAACGCAAAAAAGAAGCTTACAAGAAGTGGAAGCTTGGATAAATGACCAGGGAGGATTATAAAAATATTGCTTGGGGAATGCCGGAGTGAAATCAGAAAGGCCAAATCACAATTGGAGTTGCAGCTAGCAAGGGATGTTTAGAGTAACAAGAAGCAAGTATGTTAGCAACAAGAGGAAGGTCAGGGAAAGTGTGGGCCTCTTACTGAATGGGGGAGGCAACCTAGTGTCAGAGGATGTGGAAAAAGCTAGTGTACTCAATGATTTTTTTGCCTCTGTCTTCACAAACAAGGTCAGCTCCCAGACTGCTGCACTGGGCAGCACAGTGTGGGGAGGAGGTGACCAGCCCTCTGTGGAGAAAGAAGTGGTTCAGGACTGTTTAGAAAAGCTGGATGAGCACAAGTCCATGGGGCCAGATGCGTTGCATCCAAGGGTGCTAAAGGAGTTGGCGGATGTGATTGCAGAGCCATTGGCCATTATCTTTGAAAACTCATGGCGATCAGGGGAGGTCCTGCATGACTGGAAAAAGGCTAATGTAGTGCCCATCTTTAAAAAATGAAAGAAGGAAGATCTGGGGAACTACAGGCCAGTCAGCCTCACCTCAGTCCCTGGAAAAATCATGGAGCAGGTCCTCAAGGAATCCATTTTGAAGCACTTGGAGGAGAGGAAGGTGATCAGGAACAGTCAGCATGGATTCACCAAGGGCAAGTCATGCCTGACTAACCTAATTTCCCTCTATGATGAGAACTCCTTCTGTGGATGAGGGGAAAGCAGTAGATGTATTATTCCTTGACTGTAGCAAAACTTTTGAATTTGAATCCTGCATGAGGACCCACATCTTCCAGAAGATGTGGGTCAGTAATATCTGCTAGCCTCTTCAATTTTTTTAATATTAAAAACCAGCCACAACTTAAGTGGCCCATTATGACATGCATGTGCCAAAATGAACCAACATGGGATCCCATGGCTGTGACCTGTGTCCTTCCTCACCCCAGCCTCTCCCTGCTGTTCATCACCCTCATGAGTGGTGTTGGCTTGAAATCCTGTCCTCCCTTGGTTTCTATGAGTCTGTCCTCCCTTGGCTCTCCTCCTACGTCTGTAATTACTCCTTCAGTTTGTCCTTCGGAGAAATGACCTCATCCCACCACCCCCTGCCAGCTTTCTACAGGGGTTCCTCAGAACTCTGTCTCTGGGCCCCTTCTCTTCTCTCTCCGCACTTCATCTCTGGTAACCTCCTCTGCAAACACACATTCCACTACCATCTCCACGCTGAGGATTCACAGATCTACCTCCCTACTCCAGCGCGGTCTCCTTCCATCCAAACTAGAATTTTGGCCTGTCTCTCTGACATCTCCTCATGATGTCCAGCCACCGGCTGAATCTCAGCACGGCTAAAACAGAGCTCTTTCTTGTGACAACAGCCAGGAAACTGCTTTGCAATTGGTTCTTATGGTGTGGCATTTTGAGAGTCTGTTCCAACAGCTATTGGTCACTCATTGGCCTGTGTCCTTCCATGTCCTGCTGATCAGGTCTCAGCAGAGTGTGTGTTTCACTGCCCTCCAAGTCCATGTTTATGTGTCGAGTTCATGAGTGAATGGGCTGGCGGTTTCTTTGCAGTATATGCCCATCAACTACTGTATTATATGGATGAGAATTTATCTGTTCAATGCATGTAGGTTGCTTCCAACTGCATGATGTGTTCTGAGGAAATCATTTGACCCTGACAGGGTATCTGGGTTGTAGTTCTGGGGGGTCTTCAGCTAGTCGGTCATAGTAGGCTTTGTCCTTTGTGCATCTCTTCCTTTTTTGTCTGTTAATCTTTCCACTGCCGCCGGCTGTAGAAACCCTTGGGCTACAGGCACCAAGGCATGCAGGCATCTTGATGTCAAGTGTTGTACTGGGTTGCTATCAAGTCCTTCTGTGGGCGTGTTTCTCCATTCAGGAATGGTTTGCCATAGGCTTCCTTTGCTTTGTTCAGCCTCCTTCAATAGTCTTAACTGTTGATCTGCTTTGCCATGTCTACATCTCTTTCCGTTTCCCAGGTTGACTAATCTCATAATCGACGGGCCCTACCCGTCTGACCACCTCAAATGGTCCTTGCCATCTGGCCCATAGCTTTGAATCTGAGCTTGGTATTGCCAAGACTCAAACTCGCATAACCAGCCTTCTCTGTGGTAGTGTTCCTGGGAATGCTGAGCTTAAGTGATGGTCTCCTTTGCAACCCCCTCTAGTGCCTTTAGCCTCTTCCATAACTGGAGCAAGGACTCTACTGTGCTGTAGCCCTGGGTTCCCAGTCTCCCCAGGCTACCCGCAGGAGATCCAGAATCCCCGGAGCTGTCTTGCACACAGCAGTTCACACATCCCCTCTGGAGGCTTGAGAGACTTTCTACATGGGGAGCAGTAGGGTTGGTAAGAGTCAGTCCCAGTGGCACGGGTGTCTGAGGCCACAAACTTCTTCAGCATCGCCGTCAGCATCCTGTTGAAGCCCTCCAGTAACCGTCTGTCTGTGGGTGGCAGACTGACATCTGAATGGATTTAACCTTTGGTAGCTTACAGCAGGGGTGGCCAACCTGAGCCTGAGAAGGAGACAGAACTTACCAATGTACATTGCCAAAGAGCCACAGTAATACGTCAGCAGCCCCCCATCAGCACCCCCACCATGCTCCCAGCTCCTCCCACCCACCGGCAGCCCTGCCAATCAGCACCTCCCCTTCCCTCACTGAACCTCCTGACCAGCTGTTTCGTGTCATGCAGAAGGCTCGGAGGTGTAGGGGGAGGAGTGAGGGCACGGCAGGCTCTGGAGAGGGGGTGGGAAGGGGTGGAGTGGGGGCAGGGCCTGTGGTAGAGCCAGGGGTTGAGCAGTGAGCACCCCTAGCACACTGGAAAGTTGGTGCCTGTAGCCCCAGCCCTGGAGTTGGTGCCTATACAAGGAGCCGCATATTAACTGCTGAAGAGCCCCAGAGCCACAGGTTGGCCACCCCCGGCTTACACGATTCTCAGGGCTGGGTCAAAAGATATTGATTATTTTTAGTGTTGATTGACTTAGCTGAGAACCGCCTTGCCGTGGTGACATGGCAACGGGTCAAAGCTGAAGCGAATCAGTTCATTGCTAGTTAGATTCTCTTTCTTTTTCATTCGTTTTCACACATACTTCCCATGTTTTATCTTTCTGGTAAACATTAAGATCAATTTAACATTGTGTGTGATAGACAAGTCATCTTCAAAGCCAAGTGAACAGTTGATCCTTATCAGGGAAATTCACATGCCAAAACTTTGTTGCTATAGAATGAAGGTTGCAGACAGTCACCTGTGTGCCTTGTGCCTGTTTCAGCTAGTTACAGCTGCACAGATCAGTTTGTTGTTTCTGATTCTAGTTTCTCTTTCATTCTCACTGTAGTTTTAATCCCCCAGAAGTACTATCCCATGTTTGTTCTTTCTAGCAAACAGTGCAGACCAGGTGATAATCCAGAATAGGAAGTATTTGCAAAGCCAGTTCAGTTATCAGTCCATCTTGCCCTTAGCAGGAGACCATTCTGGGTCAGCAAGCTTGACTGGTTTCCTAAGATTGGAAATAACATTAACACCAGACTGAACCACAGACCATAACCCGGAGAGTCACATAAGAATATTTTTGTTTTGGTAAAGCAAAGGATTTCCATTAGTATATTTCACATGTCAATTCCCACTTCCCTACGTGTAAGTAAAAAGAGAATGGTGGGGGAAAGATGCCCACAAAAGGAGACACACAAATCAGAAGTGCACAGAAAGGTCTTAACTCTAAGTGACCCGAGGAGCTGGTGAGCAGGAGCAGCTAATGGGAGTTTTGTGAGGAGTTCTCCGGTTGAAGGAGGAGTGATTACGTAACCTTTGGAGTCGGTTTGTTGTCTGTAGTGTGTGTGTTTGTGTTTGTTGTGTACTTGCTGCTTGACTGAAGTATACAGTGTGGTCTGTTGTTTGGGGGACCGTTTGCTGAGCCTAGCGGCCTGCTAGGCAAGGCTGAGCACTTCTTAACAAGGCTTTGGTCCTCAAGCCTTTTAGCTCCCATCAACCCCTAACCAGTGGGCGGGCTGCCAGGAGACCTGCTGGCCAACCTATGGACTCCATGAGTCTCCCCGTCTTTCAAATACCCTCATGCATGATTTGGGTTAAAATCTGATTTACAATGGGTGTCACTAGCGAGGGAAAAATTATTTTATTTATAACAAACCGCTTTGCACTTGTGGGTTTATTGTATTTGTTTATAATTATTTTATTATGGAGGGCATGATGTTTTATTAATCCATGGTAGGTTTGACTCTTTTCAGGGTTCATCGGGTGTCTGGTGTGAATCGCTAACATCTGCTTTCAGCATGAGGGACTCTCGTCTGTGCTGTTGTATTAATTTAGATGGAATATATGGGCCAGAGGGGGGGAAGAGGAGGAGCAGGCAGCAGGGCCCCATGGCAATGGGGGGCTAAGGGCCATCTTCCCCATATAGACACACACACACTGGGAAGAGGCTGGTGCCGCTAACACGGGCTGCACTTTGTGGTGGGGCTCCCCCACCACGGAGCACAGCCCTGGCTGGTGCCACTCCACACCTGCCCAAGGCCTGCAGTTTGTGGGAGCGACACGGCCCCCTGGCCTCCAAACTACACCCAGGTTAGAATAGGGGCAGTCATGGCCCTCCCACTTCCAGTGCCTCTGTTTGCAGCACTTGCCCAGTCCGGAGAGCTGGGATCCACTTTTCATGACAGACTCTCACTGGCAGAGAATCACCTCTGTAATGGATAACAGCTTGTGGCCGGTCTTCTCTTCTAGAGTCCCAGACGTTTTGTCTCTTTTCCTAATCAGGGCATTTCATCTTCACCTAGCCCTGAGGGCCTCCATGTCAGAGTCTTTTCTTTGGGTTTTGTCTTTTGCCCAGGCCTGAATCCAGTCCAGCCGGTAAACACAGGGCTGGGTCAAAAGATGTTGATTGTTCTCAGGGCTGACTGAGTTAGCTGAGACCTGCCCTGGGTCAGTGACATGCTTCGTCTCCAGCAGTTTTGGAACTCAATATTTTTGATCTCTCTTAAAGTATTTCCCATGCAAATAACTTGCAATAACTGTGACGATGGGTTCATATTTAGCTTCTTGCAGAGAACACACGTGACCCACCACCTTTGGTGAAGTATCGAAGCTGGTCAGACATAGGTGTAATGTGCATATCTTCACATGCCTGTGTCACAGTAGGTAACCTGGGAATCCTCTCTGATGGTCCACAACCTTGTTGTGGTGGAGAGACTTGCGTGAGCTAAAGACCCTCAGAGCTATATCCCCCAGCACTTTCATACTCCTGGTAAGGTCACCCTTGGCAACCAAGTTGGAGGTGAGGCTCCTCAGTAACCGGGGTCCAAACTTCACAAGACCCCAATGGTGGATTGGGTGCATAAGAGGACCTTCTAGTACTCTGCAGCTGTGAAGGCGGATGAGGGCTGCAGCAGGAGGGAGGCCCCTGGTTGTACTGGATACCCTTGCCGTTGGGTCAGAGTTTTCCTCCTGTCAAGTCTCGTGTGGTTACCACCTGTGCACCGGTTTCCCGTGCGGATTTCATGTGCAGGGCTCACGCCCGCCGAAAGCCCTGCAGTGACAGATGAGTGGCGGGGAAGACAGGAGCCGTGATCTCTGGGAGTTTTCCATCACAATCTGCCTGCAGGCAGCAGCCATGGGAAGGTCGTCTTGTGCTTGGGTGAGACAGAAGTGCATTTCGGCAGCGGCGTCTGTGACCGAGCAGGCCTTTTCCGGATTCCTTCTGCACACCCGAAATGGGAAGGGGCTAGAAAAGGTGCCTCAAACATAGGCTGTCTCACACTCCTAGAATCATAGAAGATTAGGGTTGGAAGAGACTTCAGGAGGTCATCTAATCCAAACCCCTGCTCTTCCGATTGGATGGCTGCAGTCACTGGGATCACTCAAATCCGTGGTAGAAACAAAAGATATAAGACAATGAATTTCACCACCTGGAATGTTTGCACCCTTATGGACTCAGCACAGTGAATGCCCAGAAAGAAGCATTGCAATAATTGCCAGAGAACTGGCAAGACTCAGCATTGACATTGCAGCTCTTAGTGAGACTGGCCAGCCAATGAGGGCTGATTAAAAGAGGATGGGGGTGGCTACACCTTCTTTTGGACAGGAAACCCACCTGAAGAGAGACGCATTCACAGGATTGGCTTTGCCATCAAAACTAAGATCGCCAGTTGGCTTTTGGAGCTTCCCCTGGGGATCAACGAGCATCTCATGACTCTTCAGCTCAAGTCATAAACAACCAATGTGCTGCAGTGATCAGCGCATACACCCCAACACTTGATGATGAGGAAGACAACAAGGAGCACTTTTACAGCGCTCTCAATGCAGTCCTCAGCCACACCTAAGGCCAACAAACTCAATCTCCTGGGAGATTTCGGTGCCAGAGTCAGACGGGATTCCCAACTCAAGAGTGGCACAATAGGCAAAGAATCTGGGTGGGAAATGTAAACCCTAATAGTATTCTCCTCCTCAGCAAACATGTGGAGCATGATCTGCTCATCACAAATACCATCTTTAGGCAGAGCAACAAATTTAAGACCACCTGGAAACATCCTCAGCCCAAACACTGGCATTTCCTTGACTGTTATAGTCAGAGCCCAAGATTACACCGATGTCTGCATAGCATGAGCTTTGAGAGGTACAGATCACTGTTGGACAGAGCATCGATTAGTAAGATCAATCATGTACCTGCAGCTCACGTCACCACGTTGCAAACAGCCGAAGACTAAGCAAAAGCAGTACAATGTCAAAACACTTCAAGACCAAGCCAGCTGCGAGATGTTCCGGCAACACCTGTCTGAGGAACTTTCTAACTTGCCTGACAACTTCCTTGACATTTAAGAGCACTGGGATCAACTTATAAATACCATTCTCAGGAAGGCTGGTTTGACGAAAACAGTGAGGAAATCCTGGCATTAATTCAACAGAAAAGAAAAGCATTCTGTAACTGGCAAAATGATTCCTTTAACCAAGGAAAACATGAGGCTTATCACCTGCTCAAAGCCAAAGTCCGAAGGGGGTTACATGACATCTAAACCAAGTGGTGGCAAGAGAAGGCCTCTGAGATCCAGGGTTTCATAGGCCAGGATGACATGAGAAGCTTCTTTCAAGCAGAAAAGCTCTATATGGGTGTAGCGGGCCGGTGTGGCTCCCCTCCTCCCCGGAGAGGGTTGAGCCCCAGACACAGGAAGGGGCGGGGCTACAACATGGTGAGCCCGCCGCTCAGAGGGTCAGGCGGCGACCCGGAAGAATAAAAGCCGGGCTTCCCAGCTCAGTCAGGGCTCAGCCACCGGAGAGAGCAGACCTGCCTGAGGGAGCTCCTACCGAAGGAACCACAGTAGCCCCGAGCGACTGCCTGAACTGGACGGAGAGCACCCTACCTCGCTCCTGGGAAGACCAGCCGGAGCTCCCCCGCGCCACCTACGACGAGGAGCCCGGGGGAGCGCCCCAGCTGTCGTGCTGTTACCCCGAGGAGCCCCCGGTTTGGCCGGACTTTCCTACGAGCCTACCAGACCTACCTCCCAGCCCGGGCGGGGACGAGCCCATGCAGTGGGACTTCCCGGGGCCAGACGCCGTGGACCAGGTAGGGCAAGAGGGGGATAGTGGAAGTGGCCCGGGGGCAGCTGACCTCAGTCAGGCTGCTGACCAGACTGAACCCATGTCAGTGTGTTGCGGTCAGGATCCCCACTGACCGTCAGCGGTGACGACCGCTGCCTAGGGCCCCGGGCCGGGACACAGTGGAGTGGGTGGGCCTGTGTCCCCCCTGCCACCCCACTCACGGGTGGCAGCCGTCCCCCTCTACCTACTGGCTCAGCCTGCCACAAGAGGCCTGAGCCCCTGTACTGTTTGCTACTAGCTCAGCCTGCCACAAAAGGCCTGAGCCCCTGTACTGCTTGCTACTGGCTCAGCCTGCTACAAGAGGCCTGAGCCCCTGTACTGTTTGCTACTGGCTCAGCCTGCCACAAGAGGCCTGAGCCCCTGTACTGTTTGCTACTGGCTCAGCCTGCCACAAGAGGCCTGAGCCCCTGTACTGTTTGCTACTGGCTCAGCCTGCCACAAGAGGCCTGAGCCCCTGTACTGTTTGCTACTGGCTCAGCCTGCCCCAAGAGGCCTGAGCCCCTGTACTGTTTGCTACTGGCTCAGCCTGCCACAAGAGGCCTGAGCCCCTGTACTGTTTGCTACTGGCTCAGCCTGCCACAAGAGGCCTGAGCCCTTATACTGTTCACTACTAGCTCAGCCTGCTACAAGAGGCCTGAGCCCCTGTACTGTTTGCTACTGGCTCGGCCTGCTACAAGAGGCCTGAGCCCCTGTACTGTTTGCTACGGGCAGCCTGCCACAAGAGGCCTGCCCTTATACTGTTTGTCGCCCAGCCCCTGATCCAGAGGGCCTGGGCCTTTGCCAGACCGTTAGTACTGCTTATAGCTCAGCCTGACAGCAAAAGGACTGAGCCCCAACTGACTCTGTCTTCATTTACCTCGCCTTAAAGGGACAGGACAGAGCACCCCCTGTGAGACCAGCGGGCCGGTGTGGCTCCCCTCCTCCCCTCAGAGGGTTGAGCCCCGGACCCGCCTGTTACAAGTGGCACCTGGCCAGGGACCTTTAGATCCCTTGCCCCTGTGAGAAGGGGCCGGTGAGAGGGCGGCGGACCGCCCCTCTTAGCCAGGAAGATGGAGACTGACCGGCTGTTCCAGCTGCTGGTGGAAAGCCAGGAGCGGCAACAGGCAGCTCAGCTCCTGCAGCAGCAGCAGCAGCATGCCGCCCAGCTGGAACAGCAGCGGCAGCGAGACGCGGCCCAGCTGCAGCAGCAGCAACAGCAACAGGTAGCTCAGCTAGAGCAGCAACAGCAGCTGGTGCAGCAGCTTGGGACCCAGCTGCAGCACCTCCTCGGGCCCGCCCCCCGCCCCGCTGAATGGCCCGAGGAGGAGGGCACGGGGGGGGGGGGGGGTCCGCGTCTGGCGACCCCCCTGCGTCTGACCAAGATGGGCCCAGAGGACGACCCGGAGGCCTTCTTGGTCACTTTTGAGCGGGTGGCCCTCGTGGCGGGATGGGCAAGAGACCAGTGGGCCACCTTGCTGGCCCCCTATTTGACCGGGACGGCCCAAGCAGCCTACCGGGGGCTGGCAACCGAAGAAGCCCGTGACTACGACCGCGTGAAGGCTGCAGTCCTAGACGCTTTGGACATTAGCCCGGAGACGTTTAGGCAGCGGTTCAGGCGACATACCTACCCGGCGGGAGCCCGTCCCCGGATGGTGGCCCAGACCCTGAAGGAGGCCTGCCGTAGGTGGCTGCAGCCAGACGTCAGGACGGCAGAGGAGGTCACCGAGCAGGTGGTGTTGGAGCAGTTTGTTCACACCCTGCCGGCCAAAGGCCAGGCCTGGGTACTCCGCCACCGACCGACGAACTTAGCGGACGCCGTCGCGCTCATGGAGGGTTTCCTGGCTGCTGAAGCCTCGATAGGGCCCACCTTCCGGCCACCTACCTCGGGGCCCGAACGACCCCGGGATGAGAAAAGGGCGTCGAACATGCCCCACCCCCGAGGCCCAGACCACGGGCCGGGACCCCGACAGGAAACCCCGACTCCACGCTGGGAAGCAGCTCCCCGGCTGACTACCCCGGCCTTCACCCAGGGAGCGCCCAAGGTCCGACGGAGCCCCCCCCGAAGTACCAGAACAAGCCTTCCCCGGAGTGGACGCCCTGAGCTCGGTCCCTGCTTTAGATGTGGGAAAGCAGGCCATGTACAACGAGACTGTCCCGAGATGGATTGCAGTTTCGGGCAGGTTTACGTAGGGGCCGGCCGGGCCCGCCGGGCGGAGGCCCCCAAGCTGATAATCCCGGTGACGGTTGAGAACCAGACCACACAGGCCCTGATCGATTCAGGGTGCGGCCAGACGTTGGTCCGCCAAACTCTGGGACCACCGGCCGACCCCCGTCTGACGCCGATACAATTACAGTGCATCCATGGGGATGTCCGACCTTACCCGAGTGCCTGGACCCAGCTAACGGTGGGAGGCATTACCCGGCGGGTAGTCGTCGGCCTGGCACCCGGCCTGGCCTATCCGGTGATTCTGGGGCGAGATTGGCCCTCATTTGAAGAGGTCCTCCGGGCAACGCCGGGGTTGGCTGCTGAACCCCGGGGACCTCCGCCTGAGGCGGGGCAGACTGATGAGGAGAGTGAGGGAGAAGACCAAGAACGTCAGGGGCCGCCGGGGCCAGCTCCCACAGAACCTCGCTTCGATACGGACTTTTGCCGCGACCAACGGTCGGACCCGACACTTAGCCGAGCCTACGACCAACTTGCGGCCGTCGACGGCTCCATAGTGGACTCTCGTCGGGCCACGCAGTGGCCCCATTTCGAGTTGCGACGGGACCGGCTCTACCGCATCGACCGAGACCCGCGCACCCGGGAACCTGTGACGCAATTGCTGGTACCCCGTTGTCACCGCAGGGCCGTGATGCAGTTGGCCCACGATGTGCCCGCTGCCGGGCATCTGGGGCAAGAAAAGACCCTTGCCCGAATCCTGGCACGGTTTTTTTTGGCCCGGTATCCATCAAGAGGTGAAGCAATATTGTACCTCCTGTCCCGAGTGCCAGCTGGCCGCACCGCCTCGGGTATCCAAGGCCCCCTTGATCCCCATGCCAGTCATCGAGACCCCCTTTGAGCGGGTCGCCATGGACCTGATAGGTCCGCTTCCCCGAAGCGCGGCCGGCTTCCAGTACGTCCTCGTCCTGGTGGACTACGCCTCCCGCTTCCCCGAGGCCGTCCCCCTGCGGAGCATCACCGCCCGGACCATTGCGGGGGAATTGATGAAGATATTTTCCCGAGTAGGGTTGCCTAGGGAGATCCTAACAGACCAGGGCACTAACTTCACGTCCCGGCTGCTCCAACAGGTCTGCAAGCTCCTGGGGGTGAAACAGCTGCGTACGTCAGTGTACCACCCACAGACCGACGGGTTGGTAGAGCGGTTTAACCGCACCCTTAAGGACATGCTAAAAAAATTTCCCCCTGAGGAATTGCGGCACTGGGACCAGTTCCTAGCACCCCTGCTTCTGGCCATCCGGGAGGTCCCGCAAGCCTCGACTAAGTTCTCCCCCTTTGAACTGTTGTACGGGCGGAGGCCCCGCGGACTTTTAGATTTGATGCGGGAAACCTGGGAGGAGTCGGCCTCCCCAGCCCAGGGCCTCCTGCAGTACGTCCACCAACTACGGGAGTACCTAACCCAGGCCGGGAGAGTAGCCCGGGAGAATTTGCGAGCCGCCCAGGCGAAGCAGGAGCGGAACTATAACCAGGAGGTCAGGGCCCGGACGTTCGCTCCTGGGGACCGGGTCCTACTGCTCCTTCCCTCCAGCGAGTCGAAGCTGTTGGCCCGTTGGCAGGGGCCCTATGAGGTGGTGCGGCAAGTGGGACCCGTGACCTACGAAATACGCCAACCCGACCGGCGGAAGAAGCTCCAGACCTACCACGTTAATCTGCTAAAGCCATGGTGTGACCGAGAGGGCCTACTGATCGACCCTTACCCGCCCGAGCCCGAGCTGGGTCCGGACACGGCCGAGACGAAGGGAGTGGAGGAACCCCCGATAGGCCCCTCGCTCACGGCAGAGCAGCGTAAGCAGGCTACATGTCTCCTGCAGGCCTTCCGAGAAACCTTCACGGCCGCCCCAGGTTATACAACCCGGGCCTGTCACACGATTCTGACCGAGCCAGGGAAAACGATCAGAGAGACCACCCGGCCTTTGCCATACCGGATGCGACAGGAGGTAGAAGAAGAAGTCCGAACCATGTTAGCCTTGGGGGTCATCGAGCCCTCCTGCAGTGAATGGCGCAGCCCGGTGGTGTTGGTCCCCAAACCGGACGGTACGCGCCGATTCTGCATAGACTTCCGTCGGGTGAACGCTATCTCGCGGTTTGACGCCTATCCGATGCCCAGGGTGGATGAGCTCCTGGGCCGCCTGGGGGAAGCCCAATTTATCACTACCCTGGACCTGAGCAAAGGGTATTGGCAGATCCCCCTCGACGAAGCGTCCAAAGAAAAAACGGCCTTTGCTACCCCCTCAGGCCTTTATCAATTTAATCGGATGCCGTTCGGCCTCCATGGGGCCCCTGCGACCTTCCAGCGGTTGATGGACCACCTCTTGCGGCCCCACCAGGAGTATGCGGCCGCCTACTTGGATGATGTGGTGATCCACAGCCGCCACTGGGAAGATCACCTCAACCGGGTCGCCGCGGTCCTACGAACCTTGCGGGAGGCAGGGTTGACCGCCAACCCTAAGAAATGTAGGATCGCATGGCAGGAGACCACCTATCTGGGCTACACGGTGGGAGGAGGACGAATCAAACCCCTGGTGGGCAAGGTACAGGCCCTTGTGGACTGTCCCACGCCCACGACGAAGCGCCAAGTGCGGCAGTTCCTGGGGCTCGCCGGGTATTACCGGCGGTTTATTCCGCAGTTCGCCGCAATTGCCGCACCCCTAACCGAGCTCCTTAAGAAAAATAGTCCCCGACAGGTGCGCTGGACGGCCGAGTGCGAGGTGGCCTTCCAGACCCTGAAGGACCGCCTTTGCCAGGAACCAGTCCTGTACAGCCCGGACTTCGACAAACCGTTTATTCTACAGACAGACGCGTCTAAGACCGGCGTGGGGGCGGTCCTGTCGCAAGACCTGGAGGGGGAGGATCATCCCGTGATATACCTCAGCCGGAAGCTATTCCCCCGTGAGCGCAACTACTCCGTGATCGAGAAGGAAGCCTTAGCGGTGAAGTGGGCCTGTGACGCCCTCCGATTCTTCCTCCTAGGCGCCCCCTTCACCCTCGTCACGGACCATGCGCCCCTCCAATGGTTAATGAGGATGAAGGATAACAACCCCCGGATCATGCGGTGGTACCTAGCCCTACAGCCCTATGCCTTTACCATCCGGCATCGGGCGGGCAAGGACCACGCGAATGCCGACTTCCTGTCCCGCCTTGAGGAGATGGAAGGACCTGGCCCCAAGGTATGGGAGCCAGGCTTGAGGGGGGGGGAATGTAGCGGGCCGGTGTGGCTCCCCTCCTCCCCGGAGAGGGTTGAGCCCCAGACACAGGAAGGGGCGGGGCTACAACATGGTGAGCCCGCCGCTCAGAGGGTCAGGCGGCGACCCGGAAGAATAAAAGCCGGGCTTCCCAGCTCAGTCAGGGCTCAGCCACCGGAGAGAGCAGACCTGCCTGAGGGAGCTCCTACCGAAGGAACCACAGTAGCCCCGAGCGACTGCCTGAACTGGACGGAGAGCACCCTACCTCGCTCCTGGGAAGACCAGCCGGAGCTCCCCCGCGCCACCTACGACGAGGAGCCCGGGGGAGCGCCCCAGCTGTCGTGCTGTTACCCCGAGGAGCCCCCGGTTTGGCCGGACTTTCCTACGAGCCTACCAGACCTACCTCCCAGCCCGGGCGGGGACGAGCCCATGCAGTGGGACTTCCCGGGGCCAGACGCCGTGGACCAGGTAGGGCAAGAGGGGGATAGTGGAAGTGGCCCGGGGGCAGCTGACCTCAGTCAGGCTGCTGACCAGACTGAACCCATGTCAGTGTGTTGCGGTCAGGATCCCCACTGACCGTCAGCGGTGACGACCGCTGCCTAGGGCCCCGGGCCGGGACACAGTGGAGTGGGTGGGCCTGTGTCCCCCCTGCCACCCCACTCACGGGTGGCAGCCGTCCCCCTCTACCTACTGGCTCAGCCTGCCACAAGAGGCCTGAGCCCCTGTACTGTTTGCTACTAGCTCAGCCTGCTACAAGAGGCCTGAGCCCCTGTACTGCTTGCTACTGGCTCAGCCTGCTACAAGAGGCCTGAGCCCCTGTACTGTTTGCTACTGGCTCAGCCTGCCACAAGAGGCCTGAGCCCCTGTACTGCTTGCTACTGGCTCAGCCTGCCACAAGAGGCCTGAGCCCCTGTACTGTTTGCTACTGGCTCAGCCTGCCACAAGAGGCCTGAGCCCCTGTACTGTTTGCTACTGGCTCAGCCTGCCACAAGAGGCCTGAGCCCCTGTACTGTTTGCTACTGGCTCAGCCTGCCACAAGAGGCCTGAGCCCCTGTACTGCTTGCTACTGGCTCAGCCTGCCACAAGAGGCCTGAGCCCTTATACTGTTTGCTACTGGCTCAGCCTGCCACAAGAGGCCTGAGCCCCTGTACTGCTTGCTACTGGCTCAGCCTGCTACAAGAAGGCCTGAGCCCTTATACTGTTTGCTACTGGCTCAGCCTGCCACAAGAGGCCTGAGCCCCTGTACTGTTTGCTACTGGCTCAGCCTGCCACAAGAGGCCTGAGCCCCTGTACTGTTTGCTACTGGCTCAGCCTGCCACAAGAGGCCTGAGCCCCTGTACTGTTTGCTACTGGCTCAGCCTGCCACAAGAGGCCTGAGCCCTTATACTGTTTGCTACTAGCTCAGCCTGCCACAAGAGGCCTGAGCCCTTATACTGTTCACTACTAGCTCAGCCTGCTACAAGAGGCCTGAGCCCCTGTACTGTTTGCTACTGGCTCAGCCTGCCACAAGAGGCCTGAGCCCCTGTACTGTTTGCTACTGGCTCAGCCTGCCACAAGAGGCCTGAGCCCCTGTACTGTTTGCTACTGGCTCAGCCTGCCACAAGAGGCCTGAGCCCCTGTACTGCTTGCTACTGGCTCAGCCTGCCACAAGAGGCCTGAGCCCTTATACTGTTTGCTACTGGCTCAGCCTGCCACAAGAGGCCTGAGCCCCTGTACTGCTTGCTACTGGCTCAGCCTGCTACAAGAAGGCCTGAGCCCTTATACTGTTTGCTACTGGCTCAGCCTGCCACAAGAGGCCTGAGCCCCTGTACTGTTTGCTACTGGCTCAGCCTGCCACAAGAGGCCTGAGCCCCTGTACTGTTTGCTACTGGCTCAGCCTGCCACAAGAGGCCTGAGCCCCTGTACTGTTTGCTACTGGCTCAGCCTGCCACAAGAGGCCTGAGCCCTTATACTGTTTGCTACTAGCTCAGCCTGCCACAAGAGGCCTGAGCCCTTATACTGTTCACTACTAGCTCAGCCTGCTACAAGAGGCCTGAGCCCCTGTACTGTTTGCTACTGGCTCGCCCTGCTACAAGAGGCCTGAGCCCCTGTACTGTTTGCTACTGGCAGCCTGCCACAAGAGGCCTGCCCTTATACTGTTTGTCGCCCAGCCCCTGATCCAGAGGGCCTGGGCCTTTGCCAGACCGTTAGTACTGCTTATAGCTCAGCCTGACAGCAAAAGGACTGAGCCCCAACTGACTCTGTCTTCATTTACCTCGCCTTAAAGGGACAGGACAGAGCACCCCCTGTGAGACCAGCGGGCCGGTGTGGCTCCCCTCCTCCCCTCAGAGGGTTGAGCCCCGGACCCGCCTGTTACAATGGGCAAAGCTGCAAAGGCCCAACCTCCTTACTTTACCAGGAGGTAATGCCACCATTAAACTATGTTGGAAGGAGCACTTTGAGAGCCTACTAAACCGCGACTCCACGGTGTGACAGGTTGGATCACAGAAACTCCCTTGGGAGCTGCCACCTGATGTGCCAAGACTACTTCTATCCCTGCTTTCCCTGCCAGCTCAGGACTCCAGCACCTTGTCTTGCTGAGCCAAACCACGCCCGTCCGCTCCAACACAGACCCAGGGTCTGAATTACTTGCCCCAAAGCTGCAAGTTTACCTGAAAGCAGCTCACAGAAGTGTTCCTGTCTTTAACACCCAGATGCCCAACTCCCAGTGGGGTCTAAACCCAAATAAATCCATTTTACCCTGTATAAAACTCATAAATTGTTCACCCTCTATAACACTGCTGGAGAGATATGCATAGTTGTTTGCTCCCCCAGGTATTAATACTTACTGAGTTAATTAATAAGTAAAAAGTGATTTTATTAAATACAGAAAGTAGGATTTAAGTGGTTCCAAGTAATAACAGACAGAACAAAGTAAGTCACCAAGCAAAATAAAATAAAATGTGCAAATCTATGTCTAATCAAACTGAATACAGATAAGATCTTCACCAGTTCCAGAATGCTCCCTTTTACAGGCTAATCTCCTTTTAGCCTGGGTCCAGCAACCACTCACACCCCCTGGAGTCCTTTGTTCCGGTTTCTTCCAAGTATCCTGGGGGGTGGAGAGGCTCTCTCTTTAGCCAACTGAAGGCAAAATGGAGGGGTCTCCCATGGGTTTAAATAGACTTTCTCTTGTGGGTAGAGATCCCCCTCGTCACTCCTATGCAAAGTCCAGCTCCAAGTTGGAGTTCTGGAGTCACCTGGGCAATCACATGTCCATGCATGACTCACAGTCTTTACCGGCAGAAGCCTTGTCCACATGGTATCTTGTATGTCTCCAGGAAGACATATGTGGATTGGAGCATTCCAAAATGCCTTGTTCCCCATGTGCTTCCTGACTGTGTACTTAACCTTGCGAATTCCTTCCTAAAGAAGCTGACCAAATGCCTCACAAAACTTACTTAGAAATCAAGCAAGTATACAGCCAATATTCTTAACCTCAAGTACAAAATGATATATGTGTACAAATAGGATGAATAGATATAGTAGACCATAACCTTTACACAGATATGTTACATGGCATAGGCAGCACAAAACATATTCCAGTTATGTCATATTCCCATAAAGCCTTATGGGAGGTACTGTCACACACGGTCTCTGAAGACACCATCAAAATTATTCCACAATGCTCAGAAATGGAACAGTTTGCTGATCCCCACCATCTTCTGAGGAAGTCTGGCATGCCATCACACAGACAAAACATCACCAGGCACCAGGCCCAGACAGCATCCCAGCTGAGATTTTTAAAGCTGGTGGAACAATGCTCCAGCACAAATTTTGCCAACTCCTTGACAAAATCAGGATCTGCGAAGAAATTCCACCTGACTTTAAGAACATCAACATAGTTACAATATTCAAGAAAGGAGACAAATCTTTGTGTGTGAACAGAGGTATTGCTCTCCTCTCCATTGGAGGGAAGCTCCTTACCCAGATCCTACTTAACCATCTCCTCCCCCTCCCACACTGTCCGAATCACAGTGTGGCTTCAGGCCATCCCAAGGTACAACCGACATGATCTTCGTGGCACGACAGATTCAGGAGAAGTGCAGAGAGCAACACCAGGAACTGCTCATGGCATTGATGAACCTAACCAAAGCCTTCAACTCTATCAATCATGTTGCCCTATGAAAGGTTCTGTGTAGGTTTGGCTAGCCACAGAAATTCATTTCCATCATCAGACTACCCTATGATGGAATGACTACCACCATTCTGTGCAACAGCTCAGAGACCGAACCATTCATCATTCACACTGATGTCAAGCAAGGCTGTGTCATTGCTCCAACACTCTTCACCATTTACCTTGTTGTGACCCTGATTCTCATCTGTGACCACCTTCTTGATGGAATCGGGATTGAGTACTGTATGGATGGTCAACTCCTCAATCTCTGACATCGCCAACCAAAATCTAAGATCATGACAATTGGCATCACTGACCTTCAATATGCAGACAACGGTGTCATTCTCGCACACACACAGGTCGACATGCAAAGCACCCTAAATCTTTTTGCAGATGCCTACCACAGCTTGGGTCTGTCTCTCAACATCAGGAAAACCAAGGTGCTCTACCAGCCCTC
Organism: Mauremys mutica; assembly: GCF_020497125.1. Lineage (NCBI taxonomy): Eukaryota > Metazoa > Chordata > Testudines > Geoemydidae > Mauremys > Mauremys mutica. The sequence continues at coordinate 5,176,404 of NC_059074.1, forward strand.
ACCTGCACAAACTACTCTTCATACTCCACAAATCACCATCAGTGGAGAATCTCTGGAAAATGTGGAGCATTTTCCATACCTTGGCAGCCACCTCTTCCAAACAGCCAACATTGACACAGAAATCAAATACAGGGTCCTCTGTGGCAGCACATCCTTTGGAAGACCACTCAAATGAGTCTTCAATGAGCTTCAGTTCATCTGCAAATTTGACACCATCAGCTCAGGATTAAACAAAGACTGTGAATGGCTTGCCAACTGCAAAACCAGTTTCTCCTCTCTTGGTTTTCAAACCTCAGCTGCTAGAAGAGGGCCTCATCCTCCCTGATTGAACTAACCTCGTTATCTCTAGCCTGCTTCTTGCTTGCTTATATATACCTGCCCCTGGAAATTTCCACTACATGCATCCGACGAAGTGGGTATTCACCCACGAAAGCTTATGCTCCAATACGTCTGTTAGTCTATAAGGTGCCACAAGACTCTTTGCTGCTTTTACAGATCCAGACTAACACGGCTGCCCCTCTGATACTTCAATGATAGGGGTCTGCAAACAGGCATCAAGATCTTGGTTTGCAAGGCAGTTGTCATCCCCACCCTTCTCTATGGGTGAGAGACCTGGGTAACCTACAGATGACATGTCAAGGGACTGGAGTGGTTCCAGCAGCGCTGCCTCAGGGGGATTCTCAGGATCAGCTGGGAAGACCGACGCACTAACATCAGCCTTCTCTCTGCAGCCAACACCAGCAGTATAGAGGCGCAGGTCATGAAACACCAACTCCGCTGGGCTGGCCACTGTGTACGTATGCCTGGCACTCGCCTCCCGAAGCAAGTACTCGTCTCTCAGTTAAGTCAGGGAAGAAGGGCTCGCGGAGGGCAGCGGAAGCGTTTCAAAGACATACTGAAAGTACATCTTATAAAGGGAGGCATTGACCCAACCAACTGAGAGGACTTGGTGCAGAACAGAACATGGCAGCACCACACCATACGCCAAGCCACAGCTCACTGAGGAGAACAGACGTGCTCATGAGACAAACGCAACAAAGGAGGAAAGAAATTCCTTAGTAAGGCTTTTCATGCTGTCTTGCATGACCTTCTCATAAACAAACTAATGAAAGCCTTACTAGTGTCAAGATATATCCCCCCCCCAAGGCTCAAAGAAAGCTATCAGGTTGGTTTGACGTGATTTGTTCTTGACAAATCCATGCTGACTATCACTTACCACCTGTTAATATTTTTATATTACTTCTCTCTAAGAGCATTACCTGACAGCTCAGTCAGAACTTTGCTACCCATGGATTACACTGATCACTGTCACAGAGTATCTGACTCATTAAATGAAACTGAGCCCAGCTCTCCTCTTCCACTCCATGTGCTTGAGCTGGGCCAATTCAAGGGGTGGGGCAGCAGGTGTGTGTGTGTTTGGGGGGGGGGGGGCTGTAGGAGGTCAGTCAGGAATCAGTGCAGACTGGGTCAGACAGGAGAAGAACAGGTGACGGGAGCTGCTAGAGCCAGGTGGTTCCTTGGAGAAGGCTGAGGGCCGGAGAGCAGCAAGAGGGGTTTGCTGGCTGGCATCCCCAAGCCACGGCCAGAGAGCTAGAGAGGGCTGAAGGCAGGGGAGCAGCAGCGGGAGAACCCTGCTGGCTTTGAGCCTGGCCAAGGGGGAGCAGCAGAGGCCCCTACCCACTGACATCCCCTTACTGGAGAGCTGGACCCCCAGGAAGAGTGAGAGGGCCAGGGGGAGTGAGGGATGCTCCCCGGCAAGGATGCTCTCAGCAGAGAGGCTGTGGGAGTCCTGCTGGGAAGAGCTGGGGTGGCTCTCCTGGCATAGGGACAGAAGGGGATGGAGGACGAGCCATCTAGATGTGACTGATGACAAGGGGACCTGGTGAGAACAAGGTCTATATGCACAGGGGTGTTATGGACTGTGTTTGGGGACTGCTGCTACAGACTATTTGCACAAGGTATTAGTAATAAACTGAACTCAGGAGGGGTGCTATTTATGTAAGAGCCTGAAGTGGATCCTTTGGGTAACCCCAGAGGGAACTGAGGTGCAAGGCCACGTGCAGGGCTGCCCTCAGGCCACGATGACATGCCTGGGAGGAGGCCACTTGTTTACAATGACTCTTTCTGCACCTACGGTGATTTAAAAGCATTCAGGGGTGAGGTATTGGCAAGCTACCAAAGCAGAAGTTTTGCTATATAAATACCCTTGCAGAGGCACTGTTCTGTGAGCGAGGAAAGAGCGGAGCAAGTACAGAGTGAAGCAGAGAGCTGGAAAACGTTGGAGAGATAAGGTACAGTTTGGGCTTTTGGGAACATCAGCTCAGGCAGGGCCAAGGGGGGACATTTGGGTCCAGCAGCAGGTTGTGGGTCAGGTGCTAATGGTGGGCAGACTCTGGTGTTAGAACAGGCTGGCAGATTCCAATGGGAAGGGGGGACCATACTCAGGAGCTGGCTGGAAGGACTAAGGAGTGTGTACTGTATTCTAGTCTAGGCTAATAGACGGTGCCAGTAGCGATGCCTATATATCTTCCAGCCTTTTCTTTGAGAAGCTCCAGTGGCTCCAGGCTTCGGAGCAGGGACTCGAAATTTGGCTGGGGGCTCAGCCTGGCAGCAAGGAGGAGCCTCTTGCCAGCCCTGTGAAATGTGTCCCAAATTTGGTCACGTCAGAAGCCTCTGAAAAATCTTAGTTCTCAGTAGAGACTGGCTGGAGCTTTGCAGTGACAAAATCCCCAGAGATTATCTGCTCTAAGCGTGACCCAGCCTGGGGCTGCAGGGGCCAAGCAGGAGCTTTCCTGAATTTGCTGCTCCTGGATCCTCCAGGCTGGGCACAGAAACGGAGGACAAGGAGTCTTTCTCCCTGGCTCTCAGTGCTCCGCAGGGGGTGCAAGGGCAGGTTGGAGGAGGAAGTGGCCTGAATCAAATGTGGAAGAGACAAGAACCAGACCCAGGATGTGGGGGGAGTAGGTTTGGACAATGAGCTTCAGTGGTGGAGACTGGGACTGGGGGCTAGAGCAGTGGTCCCCCAACTTTTCTTCTGGCACCCCCCCTTTACCAGTCATAGGATGTGTCTGTGCCCCTCCACCCCCCCCCCCGGGCATGGAGTTGCAGCCAGGCTAGGGGCTGTGGCCAGAAGCCAGGCGCCAGCAGCCAAGAGCAGGGGCCAGCAGCTGAACGGCAGCCAGGAGGGGGGCCTGTGGCCAGGGACCTGGAGCAGACCCATGGCTGCAACTGTAGATGTGGGTGGGGCCGGAGTGGAGATGGGGGCAGAGTAGGGCGGGGTGGTGTTCCCCCCTCCCTCCTTGTGGGGGCTGGCTTGGGCCTGGCCACACCCCCACCCCAGAGAGTCCTCCTCGCCCTCCTAGGGGGACACACCCCACAGTTTGGGGACCGCTGGGCTGGAGAGAACCTGGGACTGGGATTTGGGTGGGAGAGGAAGCCTGGGACTGGCTATCCAAGGGGAATGAGACTCAGGGGTTATGGAGTAGCCTGGGACTGAATGGGCAGGGAGACTGGGACGCAGAGCCAGGGGAGGGGGAGGCTGGGACTGGCTGGGCAGGAGGAGAGGGATTGGGAACCAGAGGGGGAATGGAGATAGATCTGAAGAGGAGCCAGGACATGGAGAGTCATGTAGCGATAGCTGGGCAATGAGGCTGGACGTGAGCTGGGGAGGTAGGAGACAGGAATGAGTAGCCACAGGGGTGGGGACACACCGATTGGATGTGGAGATGGGGACTGGCTTGTGGAAGGGGGGAACAACTGGCGAATGGGGAGTTTGAAGAGGAGACACTGATGAGCTGCGGAGCCAAGAGCGAGAATGGGGCCACTAGGACAGGCTGGGCGAGGAGACTGGGCCTGGGATGACAATCGTGGGGCGTGGAGCCTGGGACTGGGTAGGCGAGGAGAACGGCACAAGGAGCCGGGGTTGGGGAAGACACAGGACTGGGACACGTACAGGCTGGAGGGTACAGGACAAAAGGGGTCAGGCTTGTGGGGGATGGAAGAAGAATCTGATTCTGTGCCCAGTGGAGCACATGCCCCTCCAGAGCCTGGAATGGACCCCAAGATTCCTGAGACTCACCCTTCCTCTGCTGTCAGCAAATAACCTGGGGAACCCACTGGTGAAATGTGCATCTCGTTCCCCTCTAGGGCTGGTCCACAGAGCAGGTGAGAACCTGCTATGGCTCTCGGTTAACTCACGTGGCAGAGCTCTGTGCAATGGATCTAAAGGTCCCAACCCTCTGATGAACCACGTAGATGCTGAGATGATGCCACATGATGGAACTGTTGTTTTTCTGTTTGATTTTTTAAAAAAATCTGGGAAATTCCAGCAGAAACCCCCTGTTAAAAGAACATGATTAAGATTGCAGAGTCAAACACTCAAAAGTTAGTAATTGCCAAATTAAGGTTGCAACCTTAATCCAGCCCTTGGCGTGTATGATGCTTTCTGATAGAGTCTTTCATTCGTGATCACGTACTATCTTCCCCCTGGACTCCTGCCTCATTCAGTGCTCAGGACAGACCTGCTGCTCTCAGGATAATTCAGGGTTGTGCACTGAAGGGGGGTATTGTCTGTAGGACCCTGCCCCAGAGTGACTGGTCCCTTTAAAAGGGAATGGGTCTAGGTCACCTGACTAGTTAGTTGCTTCCTGATGGGACCTGGCAGAAGACACCTGGCAGCAGCTGAGGGTGGATCAAGAAGCCGCATCAGGGCACTGGTGGGAGCTCCCTGCGGAGAGCTGCCTGAGCCCCACATGAGCAGCAGTTGGGAGGTGCTGGGTGGAAGAGCTGGCACAGAGCAGGTGAAGGGAGCTGGGGACAGAACTGGCCAGAGCTGGGAACCCTGCTGAGTAGAAGGTTCCTGCTGGGGTCCCTAGATGAAGGGGAAGACCCAGCCAGCCAGGGGCAGGCTGAAGCCCAGAACAAGAGGGGGATTCTGGGGAGCCCAGCAGGGGTAGGTCTCTCAAGTAAAACTGAAGATACTTCATGTGAACAGTGTCCAACTTCTTTTCATTCTCAACAGTGAGGGGCTATGTTCCAGTCCCATATGTCAGAATACTGACCACCGAAGCATTATATGTGCTCAGCTTCGTCTCTCTACTTTATTGAGGTAAGCTTGATATTCTTTCCAAAATTGGTTATGAATTATAACAACTCTGGCTATTCTGCCCTATAAAACTGTCCCATTGATTTTTGAAGCTTGTAAAATTCTTGGCCTTAATGATTTCCTGTGGTAGCAAGTTCCACATTTGAATTAACATAGTGACAAAAATATTCCCTTTTCAGTTGTAAATTTCTCATCTCAGATTCATAGATTCTAGGACTGGAAGGGACCTCGAGAGGTCATCGAGTCCAGTCCCCTGCTCTCATGGCAGGTCCAAATACTGTCTAGACCATCCTAGATAGACATTTATCTAACCTGCTCTTAAATATCTCCAGAGATGGAGATTCCACAACCTCCCTCGGCAGTTTATTCCAGTGCTTAACCACCCTGACAGTTAGGAACTTTTTCCTAATGTCCAACGTAAACCTCCCTTGCTGCAGTTTAAGCCCATTGCTTCTTGTTCTATCCTTGGGGCTAAGGTGAACAAGTTTTCTCCCTCCTCCCGATGACACCCTTTTAGATACCCGAAATCTGCTATCATGTCCCCTCTCAGTCTTCTCTTTTCCAAACTAAACAACCCAGTTCTTTCAGCCTTCCTTCATAGGTCATGTTCGCAAGACCTTTAATCATTCTTGTTGCTCTTCTCTGGACTCTCTCCAATTTCTCCACGTCTTTCTTGAAATGCAGTGCCCAGAACTGGACACAATACTCCAGTTGAGGCCTAACCAGCGCAGAGTAGAGCGGAAGAATGATTTCTCGGGTCTTGCTCACAACACACCTGTTAATGCATCCCAGAATCATGTTTGCTTTTTTTGCAACAGCATCACACTGTTGACTCATATTTAGCTTGTGGTCCACTATAACCCCTAGATCCTTTTCTGCCGTACTCCTTCCTAGACAGTCTCTTCCCATTCTGTATGTATGAAACTGATTGTTCCTTCCTAAGTGGAGCACTTTGCATTTGTCTTTATTAAACTTCTTCCGGTTTACCTCAGACCATTTCTCCAATTTGTCCAGATCATTTTGAATTATGACCCTGTCCTCCAAAGCAGTTGCAATCCCTCCCAGTTTGGTATCATCTGCAAACTTAATAAGCAAACTTTCTATGCCAACATCTAAGTTTGTTGAAGATATTGAACAGAGCCGGTCCCAAAACAGACCCCTGCAGAACCCCAGTTGTTATACCTTTCCAGCAGGATTGGGAACCATTAATAACTACTCTGAGTATGGTTATCCAGCCAGTTATGCACCCACCTTATAGGAGCCCCATCTAAGTTGTATTTGCCTAGTTTATCAATAAGAATATCATGCGAGACCGTATCAAATGCCTTACTAAAGTCCAGGTATACCACATCCACCACTTCTCCCTTATCCACAAGGCTTGTTATCCTATAAAAGAAAGCTATCAGATTAGTTTGACATGATTTGTTCTTTACAAATCCATGCTGGCTATTCCCTATCACCTTTCCACCTTCCAAGTGTTTGCAGATGATTTCCTTAACCACTTGCTCCATTATCTTCCCTGGCACAGAAGTTAAACTAACTGGTCTGTTCTTTTAACTGGTCTGTAGTTTCCTGGGTTGTCTTTATTTCCCTTTTTATAGATGGGCACTATGTTTGCCCTTTTCCAGTCTTCTGGAATCTCTGTCTCCCATGATTTTCCAAGATCTTCTAAGTGCATTGATTGTCCCCTTGTTCTCGGGTTATAAGGCAGGGAGAAAAGACGTTCCTGAGTCTCTCAAAAGGAGAATCTCAGCTTTAATTTTTTTTAAAGTAAGTTTCTACGGCTTTACTCTGCAAACAGCCTTGAAAATCCAGAGCAATATAAATCAAATAACTGCCCAACTCTTTGGTAACACAGAGCTAAAGCTGTCAAGTGCTGCCTTGTGCCCTTCCACCATGTGGAGAGTGGCTAAAATTAAACCTCTGAACCCCAGGAAATACAAAATGAAGGTGAATGCTACCCCTGTAATGCAGTCACCTTAACCCTGAGAGGTGTCTTAACATGCCAATAGCACACACATTAGCACTCTGCCCTTACAGATTGTAGCCTTTTATTTTATTTAAAGTGAATTTGGTAATGCTGTATTACTCCACCAAGGGTTCGGCTCTGGTGATGACTACAGTTTCAAGCTCAGAGTGAAAGTCACCTCTGCTACTTGCTTCAGGCTTAGAGCCTCTAGGAAGACATGAAGACCAAGGATAGTGACCACACATAAAACTTGCAAAACAGACTAGGCCTATCAAAGTTACAATTAAAGTTATGATTAGCCAGGCATATAGAAATTCTATAAAGACCTGCGCACAAGTTACAAATATAGTCATACTCTCATCCTTAACGAGCTTTCCTAGGGTCTGATGCATGCCTTGCTGATTGATCATTAAGGTTAAGATTCTGCCATGGGCATTTTTAGTAACAGTCAGGGAGAGGTCATGGGCACTAAACAGAAACTCATGGAAGGCCGTGACCTGTCCTGAACTTTTACTAAACATTCTCTGGGTGGGGTCTAACAGCAGGAGCGTTGCCAGGGGCTGCCAGCTGCTGCACACTCTCCCAGGGACTGCTGCTATGGTGGCCCTGGAGCTGACCAGCAGCCCATTGCTCCGGCAGCCCTGGGGCTGACTGCTGCTCTTCCATTCCTCTGCCAGTGTGTGACCAGTACACGCTGAGGTGTACTGGAGCATCCCTCTCCCTGCCTGCTCAGATGGGGACTCCCCTCACCATCTCCTCTCCCCAAAGACAGGGGAACTGCTGTCCATTTCCTATTGCTGTCTTATAATAAATGGAGATACACCTATCTCATAGAGCTGGAAGGGACCCTGAAAGGCCACTGAGTCCAGCCCCCTGCCTTTGCTAGCAGGACCAAGTACTGATTTTGCCTTAGATCCCTAAGTGGCCCCCTCAAGGATTGAACTCACAACCCCGGGTTTAGCAGGCCAATGCTTAAACCACTGACCCTCCCCTTGACCCAGCAGCCATAAATCTCTGCCTCCTGCTGCTCTGGGACCCAGCAGCACCATTTTCCTGACTTCCCCCCATTCCCTGCCTCCAGACCCAGGACCCTCTCTCTGCTCTTGGTCCATGCATTAAGGCAGGGTTCAGTGGCAGGGCAAGTCTGTGGCCTCCACCCCAAGACTTTGCACTGAGTTCTGCCCACATGCCCAGCCCTGAAGGTCATGGGAACACAGTTGCTTCTCACAGGATCATCACCACTTCTCCTGCAGGTGTCTAAAACATGGCTTGGGAGCAATCTGTAAGAGCTGGCAACAGCAGCAATGCTGCCTTCTCCTGGCTGCCCCGAGGGGTCTCCCCTTCCCCACCACGGCTCCCAGGCTGGGGGAGCTGTCATCCTATCCCCTCCATCACTCATGCCCATCACTGCCCTCTGCACCCCTCAGTCTCTTCCTTTCCCTCTGCATTCACCTCAGTCTGCTTCCTGGTCCCTGCAGGGCCCTGCTCCCCCTCGCGCTCCCCACCCCTCACAGGGCCTCTGCTGCTCCTTCCAGTCCCTGGGCTCTGTCAAGCCCCCTGAACCAGCCGGTGGGAGGTTTCAATCTCATTGAGAGCAATGGGATTTGACAGGCAACTTTACCAAGGGCAGCCATAGTTCCATATGCAGCTAAGATGACAGGAGAAATCCTGGACGACTGTAGTGGGGCTGAAAAGGGGGAACAGTCAGAGCTGGGGAACTATAGACCTGTCAGCCTGACCACCACACCAGGGAAGCTACTAGAGCACGTGTCAAAACATTCAACGTGCAAATGCCTGAAGGGTGGAGGAGTGATCACTAGCTGCCAGTATAGATTTACTAAGGACAAATTGTGCCAAGGCAGCTTGATTTCCTTCTTTGACAGGTAGCTGGTTTGGTGGACAGGGGGAATGCAATGGACGTAATATACCTGGACTTCAGCCAGGCTTTTGACACAGTCCCACAAGACCTTCAGATGAGTAAGCTGGAGAAATGCAGGCTTGGTGGAACTACCATTAAGTGGATACATAATTGGTTAAACAAAGGCAAAGAAAGAGTAATTACTAATGGAATTATGTCAGGTTGGAGGGAGGTGTCAAGTGGGGTTCTACAGGGATCTGGGCGTGATGTTTAACATCCTTATTAATGACCTAGGACTCGAGAGCAGACTGATCACATTTTCAGATGACACAAAGCTGGGGGGCGGAGTTGCCAACACTTTGGAGGCTGGAGCTAAAATTCAAATGTGCCTTGATAAATTGGAGAACTGGGCTATAGACAACAAGATGAAATTCAACAAAGGCAAATGTACGGTGATACACTTAGGGAAGAAAAACCAAACACACAAATACAGAATGGGGGATGACTGGCTTGGCAGCAGCACTGCTGAGAAGGATCTGGGAGTTGTGGTAGATCACAACCTCTACATGAGTCCGCAATGCGATGCTGTTGCAAAAAAAGCAAAAGCAATTTTTGGTTGCATTAACAGAGGCACAGCATGCAAGTCATGGGAGGTGATTGTACCACTCTATTCGGGACTGGTTAGGCCTCAGCTGGAGAACTGTGTTCAGTTTTAGTCACCAATGTATAGAAAGGATGTACAGAAACTGGAAAGGATCCCAAGGCAAGTGACAAAGATGATCAAAGAGATCTGAGCAAAGGCTGAAGAAACTGCAGTATGTGTTTAGTTTGGAAAAAGAAGATTCAGAGGGGACCTGATAGTGGTCTTCAAATATGTAAAAAAGATGGAGAAAAGTTGTTTTCTGTTGCCACAGAAGGCAGGACAAGAGGCAATGGGATCAAATTACAGCACAGCAGATTTAAATTAAATCTCAGGAAAAACTTCCTACCAGTAAGAACAGTAAGTAGGACATTGCAACAAATTGCCTAGGGAAGTCATGGAAGCTCCTTTACTCAGGGCCAGCTTTAGGCGGATTTGCCCGATTCCCCCAAATTGGGCCCTGATCGGGCAGCGTCTCTCCCGGAAGCAAAGCTCTACGGCTCTCCTGTTGCTGCTAGGCAACGAGAGACACTGGCCGGCAGAGGGAGGAGACGCTGAGGGAGCTTCTGGCCCAGTGGGAGACAGGAATCTCTGCAGTGGACCTCACTCACCTGAGCAGCTGCTGGGGCTTCCAGCGGTGAGTGTTTGACCCTGTGATTCCCCGGATGGTTGTAATATTGGGCTGGTGTTGTGGTTTTCGGTGGTGTTCCTGTTTGAGGGTGAGTTGGTGCCTGCCTGTGTCTGTTTCAAAACTAAAGTCGGGATCATGTAATTTAACCCAGGAAATGTAATATAACCCACAGGAGGGGAAACTGAGGCACTGAGTGATCAGATTCCCCTCTCCAAATTATTTGCAAAGGAGGGGGACGGGGGCTCCTATCCACACCGGTTCCCTTCCCATCAACTCTGTTTTCCCTGCTGCAAGACCGCTGTAGGGGCTGAATATTTCCATTAAACTATGGCTCCTTCATTTGCCCTGCAACAATAAAATAGACCGGCTTGCGGGGTGGGTGAGTGGGGGGGAATAGCCCCCCCAAAAGCTGTGTGGATAGTAAGGTTTTTTTGAAGGGGGCCACGATAATATTCCAGATCAATCAAATGCCCAGCTCAGCTTTCTAGCCATCCAGCAGCACTAGGGCAGGGAAGGAAGGTACTCTTGGTGCAGAGTAGTTGCAAAACAGGGGTGAATTTAGCGGGTGGGGGGGTCTGGTTGAAATCCCACCTGATGCAGCCATACAGAATTGCTGGTGGCGCTGGGAGAGGCCAGGAGTGGAAGCAGGTGGCCTGGGGGTGGAGGGACATTGGGCCTCAGTCCTGGGCTCTGGGATGGACTAGGCTGGGTGGTGGGTTCAGTCTAGTCTTCCAGCCTGTTGCTCTCACTGGGGTTTGTGGTTTTCATCTGGCTCCACCGAAAAGATCAAACAAGCCCAGTAGAAAAGGGGGGTGAGAGAGGCGGGAAAGGGTGTGTAAGGGGTTAAAGTGACCCATCAACGAAAGAGTAAAACCAGAGTTTGACTGGGTTTCCCCCCAGCCACCACTCCTGCAAACACTGGGCAAGGGGCAGCCCCATTCCCCACCGAGGCTATGGTGAGGGGCAGCCCGGGAGGAAGGAAGCCACATGTGATGGCCCCTCCCCCCCAGCACCCACCACCCCCTCTCCGGCCCCCAAACTCTGTCCCAGAGCCTGCACCCACCCCTCCACACTCCCACCCAGAGCCTGCACCCCTCCACCCTTCTTGCACCCCACCCCATGCCCCAGCCCGGAGCCTGCACCCAGCACCCAAACTCCGTCCCACTCAGCCTGGGCAAAGCTCTCCTCGGTCTGGCTCCCAGCCCCTCTCCAAGGATTGCAGGTGTCTGGGGGTGCTGCCTTCCACACCTTCCTCAGTCACACCTCAGTCATTCAACAGGGCAACTGATTACAAAGTGGGGGGAAGATCTTATTCTACTCCTAGCAAAAAGACATTTTTCTTTTACCTGAATTACGCTACCTTTGGGGCCTGCTATAGCAGATTACCAAGGTTCAATACAAAGTCATATAAAAGTTATACAAAAATGCACAATGCAGAGATTTATCTACAACTGCATTGATTGACTGCGGTGTGCAGTAATATAGTGACCCCTGGGTCTTTGAATGAGGCTTTATATTTGGGGGGGGTGAGGGGGCGAGTGGCGAGTCGGGGGCGAGCGGGTGGGCTAGTGGCGGGTGGGCAAAGAGGCGAGCAGTGAGCCAGCAGGAGTTCTAGGGGCTGGCATGGGGAGGGAGAAGGTGAAAGGTGGCGAGTGGTGGGTGGGGACTGACTAGGAGGGACGCAGCAAGCCAGCGGGAGGCTAGGGGGTGAAGAGGGGTGTGATGGTGGGGCCGAGTGGGGAGGGGGCAGGTCCTATTTTACTGCTGTGATCTGGTCACCCCATGTGCCGTTGCTTCCCGATCCCCCCCCCCCCAACCTTGTTTCGATGGGGCGGAGCTGGGGAAAGAGGGTTTGTTTCCACAGGGCCGGGCGGCACGGGGGGGGGAGGGGGCGGAGGAGAGGGGGCATTGTCCACAAACTCCATGTCACAGGCCCTGTCCACAAACTCCATGTAGAAGAAAATCAGTTGTACAACTATCAAAACAAATTATTTTCCTAATATGAAAGTGCAAATCAGCTAATTAATATATGATGCAATGTCTGTAATAGATAATTTTGTTATTATTTATATAGTCATGGAAAGTAAATAATACATGGAAGAAATGAAAGGGTTTTTTTTAAGTGTGTTTTTGTTTTAGTCATCCCTGCCGGGGCCCCATCGAAGCTGTTCGAATTGGGCCCCGCACTTCCTAAAGCCGGCCCGGCCTTTACTGGAGGTTTTAAAAGAGGCTGGAGCCATCCGCCTTGGGTGGTTTAGACACGACAAATCTTACACCTTGGTGGGTGAGCTAGACCTGTGGTCCCTGCTAACTCTGTGGTTCTATGGTGCTGTAAACAGGAGAGAAAGGGCAGCCATCTTGCTGGCTTCAGCTCCATTGAGAGGAATGAGCGATGGTGGCCATTTTCCATGAGACAAATTAAAAAAAGCTCCCCAAAAGCACTAGTGTCGTGATGAACACCCATCTCAGAGAGATGTGAATAATAGTGTAAGACAATGGTGTATTTTTTTTCTTATCAGTGTAAACAAATCAATGCCTACTTTTCCCCAGAGGCTTATTTTTTCCTGTGCCACAATATATCATAGAATCATAGAAGATTAGGGTTGGAAGAGAGCTCAGGAGGTCATCTAGTACAACCCCCTGTTCAAAGCCCAACTAAATCATCCCAGCCAGGGCTTTCTCAAGCCAGGCCTTAAAAACCTCTAATGATTGAGATTCCACCACCTCCCTAGGTAACCCATTCCAGTGCTTCACCACCCTCCTAGTGAAAAAGAGTTTTCCTAATATCGAACCTAAACCTCCCCCACTGCAACTTGAGACCATTGCTCCTTGTTCTGTCATCTGCCACCACTGAGAACAGCCAAGCTCCATCCTCTTTGGAATCCCCCTTCAGGTAGTTGAAGGCTGCTATCAAATCCCCCCTCACTCTTCTCTTCTGCAGACTAAACAATCCCAGTTCCCTCAACCTCTCCTTGTAAGTCATGTGCTCCAGCCCCCTAATCATTTTCATTGCCCTCTGCTGGACTCTCTCCAATTTGTCCACATCCTTTCTGTAGTGGGGGCCCAAAACTGGACACAGTACTCCAGATGAGGCCTCACCAATGCAGAATAGAGGGGAATAATCACGTCCCTCGATCTGCTGGCAATGCTCTTATTAATACAGCCCAATATGCTGTTAGCCTTCTTGGCAACAAGGGCACACTGCTGACTCAGATCCAGCTTCTCGTCCACAGTAATCTCCAAGTCCTTTTCTGAAGAATTGCCGCTTAGCCAGTTAGTCCTCACCCTGTAGCGGTGCACAGGATTCTTCCGTCCTAAGTGCACAACTCTTGTCCTTGTTGAACCTCATCAGATTTCTTTTGGCCAATCCTCCAATTTGTTTAGATCACTCTGGACCCTATCCCTATCTCCCAGCTTACCTACCTCTTCCCCCAGCTTAGTGTCATCCGTGAACATGCTGAGGGTGCAATCCATCCCATCATCCAGATCATTAATGAAGATGTTGAACAAAACTGGCCCCAGGACCGACCCTTGGGGCACTCTGCTTGATACCGGCTGCCAGCTAGACAGCGAGCCGTTGATCACTACACATTGAGCCCAATGATCTAGCCAGCTTTCTATCCACCTTATAGTGCATTCATCCAACCCATACTTTAACTTGCTGGCAAGAATACTATGAGCGACCATATCAAAAGCTTTGCTAAAGTCAAGGTATATAACGTCCACTGCTTTCCCCATATCTACAGAGCCAGTTATCTCATCATAGAAGGCAATCAGGTTGGTCAGGCATGACTTGCCCTTGGTGAATCCATATTGACTGTTCCTGATCACCTTCCACTCCTCCAAGTGCTTCAAAATGGTTTCCTTGAGGACCTGCTCCATGATTTTTCCAGGGACTGAGGTGAGGCTGACTGGTCTGTAGTTCCCCAGATTCTCCTTCTTCCATTCTTTAAAGCTGGGCACTATATTTGCCTTTTTCCAATTGTCTGGGACCCCCCCAGTCACCACAAGTTTTCAGAGATAATGGCCAATGGCTCTGCAATCACATCCGCCAACTCCCTCAGCACCCCTAGGATGCAGCACATCTGGCCCCATGGACTTGTGCATGTCCAGCTTTTCTAAATAGTCCTGAAGCTGTTCTTTCACCTCTGAGGGCTGATCACCTCCTCCCCATACTGTGTTGCCCTGTGCAGCCGTCTCGGAGCTGACCTTGTCTGTGAAGACTGAGGCAAAAAAAAAAACGTTGAGTACTTCAACTTTTTCCACATCCTCTGTCACTAGGTTGCCTCCCCCATTCAGTAAGGGGCCCACACTTCCCCTGACCTCCTTCTTGTTGCTAACATACCTGTAGAAACCCTTCTTGTTACTCTTCATATCCCTTGTTAGCTGCAACTCCAATTGTGCTTTGGCCTTCCTGGTTACACCCCTGCATGTTCGAGCGATATGTTTAAACTCCTCCCTAGTCCTCTGTCTGGAAGGAACATGTCAGTTAAAGTGCTGGTGTAACCCACACTAATAGCGTGTGACTCCGTGTCACATTCCAGCAGCTAGCCCACATACAGAGGTTTATGTCTTTGTGTGATGGGTTTGGACTCATCACCGCTGGCGCTTCCTGCTGGTTGCTCCTGGGAATTAGCTCAGTCCAGGCCTGGAACACCCCCTGCCGATGGTGCCCCACCTGTTGTCTGCTCTGCTGTGCTGTTATTTCCACCTTTGTCTCCACTACCTGGACACACATCGCTCTCTGGGCCGCGGTGTCCTCCTCAGGACACTGCCCTCTGGCAGCGCCCACTACTCCATTCTCCCCGCTTCCAGGGGTTTTATCAGCACTCCTAGTCCACACCTGCCTTTGTGACCATCTGCCATCCCAAAGTCTAGTCCCTTGCTTCAGAGACAAGACGCAGTCTATCAGCCACGCTCCTTCGGTGTAAAGGGGGGGACGGGAGGACCCAGGCCCACCCACTCTTCTGGGTCCCAACCCAGGGACCCTCTAGTGGCAGCCTCTCACTGCCTCTCCTTCACTCCCCTCCTCTTCCTCTGTTCCCTGGGCTGCTTCCCCTTGGCCCTTGCACCTTCTTGGCCCTTTCTTGTCAGGGGGCACAGTCTAGCAGGGTAACAGGCCGGAGCTCTCCCCCTGCTCTCCTGAGCCCACCCAGCACTGCTCTGTCCAAGGTGCTACATCCTTACCTCAGGAGCCAGTCCTCCTCCCTTTGCTGGCCAGGTTGAGACTCCCTTCCTGTCCATGCCGCAGCCTTTATATAGGGCTCAGCCTGGCCCTGATTGGCTGCCTCTACCTTGGCCCTGATTGGCTCCCCACAGGCACTTGCTGATTGGCTGCTGGTCTGCACAGCCTCTCTGGCCTGTTCTAACTATTTTTCTCTGCCCCACAAACTTTGCTATTAAAAGGTTGTTACAAGGAGGAGGGAGAAAAATTATTCTCCTTAACCTCTGAGGATAGGACAAGAAGCAATGGGCTTAAATTGCAGCAAGGGAGGTTTAGGTTGGACATTAGGAAAAACTTCCTATCTCTCAGGGTGGTTAAGCACTAGAATAAATTGCATCGGGAGGTTGTGAAATCTCCATCATTGGAGATTTTTAAGAGCAGGTTAGACAAACACCTGTCAGAGCTGGTCTAGATGGTGCTTGGTCCTGCAGGGGACTGGATTAGATGACCTCTCGAGGTCCCTTCCAGTCCTATGATTCTATGATTAAGATCATGCCTGGTAAATAACAGAAGTGTGGAACCAGAGATCAGTGAACTAAAATTGGTGTGTCAGAAATTAGGCCTAATTGGTAGACAAAATAAGAGGGAGAGAGGGCTGGGCTATTGCACCTAACACTCCCTTTTGGGGTTCCTTTAAAAAAAAAGAGACTTTTGGCTACTGTGTCACTGGCTGGCTGAAAAATTGGCTACTGGAGTGAGCCTCACCATCATGGCTGCCACCCCCATACTTTCCCGGGACCCTCATCATCTGAATTCTGAGAGAAGCCCTGACCAGAGGGGGCAGAGAGAGGGGGCCCTGATAACATCACCACCTCTACTGCCCAACTAAACCCCAGCCGCCAACTGGGATGTGAAACTGTGTCACACCCCCATCCTCCTATTGTGTCCTTTCTCTTCCCCACTTTATTTCTTCTCTTTCCTAGCCCTCTCCTTTTTCCGTCTCTCTGATATGAGTCTGGCTTAGCCGACCAAGGCTGCAGATTTTGCACCATGGCTGTTAGCCTGTTACTAAAAAGGCAACTTAAAGCAATGCCCCAAACAACCCAGTGAGTGCTGGCACAAGTTGGCCAGGTCTTGGAATGGGTGATGAGACCATGTGCTTTGCCTCTTGTTTTCCAGCAGTGAGACTGCAAATGATAGTCAACACCAGAGTGGAACCTGGATTTATTGTCTTTGCTGTTCCTTTCTCTCCCCGTTCTGTCTATTCCTCTCGTTTTGTTTGAAAGGAAGCAGGATCCGACTTTAATGCAGCAACAACAGCTCCAGCCCAGCTCAACTAACCGCTTTTCTTTTCCCCCAAAGGACAGTTATTGCCATCTTTCAGACCATCTAAGAGACTGTCAGACAAGGGGGCTTCTTTCCAAACGCTCTGTACAGCTAAAGGGAACGGGAATGAGGGTCGTGGTTGAAATGATCCTTACTTGCTACTTCACATTTCCAAGGCTTTACCTGTTTTTTTTCTTTCTTTTCTGAACCTTTAATAAAATGTTTAGAGATTGTAATGGAGTGTTTGCCATGGCACGGAGCAGGCGGAGCTCTGTGTACCAAACTCCAAACTTTGTTTAAATCTGCTCAGGACTGGACAGTTTCAGGGCAATGACTGTTTGGGCCCATATATTCCATTTAATCTAATAAACAGTGGACAGAGCGAAAAGGTGACACAACTAACGATGAGATTTTTAAGGTGTATTTAAATGTCTACCCTTTATTGTATACCCTGGCAGAAAAGGAGACATCAACAGGACGGGACAGGCCAGCCGCAGTCCCATGAGGTGAGTGCCTTAGAAATTTTAGGACTAGTGTATCATTGTACTGGGCTTTGGGACAGGGTGGGGATACCAGCATTGTAATGTGTGAGCCCTGGGAAATCTCAGAACATGCCAATAAATTGAGATTTAGAAACATATTTGCGTGAGGGTTAATGTACTCGGGTAAAAGTGACATATATAATCGATATTTGTTTTTAAAATCCATGTCTGCAGAGGAGGAAAATGAAAACGATGTCGTTCAGGGAGTGTCTGTAGAAGAAGAACACCCCGAGATGGAAGAACTGGTACAGAAACTCACTGAAACGGGACTGAGTTCCCAGTACTGGCTGCCAAAACTACAAGATAAACTTGGGGTGACATCTCCACAAGCTTTAAAACACCTGAGATATGGCGACTTCCTAAAACTAGAGAGTGACATACAGTACCCATGGGAAAAGCAGGCATTAAGAAAGCTATGTAACCTGACAGACAGCAAGACAGCAATGAAGCAGCCGCAGGGGGGGCACTTGGAGATGGGAAAGAAGCAGGCTAAATTGACACTGCAGGAATTAAAAGAAAGGCAGAAGAAAGGCAGGAGCCGCCATGAGGAAGCTGTGAGAAAGAAAGAGGAGGAGCTGCAGGGAGCTATGGGCATAGCCCCACAGTATTGGTCTCCCTCTCAGAAAACTTTGATGGAGAATGTGCACAAGCAATTAAGCCTCCCAGAGGAGTCGGTGTCCCAGAGTGAGAATCTCCCTGACAAGGAAGTTTTGACACGGGCCTCGGGAGGGCTGGCCCTGCAGGGCATTTACAAAACCAACAAACTCATGGAGATGGTGGAGAAGCGAGAGCAGCTCATAGACATCCCAGAAGGGTTCGAGCTCTTTGGTCCACAACAAGGGCCGTTGTCTGAGAAGAAGGAGTTTTCATCTTCTGCAGTAGAATCCACATTCACAAAGGCCATGGAGAACCTGGGCTTCAACATTAGTGCCACAGGCAAAGGTGGATTTAGGGGGTTTAGTGCTGAAACCAGCTCAGATTACAGCACATCTGAAGAAACCCACAGGTCCCGCTCAGAACATACCTACCTTTGTATCACCCAGTACAACTACATCCCAGTGGCCTCATGCTACTTCCCCAAGGATCAGCTTCGACTTTCCAGTGAAGCGCTGCAAGAGTTAAAAGAAATCGAGACACTTTTGAGTCATACCCCAGAGCCGGACAAGCTCACCATTCTGAAGAGCAGGGGCAGGCGATTCTTCAACAGATTCGGGTCTCATGTAAACCAGGGCCCCCTTCACTTGGGTGGGATATTCTGGTGGAAAGCGTCTTCTGAGGGATTCCGGGCAGAGCAGCTGGACGAGGTGAAGAAACAAACATCCGATGCACTCAGCTCCTATGTTGGGGGCAGCCATGGTGGCTTTGGTTGTCATGCTGCAGGAAGCGTTAATGTATCAAAATCAGATTCCAAAACATCCTTTCAAGGCACTAATACAAAAACCTTCCAACCAGAGATTCAACTGTCTATTACCAAGACAGGCGGCCCGCCTGGAGTGGATTCACTCACAGCATGGAAATCTGGGCTACTGGCCAGTAACAAAACCTGGTCTGTTATTGACAGAGGCTCTCGGCTGATTCCAGTGTGGGACATAATCCTGTCCAATCACAGACAAGATTTTAATGATGTTTATCAAATGGGCAGCAGTCTCACAAGGGCCTATGAAGCCCTAACAAAGCTCAGTGCAAGCACATTGGTTGGGGAGGAATTAGTCAGTGCAGTTGATGAGGCCAGATCGTTCTTAGAGGAAATGAAGACCTGGGAAGTCACTGGGGATGAAGAGCAGCTGGTGACTCTACTCAGTTTCAAAGACAAGCTAAACGAAAAAACAAAACACAACAGGACCTGGATCGACATCTGCCTGTCGGATAAGGTGCTTCAGGATTTCCTGGAAAACACAGTTTTACTATGCAAAGATTTACCTGCACAAAAGACTATGCCCACCAAATCTCTGCTGTGCTGCCTTCTGGACCCTCATGTCTATTCAGTTAAGAATTTCCCCAAATCTTCCTCCATTATGCAGTGGATCTTTCATGCTGAAGAAAAGCCACAAAAATCTATCCGTGTTTCTGAATTTGCTGATTTCATTCAAGTCCTACAGGAAATGAAGAATTGCCTACAGGCTGTTACCTATGGGCCTAACTCCTCCCCAGCAGCAGTGAAGGAAGCAAAGGCAAAGGCCAGCTTGGATGTGAGTTTAGCTTTGTGTTCCTTGCGGAAGGCTCTACAGGGCCGAGAGCAGATAGACATAGAACTGTTATTGCTCTCCATTGCCGCCAGGGCAGGATACCGTTTGGACAGTAACACTTTTCAGTATCTCCTCGGGTGCCCAGAAATTAACTTCATGTTAAAGGAAATGCAAAAGGCACATGAGAGATATTTGATTCTTAGGGATCAGGATGTTTCCAGAGCTCAGGCTTTCCTGTTGTTGACAGGTCTGACAGTGACAGCAGCTGAATTCAAAGACGTGTCTCCAGAAGAGAAGAACAAACGTTTGACTTTTATGAAACATCACATGGGAAACTCACTGTCTAGTGAAGTTATTAACATCCTTAAAAAGCAGAATGAATGCAGTGACTGGGAAGTTTTAGAAAGAAACTTGAATTCCCTCATAAAGGGGGTCTGTGAAGACACAAATGAGAATCTGCAGACACAGGATATGACAAAAGAAGTAGAAAATGTTTGTCAAAGAGCTGAACCAGTAGAATTACCAAAAACAGAGCTGAAAGAAGTGCAGTCCACTAATGCTAAGACACACAGCTCTAGTGAAACTCTGGAGTGTCTAAGTTTGATCAAGCGTCTTGGACTTGAAAACTACCACCCAAGGAAAATGGCAAAAGCTGATTTCCATGTAATCAACCAGACCACTTTTCAAAATAACCAGCCCAGAACTGAGAATGAGCTGCCACTTTATTTTTTGCAAAAGCTGTTGATGCTGGACTATCGGGTAAGGTGTCTGGTTTGCAGGGACGACAGCAAAACAAAAGAAGGTACAAATACACCGAACACTACAGCCAATGTGAATGAATCTTTAGATATTTTAGATGATCTTTTTAATAATGTCAATGAAGAAGTTAGTGAATCTGCTACAAGTCAGACACATGTGCACCCCATGGACATCCAGATGGCAATTTTTCACTGTGCAGATGACTTCACAAGACAGTATCTTTCAACAAAACTATCTTTATGTCAATTTGCACTCCCACTTCTGGTGCCAAATCCCTGTACCTCCCAAATAGAATTCCCTCTTTGGTCCTTTTGCCAAGTTAAGAAGAAATGGACTAGTCATGAGAAATATGATGAGGAGACTGGGGTTAAGAAATGCAAAGACAAATGGGTATATCAAGCACGTACACCACTGGTATCTTTCATAAGATTGGGAACATCTTCATCTTCTAAATCTCAGATCTTAAATACTTTATTGAGCAAGCAAAAGCATAGCATTTTTTTCCATCGTCATTGTAGAGGCAGCAGCAAAGAAGGTCTCTTGATGAAAGGTGTCATAGAAATCACCTGGTACTGTTCAGGAGGAAAGGATGATGACAGTTTTGACAACTGCATCGCATTCACAAACCTTCATGGAGATGCAAGGGAACATGAGCAACAAGTCAAATTTTTACAGGAAATTGCTTCTGTCAATGTAGTTCTCTTGTCAGATGCTGATCAGAATGAAAGAGGCAGGAAACTTTTGCAAGACCTGCTGAAATCTCCAAAACCTTTCATCTTTCTGTGTGTTGACAAAGAGAGAATTTCAGTTAACAGACAAGAAAAACGAGTAAAAATTGCTGTCAAGAACCGTAATGAGGCTGAATTAATGGACGAACTGAAAGCAAAAATTAAGTGTGCTCTAGAAGTGTCAAATACCCCTTACAGTCTAGATGCATGTGCTGATATTGCTCGATATCATGGATTCCTCATTGATGAAGATAACCCAGAATGTAGTGAAGGAAAGTCACTGGCACAGGTAGTGATAAGTATTTTGAATGAAAAAAAGTTAGTAGAGGCCAAGGCCAAATTCTTGCCACTTCAAGGAGAATTATGGCACATGTGGTGTAAAAAGGACAAAGAACTCACCCGCTTGCATGAGAGTGAAAACATGGGTATTGAACAGCACAAAAGTAAAACCGAATCAGAAAAACGTAAGATACGACGTAGACAATTCAGGACAGCGTTCCCACTTAATCCTTTAATGAGGTCAATGCTGGACATTCTCCAATCAAATTCAGAGACAACTAAAATGTACTTCCTGCAGTGGTTGAAAGTATTTATGGATGACTTGTCTTCTGGTCACCTTGCAGAACTTCACCAAAAATACCATGAGTTGTGGTCACAAATGCTAGAAAAAAGAAATACAGGAGATAATGAATTGGAAAAGAAATTAGAAGAACTATCAAATGAGATAAATGCATCTTCCCTGGGCCTTGAACACATTTTGAGAGAAGTAGGTCAGATTTATGAAACTCTGGATGCAGTGAACCCAAAAGACAAAGATTTTGCTACTCTGCCACAAATTGCAGCCAATTTGATGGTTTCAGGGCATCCCATTGAGCTGATGGATGGTGATGCTTCATATGTGCCACTGAAATGGATCGGAGCCATCTTTGACAAGTTAACTGAGAAGCTAGGAGACAAAAAGGTGTTTGTCCTTTCAGTGCTTGGCATCCAGAGCACTGGGAAGTCAACATTACTGAATACCATGTTTGGTCTTCAGTTCAATGTCAGTGCTGGGAGGTGCACTAGGGGAGCATTTATGCACCTACTGAAGGTGGATGAAGAGTTCAGACAAAAGCTGAACTTTGACTTTATGTTGATTATTGATACTGAAGGGCTTCGGGCCATAGAGCTAGCAAACAGAGCAACTCTTGATCGTGATAATATGCTAGCCACTTTTGTCATTGGTATTGGCAACATGACGGTGATCAATATTTTTGGAGAGAATCCTTCAGAAATGCAAGATATCCTGCAGATCGCTGTCCAGGCATTTCTGAGGATGAAGCAGATAAAGCTCTCCCCAAGCTGTTTGTTTGTGCACCAAAATGTTGGAGAATTAACTGCAAAAGAAAAAAATATGGAAGGACGAAGACGCCTAAAACAAAAATTAGATGAAATGGCAGTTGTTGCAGCCCAGCAAGAGTTCTGTGATGTTACCTGCTTTAATGACGTTATCCGATTTGATGTGAACAACCACATTCATTACTTTGCTCACCTCTGGGAAGGGGACCCACCAATGGCACCTCCAAACCCCAGTTACAGCCAAAATGTGCAAGAACTAAAGAGCAAGATTCTCATGGCTGCAAAAGAAAATTCCCAGTGCAGTGTTTTGAGTATGCCAGAACTGAAAGTGCGCATTCAGGACCTGTGGAGGGGTTTGGTAAATGAGAATTTTGTGTTCAGTTTTAAGAACACGCTGGAGATTGCAGCGTACCACCGGCTGGAAGCAGAGTATAGTAAATGGACGTGGGAGTTAAGAAGTCACATGCTTGACCTGCAGAACAAGCTCAGCAATCGAATTAAAAATGAAGAAATATCCAAGATAGATAGCGGATTTCTTGAGAAG
The DNA here is from genome assembly GCF_020497125.1 of Mauremys mutica. NCBI lineage: Eukaryota > Metazoa > Chordata > Testudines > Geoemydidae > Mauremys > Mauremys mutica. Next base: position 5,199,193 of record NC_059074.1, read on the forward strand.
CCAATTGATGAAAAATACACTGCAGTCACAAAGGACCTGGAAAAATATTTTGGTGAAGATAAAGACAGTAAGATATTGATTCAATGGAAAACAAATGTTGAAATCAGACTGAAAATGTTTAAACAAGAGCTGGTTGACAAAGCTAATCGAAAAGGTAAAGAACTTATCTGTCTAAAAATTCATCAAAGCAGTTTAGAAAAAAAGAGATCAATTTATAAAGGTGCCATGCTTAGACGAAGCAAAGAGTTAGCTCTAAAATATAGAGACAAGAAGCTAAATGAAAATGAACTTAGAAAGAACTTTACGTGTACATGGCAGAAGTGGGTGGATGAGGTATGCTCTACTGTCCCATCAGCTGAGGAACCTGCTATTGGTACTGATGTGGAGAAGTTCCTAATTGATCATTTTTCATCCACAAATGATTTATTAAAAAGGATTGAAAAATTCTCGAAATGTACTGCTTTTTGTATTGAGCCTACTCAGCATATCAGAAAGAAAAAAAGTGTTTGGCAATGGAGGGCATCTCAGGAAGAAGGTGATAAACAGTCATTAAATACATTGAAGGGGGTAACTCATGCCATAACAAAGCTTATAAATCAATACATAGAGATGAAACATCCAGAGATAATGAATTACAGTTCCAGTTACTTTCATGAAATTGTGAATAAAATAGACCAAGCTATAGACTCTGAACTTGCCAATGCAAATTTTGATGTAACACCTGCATACAAAATAGATTTATCGTTATATCTCTGCCAAATGGCAGCAAAGAGGTTTAGGGAGATGTACAAAGAATTCCAGTTATCGAATGACCCACATACGTATCTTGAACACGAGAGAGAGGATTTCTTCAATTGTTTTAAGATTGCCTGCCAGGGAGCAACATCCATCACAACATTTGCTGATTTCTTATGCAACAAGCTGACTCGAGCGCTCCGCGGCGCAACTTATGACAAAACTGTCATTGACATAGCTGATGAAATGAGGTCTAACTATCCAGCCTTCAATGGCAATAGAGCCAAACTGGAGACCCATATTCTAAAGTCTCTTGCGGAAGAGGAGAACTTTGAGAAGTACAAGCAATACATTCAGTCTCCACGGGACTTTTTTGAAAATTTTATCAAAAAGTGTGTTGTTAATTATTTAGACAAAGAAAAAGCAAAACTTTTATCTTTCTTAAATAGTCGTCTTCGTGTTTTCTGCACTTCAGTTCATACAGCTATTGATGAATCGACTCAAGCGGTCAAAGACAAGAATGGCAATGCGTCCTTATGGTTGGATGAATTTTGCAACAGACTTCGAGGTGACTTACACTTTCCCCGAAATGAGCTAAAAAGCATTGAACATCAGGAGATAAAAGACATAGAGTTTCTTAAAAAAAGTATGGTTGAGGCACTGAATTCTGTAGAAGAGAATCTGAAACGGGACTTTGCTGCACTTGATATAGAACCATTTAAATCAAAACCTCATGAAATACTGTTTGAGCAGCTCTGTGGCTGCTGGGAGATGTGTCCCTTTTGCAAGGCTGTTTGCACAAACACATTTTCTGGCCATGGTGGAGACCACAGTGTCCCTTTCCATCGTCCTCAGGCTGTGACTGGCATCCAATGGCACCGAACAAATCATCTAATTATTGACATCTGTTCCAGCCTTGTCGCAAGTGACTGCAGATTGGTCCTGAGTGGGGACAATAAAATTCCATACAGGAATTATCGACAAGCTGGCCCTGTTCATGCCAAATGGAGCATCACGCCAGACAACTCAGCACAGTCTTACTGGAAATGGTTTGTGTGCCATTTCCGTTCTCAAATAGAAAAAGAATATTCTGGAAAATTTGAGGGTAGAGGAAGCATCCCCCCTGAGTGGGCAGATTTTACGAAGGAGGCTGTGCTCTCTGACCTGGAAAAGCTGTAGTCTTTTATTCACAGACGGGCTTATCAAAGGTTGATGGCTTTCCCTTCGTCTTTCTCTTTGGAAAATACATGAAACCTACTGCATGCGATATTTTCAAATCTTATTGTTGTTGGTTTGGCTTTAGAACGCAGGTTGTTGAAGCAAAACTAAGGCCTGTCCCCGCCTCCATTAGTTGGCCCTGTAGAAGCCATTAACATGTAAGAAGTTGCTCCTTGCTGTCTCCTGCCCTGTGCTGCTGTGTACGTGTGTCACAGGTAGCAGCTTACTGGAGGGCCACACGCTACCTTGGTTATGTAGCCCGAGCTGCACTCTGAGCTGGGTCCCTCACCCCCACTACCCATCCCCTCCTGCCCCAGCCATGGCCCAGAGCCACTCAGTCCTACCCCCTCCTCCAAACAAGGCCCCTCCTGACTCCCCCACACACTTGGTCCTGCCCCTGTTCTCCCCCAGCCCCCTGCCACTCCCTCACAAATGTGTCTCACCCTCCTAACCCTTCTAATTTCCCCTGCCACCCATCCTCATTTATCCTCCTCCCCTCCATGCAGCCCCAAACTCCTCTCACACCTATTCCCCTCATTCATCCACCACCCAACACGCCCCTCCCCACGGTAAACAGTTGCATGTCTACTTTTTACTTTTTACAGAAACACCTGGATTACACCCCCCCAGATTAATAGAAACAAACAATCCTGAGAGACAGGTCTTGTCAATACGCCTCCTAACCTTTTCCAGGTTCCTGCCCAAGGTCGGACTCACACTGATACTGGTCGGGTCAGCTTCAATGGACGCTTTTCAGTCACTCGAGCTGTCCAACTGGTAGGAAACTTGCAACAGAATAGTATTAATACCTCTGTCCACACGTGCTCACCGTGATCTATAGGGAATGAGAATAAGCACCTGAGGCTTGTAACCAGCCCTAACTGGAGAAACAAAATCTTTCTCGAGTACATTTTAAGTTTATTTTCCCCAAAGGATTGTGGGCGCCAAACTCTGTTGGGGTCACGCTTGAGTGTTGGAGACTCTGGAGCGATGATCTAAGGCCTGGTTTGTTCTTTATCTGTGAGCAAAAAAAGTTTGTCAGAATGTCAACAGTAAGAAAAGCTGTTTTTTGTCAGGGGCTGTAGCCTGGGAACCCCTTGGTCAAATGGCCCAAATGTGGATCCCCATAAGGCCAGCAAATTTCAAGGCAATTTGAGTAATTATGTAGATTTTATAGCACTTAAAACAGTCAAGCTTTAAACAGAAAGCTGGTCTTAATCGTAATGATAATAATGAACGGCAAAACTCCCATTGACTTCAGTGAGAGCAGCTTTGAGACCCTTTGACCACGATTTAGCAGGACACTTAAGAACATGTCCAATTTTAAACACACAAATAATCTCATTGGCTTCAGTGGGATTATTCGCATGCTTCAAATTAGGCACCTGCTTAAATCCCTTGCTAGTTCTGCAAGTAAGAGAACTTCAGCATTACGTACACTGAGAGACTCTTTATTGAAAGCAAAACTCCCATTTAAATCAATTAAGAGATGTAACTGAGAATCAGGCCCTGTATTCTAATCCTGAGCAGGAGGGGGAGACCTTGAATGGTAATCTGTCCAGCTGGCATCAGTATAATTTGTATGCTGCATCCAATCGCTGTTTCTAGTAGCGCAACAACAACAAAAAAGCCCTACTGAGAGCATATTACAGCACAAACATCTCAGAGGCAGAGCAGAAAATATATTAGTGAGACCATCTTTATAAAAGATTATGATTTAAATGTAACAGTTTATGTTCTTTTTGCTGTTATTGTAGCTTCCTCAGTTCTAGTTTTTGCATTCCAGTAAGATGTTAATATATTTTTAAGTCAGGTCTGATCCTAGAAGGGGCTGAGCACGCTCAACTATCATTGGTTTTAAGGTACTTGAGCTCCTATCGTCTTTCAGGAGTGTTCACAATTAGCTGATCACACTATTTTCTAAAAATACATGAAAATTCTTTTCCCTCAGGCTCTGGAAGGGTGAAGGAGACTGACTTTTGTCTATGGTGAGGAACACTCTGGGCTTACGTTATTTCATTATGGGTGAAATTTTCAAACTCACCAAAGGCAGTTAAGTGTCCCGTTCGCACTGAGAGTCCGTGTGTGTGGTTGCGGGTGCCTAACTCCCCTACATGCTTTAAAAAATAAACACCCCTTTATATTAATCAATTATCACTGAGTTTGAAGAAAGGGGCAGACAGATTGGCGACTCTCGTGGGACTTAATCACGTGCTTAAGCGCTTTTCTGAATCAGAGCCAAAGTGTTTGATGGATTTGGGGCCTAGATCCAGGAACTATTTGGACTGAAGACCACAAAGCCAGTGTGGGAAGCTGAAGTGGCACCCAAGCAGTGAACTACAATGCCTGGAACCGAAAGTCTTTATGGACCTGAGTAGCACACTCAGCTTGCCTGAAGTCATATTCCTAAGGGAACTCGAAACCATTATGAGCTCAGCTGGGGCTTTGCCCTGAACTGTGCATCCAGGGCAGTGCATTGTTACGCTGTCCCAAGAGCAGCCTAGGAAGTATATTGTGACTCATTCACGATCTGCTTCCTGGTTCTCCCCCAGCTATGAGGAGAGGTACCCTGTGCAAACCCACATCTGGCTCAGGATGTGTGCCCCAGGGCAATGGCCCAGCTGTGCTAGCCAGTGTGTTGGGAGCAGAGCCAGTGAGCTGCCCCTTCCCCACCCACTCCCACTCAGATGCACAGGGTGGGAGGCTATAGGGACTCTGTGGAGCCTGCTCTCTGTGCAGCTCCCCATGGTACGAATAAACCTGCAGAGGAGAGCTAAGGGGGGGGGGGCCTTATGCCCCCTTATGCTTCCGCATGGGCCTGCAGGATGGGCCTTAGTCTGGTCCAATGAAAATAGTTACTAAGAATCCCAACCACAATGGAGAAATCTCTTCTTGAGCATTGGCCACTGTCGGAAGACAGGATACTGGGCTAAATGGACCATTGGTCTGACCCAGTATGGCCGTTCTTATGTTATAAACATTAACAGATACTTCCAAAGGGAAGCCTCAGAATGAGTGGTGTGGGCCCTGTCACTTTCCCCTTTTCTGCCTCAGTTTTCCTATCTGTAAAATGGGGGTGATTATGGTTATGAAGCTCCATAAGAGGCTTTTAACTCTGTGCATGAAAAGTGATATACAAAACCAAACTATTCATTTTTATTATGTATACTACCTTGTAATTTCCAGTGAAGTACTGATATACT